>NW_007361038.1:2818-454446 GCF_000149035.1 Colletotrichum graminicola M1.001 | reverse complement strand
ATTAGGATAGATAATCCCATACGTATAGTAAAAGGTAGTGTAGTATTATTTAACCTTACTAATAGATTAGTAGGCCTTAATAGGCACTTTATTAACCTTAATAGATAACGTGTAGGCAGCGCGTTTAAATTTAGCTATATAAAAATTTAGGCTAGCGTTAGTAGTAATCTAATTAGGTAAGCTAAGGTATATATTAATTTAATATATTTATAGTACCTCCTAAGTATGTTTTATAGTAATTAAATATAAGAATCTTATTATATTAAACGCTATAGCTAAGTTAACTATATAAAGTATAGGCTTATTACCCTCTAAATATATTACGTTAATAATAATTTTATTATTAAATTTATAGTTATTACATAGTGTAAACTTAAAGTAACTAGGCGCCTTTATATTAAGTTAGTAGTAATAGTAGTATTTATTAATCTCTTTAAGTATAGTAAGGGAGGTTAATTTACCTACTTATTTAAGTAGCTTATAAAGATAATTTACTAATAGGTAACTAAATTAGTAGTAAACTTAGCGTAATTTACTATCTATAAGGTGCTACTTTATAATAGTACTTTTAGGTAGTTCTAAAAGTATCTATATATAGCCTTATTTTTAGGTAATAGGCATAATAATCTTGTCCTTAATAAGCTAGTTAGTAAGGTTATTAAATTTTACACTATAGTAATCTATATCCTATAGGTAAAAAAGAAATAGTATATTACTTATTATTATATAAAAAACAAGCTTACTAATTAATATAGGTATATAGATTATACTAAGGGATTTATAGTAATCCTTACTACTAAAGTAAATTATTACTTTACTAGTATAGGTAGTATCTAATAGAATCCTCTTACTAAGGTGTTTCTTAAGTGTAAGGTACTATTATTAGCTAGCTATAAATACTTTAGCTACACTAGTGTTAGGTATAATACCTTAAAATATTAATATAGAGTAGTAGTTATTAAATATAAAAATATTACTACTTTTTATAGTTAGATTAGGTAGTGCCTCTTTATATAGATTTTTATAGGTAATAGCATAAAAAGTTACCTAGTTATATAACTTTTTATAAGTAGATAGGCTGTTAATTAACTACTTACTAAAGTACGTAGTAAATATAAAAAATATAGTAAATTTATAGTTTTTACTATCTAATAAGTAAATTTCTTTATTATTACTTACTTCTTTAAGATAAAGCAGCTTATTACCCTTATAGTTAATTAGAAAGTAACTAAAAGTAGTCTCTAAGGCTATTATATAGTAAGTGTTTTTATACCTAGTAAAAGAGGCTTATTACTCCTCCTTTATATGTTTAGTTAACTAATAGCCTAATTTATTATAAATAAAGCACTTTCTAGATAGATTACTATTATATAGTGCTTTACTACTAGCTAACTATAGAGGGCCTTATAACTAGCCTTACTGTCTCTAGGGGTCTGCCCTATAGTTACACTAGCTGTTATACTTATAGTTAACTTAATATTAATTATTACTACTATTATTACTAGTAATAAAGTATAACTATAGCTTATAGTAAAGGAGTAAATTTACTATACTACTATATAGTTATATATAAAGGCTGCTAAAGGTAGGGGGTAAATTAAGAATAGTAATAAAGTATTTAGGTATACTATAGCAGTAAGTAAGTAATTACTTATAGTAATCTTTATTATATAAGGTGCTATTATAAGTAGTTACTTATACTAGCTAGGTAATTTATATAATAAGTACTTTAAGTACTTTAAGTTTACTCTTACTAGCGTTTTTTTTAGTAATTAAGTTAAAAGAGGTATAGTAAAGCTTAGTAAGGTATAAAAGGTGTACTTTATTACCTTTAAAGCGTTATTTAAGCTTTACTATTATTATATTAAAATTATTAGAATAACTAAGTAATAAGGTAGTATAATACTTATATAGCTCCCCTTTAAGTATTACTATTACTACTACACTATAGTAGTTTTATAGTATACTTATATAGACATAAAGATTATAAAAAAACAGTAACTTTAAGTTAATAGTCTTATATAGGCTGCTACTATATATTAAACCTAGGTTATTTATATAGAACTTTATTAAGTCTATTAATTACCTTAGCGTTAGGCTACTTTACTTACTTATTATAGTAGTAGTTATAGTAGGCGTTACTATAGTTAAAAAATACAGCTAGACTTAGGCTTTATATATTATTACTATTATTTAGGGGTTTCTATAGTAATAAGGCTAGAGGAGGTATAAATAATAGATTATTATATAAGGTTACCTTAGTAATTACTAGTAATTTATAGGTAACTACTTACTTAGTTACTTTAGCTATAAGTATAGCCTTAATAAGTAACACTACTATATTAGTAATATCTTTATAAGAATTAGTATTTATTAGCTACTTCTTAAACCCTTTAGTTTTATAAGTAATAGTAGCTATTATCTCCTTGTTTTATATAACTTACTTATTATTATAAGTAGCCTTATAAAGTTATAACATAACTATTAAATTTTTTAATTAGTTAATTTATACTCCTTAACTAGTAAGGTAGTTATATAACTCCTTAGTTACCTTATATAGTAACGCTATAAAGTCCTTAGTTAACTAATTTTTAAAGTTAAATTACGCCTTCTCTTAAAAGATACTATATAAGTAGTTATAGTATTTATACTTAGAGATATAGAATATAGTAATAGTAATAAGCGTATTCCTCCTCTTATTAGCTATAAGATCTTATAGTAACTTAGTAATATAGTCCTTCTGCTATTAGTTAGTAAGGATAAACTCTTTTAGCCCTTCTAGCACTTAGTATTTACTTATAATTACCTCTACTTACTTAGCTACGTTAGGTAGCAGCACGTACTTAAGGTAAATTACCTTAGGCTACTTAGTAGTGTTATTACCTTATACGTTACTTACGCCTTCTTTACCTTAGTAGCTTATCTTAGTTACTTACTTATAATTACCCTCTATTAGCCTAACTACCTCTTAGTTATAGGCGTTTCCCTTAACTACTATTAAAGGGTATATATATCTATTAAGAGATTTACTACTAGTAGTATAGGTAATTATAAAAACTTATAGTTAAATAAAACTTAAAAAAAGAAGGCTTATAATAGGCTTATAAATAATAAAGGCTGTTATATTAGTAATATAAAATAACTTAGAGAAAAATAAGAAAAGATATTTAAAAAAAAAAAGTTAGTAAGCTTTATAAGCTTATAATAAAAAAAAAGTAAAAAGTAAATAATTACTAATTAATAATAATATTAGTATTATAGGGATTATAATTAATATAGTTAAGAGTGCCTTTTATAAAGTAATAAGGCTTATATATATAGACGTAAATTACTAGGCCTTTACTAACTACAGGAGGTTAGGTATTATTATCTTAGTAATTAACCTATAAGGGCGTATAGTATAACGGCGTTATAAGGGTATTTATAGTGACGTTTTTTAGTAGGGCCTATTTTAGGCCTCTATAAGTAGTTAATAACGTTATTACCTCTTTTTATAATACCTTACTAATCTATAGTATTTTTAGTAGTAGTTATAGTAAAGTTAACTACTAATTAGTGTTAGTTTTACTAGGTTAGTAATATAGTTAACTATACGTATTAATAGGTAGTAATAAATAATAGGGGTAAATACTAGTTTTAAATTATACGTAAAGAAGGAAACTATTATAGGATTATATAGTAAATCCACTACGTAATATTACTATAGATCTACTAGATCTATAGTAAATTAGCTATAGTTATCTTAGCTATATTAGCGTTAATCTATACTGCTAATATCTAGGCAATAGTTAATATTATAACAGCTACTTATAATCTATAAGGTAGTAATTTACTAAAGACACTACTTACTATATATATAATATTAAATAGTGTTCTTAATAAACTATTTAAGGCACTACTACCTAGCTGTTAAGCCTTAACTTAATAGTTACTAGGCCTAGCTACTATAAGATCTATTATTATTTAACTTTAAGATTAAGTACTAGCTTAAGAAGGATAATATAGTAGATAAGCTCTTATAACAGCTAGACTACCAGCCTACTAAAGAGGAGGAGAGGAAAGCGTATAGTGCGTTCCTAGTAGATTTCTTTAGTAGATTTAGGAAATAGGTTATAACGTTTAGACGTAGTAGGTTACTAGGTCTTAGGTTACTAAACTAAAGATAACTTACTACTAACCTAAAAAATAAGATTATTATAATATAACTAGTAGATAAGTAAGCCTAATTAGAAAGGTAGTAATAACTAAGTAGTTAATAAATAAAAGAAGAAAATAAAGCACTATAGTATAATAGGAGACTATTTATTTCTAATAGGTATATAGTAAGGATAAAGTTACTAGTAGTATTTTATAATAAGCTAGCTAGAGGTTACCTAGAAGTAAACTATATACTTAAATATATTAAATAAATATATTTCTAAAAGTTAATAAGAAAAGATGTTAAGAAGTATATAAGGACTTATATAATATACTAGTAAACTAAACTAAAGTACTACTTACTATATAGAAAGCTAGCGCCCCTACTAGTGCCTAGCTAGCTATAAGAATATATAACTATAGACTTTATTATAAAGCTACTAAAGTTAAAAGGCTTTAATAGTAAGGTATATAATAGTATTTTAATAGTAGTAAATAAGCTTATAAAGTACGCTATCTACTTACCTACCTAAAAGACTATTATAGTAAACTAGCTAGTAACCCTCTTAGTAAATAAGGTGTTCTTAAGATTTAGTATCTTTATAGTAATAATATTAAATAGAGGATCTTTATTTACTAGCTATTTCTAGGCAGTAGTGTACTACTAGCTAGCTATTAAGTAGAAACTTAGTACTACTTACTACCTTTAAATAAATAAATAAATAAAGTAATAGAATTAGAATATAAAATACCTTTTATAAGCCTTTTATAATATAAAGTAAGATAATTAGGTTTAAATAGCTTCTAATAGTAGAATTTATTTATAATAAGGTATAACATAAAGTAACTAAGGTATTACTAGTAAAAGCCCTTATAGGTTATACCTTATAAAACCCTTATAATATAAGACTAATAAAATAGAAACTAGTAAAGGTCCTTATAGCCTATAAAAAGGTTAAGGAGCTAAGAAGCTAGAGGGCTACTATTATTAGTATACTAAAGTCTATAAGCTAAACCTATAAGAAGTAGTATAACTAAAAAAAGATAAATATTAAGTTTAAGGTAAAAAAAAAGGTCTTATTATTAGCTAAATTTATTAAGTAAAGATAACTATTAAAGAAGCTAGTAGATAAGTATCTTAGACCTTTTATAGTAATATAAGTAGTTACTAGTAGGAAAGCTTATAAGCTAGATATAAAAATAAAGTACTATATTTATAATATATTCTTACTATTTTAGCTAAAGAAGTTTAAGGAAGCACTAGTAAAGCCTTAGCTTATTTAAATTAAAAAAAAAGAATATATATAAAGTAAACTAAATAGTAGTATATAAAAGACTATAGTAAAATAAGTAGTACCTTATTAAATAAAAAAGATATAGTAAAAAAGAAAATTTATAAAAGCTATAAAGAAATATATCTAAGGATTTATAGTAAGACTATAAGTAAGGGGTTACTAAGGGGGTATAAAAAGGACACTAAGTAAAAGTAAGTACTTAGCCTAAAAGGCTAGATTTTTTAATTATTTTTTAGCACTAAGGCTAGGAAGTATATAGCCTAAGGGCTAGGTATCTAAAGCCTATAGTAGCTAAAAAAAAAAAAAAAAACTAAGAGAGGGCCTAAAGGGGGGGAAAGTACTAGGGGGGTAGTAGCGCCTACTTCTTCTTTTTATTTTTACTTTTATTAAGTATACTAAAGGCTATATTACCCTTAAACTAAAAGTTAAGGTTAGTAGTATACTAAAATAAAAATTAGTAACTAAAAAGTAGTAAGAAGTTACTAAGGGGGGAATAATATATAACCTAAAAGTAAGTAGTAGCCTACTTAAAAAAAAAGACGCCTTAGGTCTTAATAGCCTTAGTCTGCTCCTTAAGGAGTACGTTTTAGTACTAAAGCGCTATAGTAGCTACCTTAGCTAACTTAGCTAGAGAGGTAGTAGTAGTAGTAAAGGCCTTAAGGGCTATAACCTTATAGCTATAAAAAAGCTACTTTTTCTTTTTAGCTTTAGCCTTATACTTAGCGTTAGGGGCCTTAGTAGTATCTACTTTTTTTTAAAAGGCTTTTTTAACTATAGTCTAGGTAGTAGTAACCTCTTTTTATATAAGGGGTTAGTTAGAAGGTAGTTATAAGGTACTAAAAGGGATATACTTTATAGTAGTAGTAGTTAGTATATATAGTACTATTATAATAAAAGGCCTTAAAGACGTTCTTAAAAGTAAAAGTAGTAGAGGTTATAATATAAGTAGCTTATAAGGGGTTAGTAAAAGGTTACGAAAGCACCTCCTGCTAGTAAAAAAAAGATAATAATATAGAAATACTTATATAAATATACTTCTTACTATATATCTTAGTATACTAAGAGTACTTATTACTAGTAGCTAATAATATAATTAGGACTAAGATATAGGTAAAAAGGGGCCTCTAGAGGGCACTAAGGTATTAGATACTTACTAGTAGTCTTAAGGTAATAAGGAAACTTAGCCTTAGTGTTAGCTATATTTATATACTAAATAAATATAGCCTAAAGGTAGTAGTAGTATAAGATAAAATAAACTATAGTATAGTTATTTTTATTCTCTTTATTTAAAAAGCTAATAGACTAAAAAGGTAGTAAAGGGGTAGTAGTAAGGCCTTTAGTGCCCTTAGGGGTAGTAAGGGTAGTAGTATTAGTAGTGTTAATAGGTATAGTAGTAAATATAATAGTAGTAGTAAAGAAGCTAGTAGTACTAGTACTATTACTAGTACTAGTACTATTACTACTAAGTAGTAGTAGTAATAGTAGTAATAAAAAAAAATAATATAAAAGTATTATAAAAAAAAAAGAAATAAGTAATAAAAAAATTAATAAAAACCTAAGTTAATTTAAATTACTTATTTTAAGTTAGTATTAAGAAAAAAGCTAGCTATAATAATAACTTAAGCTTATAAAGTTAAGACTAAATAGGCCTTAGTAAGAAAGGCTAGCTAAAACTAAAAGCTTACTAGTACTAACTATAAAAAGTAAAATAAAGATTCTTTTTTATTATAAAAGTAGTATAACTTAAGGCTTAATAAATAGTTAATAAAAAAGCTAGATATTATAATAATAAAAATAATAAAAAGTATATAATACTTAAAAAAGTACTATAAGGCCTAATTAATAAAAGATATTAAAAGGTATTATAAGTAGATAAAGTGTCCTTATTATAAAGTAAGTAGTCTTTTACTAAGTAAAGTAATATAAGACTTATACTTTAAGCTAGAAGACTAGACTATACTAAGGGGGTAGTAGTTAGGGCCTAGCTAAAATATAATAGCATAAAGGTAAGGCTAAAGGTAAATAGTTAGCTAAGGAGATAACTACCTATCTAGCAGCCTACTAGGCCTAGTAGGTATTTCTAGATATCTCTTAAGATACTAAAGGATATGTTATAATGTTAACTATCGCCTAGATATTAGCAGTATAGATTAACGCCAAACAGCTAGAATAACTACAGCTAATTCGCTGTGGATCCACCGGATTTATAAGGATATTACGCAGTAGATTTACCACATAATCCTATAATAGTTTCTTTTCCTTTACGTATAATTTAGAACACAGTATTTACCCCCTATTATTTATTAATTACCTATTAATACGTATAGTTAACTATATTACTACCCTAGTAATAACTAACACTAATTAGTAGTTAACTTTATAGTAACTACTACTACAAGATACTATAGATTAGTAAGGTGACATAAGAAGAAGTAATTTTTATTATTAATTATCTATAAAGGCCTAGAGTAGGCTTTACTAAAAAACGCCGCTATAAATACCCTTATAATAAGGTTATACTATACGCTTATTACAGGTAGATTTACGCCACCTAGTAACCTGTCCTCTTAACTTATAGAGAGCAGCGTAAATTTACATTATTTACGTAAATAATTAACTTTATTACTATATAAGAAGTTATTCTAACTATAAAAAACACCTCACTTTACGCACTAACCTACTGTTAATTAGTAACTATTTACCCTTTACCTTTCTTTTGTTATAAGCCTATAAAGCTTACTAACTTTCTCTTTTTTATATATTTTTCTTTAAGTTATTTTACGTTACTAACATAACAGCCTTTATTATCTATAAGCTTACTATAAGCTTTTCTTTTTAAGTTTTTTTTATTTTACTATAAGTCTTTATAATTACCTATACTACTAGTAGTAAATCCTCTAATAGACATATACACCCTTTAATAACAGTTAAGGGAAACACCTATAACTAAAAGGTAGTTAGGCTAATAGAGAGTAATTATAAGTAAGTAACTAAGATAAGCAACCGTAACAAGCTAGTAAGTAGCGCCTATAAGGCAGCTAAAGCCTAAAAGTAAGGGAGAAATTACCCTAAATACGCGCTACTAACTAACGCTACTAAGTAAGCAGTAGTAATCTGAAGCGTATATAAAGTGCCTAAAGGGCTTAAGGACTATATTATAGCTACCTAATAGCAAAAAGACTATATTATAGAGCTACTATGAGACCTTATAATCTATAAGTAAAGAAACGCGCTTACTACTATTACTATAGCTAATATTACTAAATATAAGCGCTATAACTATATATATAGGATCCTCTAAGAGAAGGCATAATATAACTTTAAAGATTAGTCTAAAAGTGACTTTACCTTACTGCTACGTAAAGTAACTAAGAAACTCTGTAACTGCCTTATAGAACGCAGAGTATAGGTTAATTAATTAAAAAGATCTATAGTTATATTATAAATTTATAAGGCTATATAGAATAAGTTATATATTATATAAGATAAAGAGACTATTATAATTACTACATAAAAGTTTAGAGGATTTAAAGAATAACTAATAGATAAGGATTTCTATAAGGATATTACTAGTATAGTAGTGTTACTAATTAAGGCTATTCTTATAGTAAAAGCAGCTAAATAAGACATAACCTATAAATTACTAGTAATTACCTAGGCAACCTTATATAATAATCTATTATTTACACCCCCTCTAGCCCTATTACTATAGAAACCCTAAATAATAGTAGTAATTTATAAAGCCTAAGTCTAACTGCGTTTTTTACTAGTAGTAATATATACTATAACTACTGCTATAGTAAATAAGTAAAGCGGCCTAACACTAAGATAATTAACAGACTTAATAAAAATCTATATAAATAACCTAGGTTTAATATATAGTAGTAGCCTATATAAAACTATTAACTTAAAGTTACCTTTTTTCTATAACCTTTACGTCTATATAAGCATACTATAAAACCACTATAGCGCAGTAGTAATAGTAATACTTAAAGGGGAGCTATATAAGTATTACACTACCTTATTACTTAGTTATTCTAATAATTTTAACGTAATAATAGTAAAGCTTAAATAACGCTTTAAAAGTAATAAAGTACACCTTTTACGCCTAGCTAAGCTTTACTATACCTCTTTTAATTTAATTACTAGAGAAAACGCTAGTAAGAGTAAGATTAAAGTGCTTAAAGCACTTATTACGTAGATTACCTAGCTAGTGTAAGTAACTACCTATAATAGCACCTTATATAACAAAGAATACTATAAGTAATTACTTACTTATTACTATAGCATGCCTAAATACTTAATTACTATCCTTAATCTGCTTACTACCTTTAGTAGCCTTTATATATAATTATATAGTAGTATAGTAAATTTACTCCTTTACTATAATCTATAGTTATAATACTTTACTAATAATAATTATAGTAATAACTAATACTAAATTAACTATAAGTATAATAGCTAATATAGCTATAAGATAGACCCCTAGAGACAGTAAGGCTATTTATAGGGCCCTCTATAGTTAGCTAGTAGTAAGGCACCACCTAATAGTAATCTGTCTAAGAAGTGCTTTATCTATAGTAAATTAGGCTACTAGTTAACTAAGCACACTAAGGAGGAATAACAGGCCTCCTTTATATAGTATAAAAGCACCTACTTTACGTAGGCTTTATAGGCTACCTTTAGTTACTTTCTTATTAACTATAAAGGTAAGAAGCTAATTTATCTTAAGGAAGTAAGTAAAGATAGTAAGATTTACTTATTAGATAGTAAAAACTATAAATCTACTACGTTTTTTACTATAACTATATACTTTAGTAAGTAGTTAATTAACAGCCTATTAACCTATAAGAAGTTATATAACTAAGTAACTTTCTATACTATTACCTATAACAATCTATATAAAGAAGTATTACCTAACGTAACTATAAAAAGTAGTAATATCTTTATATTTAATAACTACTACTTTATATCTACCTTTTAAGGTATTATACCTAACACTAGCGCAGCTAAGGTATCTATAGCTAGCTAATAACAGTACCTTACCCTTAAAAAACATCTTAGTAAGAAAATCCTACTAGATACTACCTACGCTAGTAAAGTAATAATTTACTTTAGTAGTAAGGATTACTATAAATCCCTTAGTGTAATCTATATACCTATACTAATTAGTAAGCTTGTTTTTTATATAATAATAAGTAATACACTATTTCTTTTTTACCTATAGGATATAGATTGCTATAGCATAAAATTTAATAACCTTACTAACTAGCTTATTAAGGACAAGATTATTATGCCTATTACTTAAAAATAAGGCTATATATAGATGCTTTTAGAACTACCTAAGAGTGCTATTATAAAGCAGCACCTTATAGATAGTAAATTACACTAGATTTACTATAGATTTAGCTACCTATTAGTAAATTACCTCTATAAGCTACTTAAATAAGCAGGTAAATTAACCTCCCTTACTACACTTAAAGAGATTAATAAGTACTACTATTACTACTAACTTAACGTAAAGGCGCCTAGTCGCTTTAAATTTATACTATATAACGACTATAAATTTAACTATAAAATTATTATTAATATAATATATCTAGATAGTAATAAGCCTATACTTTATATAGTTAACTTAGCTACTATATTTAACGTAGTAAGATTCTTATGTTTAGTTACTATAGAGCACACATAGGAGGCACTATAAATATACTAGATTAATATATATCTTAGACTGCTTAATTAGATTACTACTAACGCTAGCCTAAATTTTTATATAGCTAAATTTAAATACGCTGCCTATATATTATTTATTAAGGTAAGTAAAGTGCCTATTAAGGCCTATTAATCTATTAGTAAAGTTAAGTAATACTACACTGCCTTTACTATACGTATAAGATTATCTATATAGATAGTAATTATAAGCCTAAAGTTACCCTTTAATTAGCTATTAAAGCTATTAATAATACTACTAGCCCTAATAGCCTTATACTAACCCTACTTATCTTTAGTATATACCCCTATATTATAAATAATTTACTACTTACCCCTTCTACTGCGTAGCGCACTAAAGCAGTAAAAAAAGCTATAAACATAGTGTAATAAATCTACACTAAGAGATAAGTGTGTAATACACTAGTAACATATAACAGCCTAGATATAATAAATACTATAGCGCTACTACTTTAATTACTTATCTATATATAGCGTAAAAGAGATAGCTAGTAAGGCCTATTTTACCTACTTACTAATAACAGTACTACCTATACTATTAAATTACTATAAGGCTTATATAATTTTTATATTACTATAGTAAAGCTATACTATATAGTATAAGAAGAAGGCCTATAGGCGCTGCTGCCTATAATAGCTAAAGAAGGTAATAATCCTATATAAGCGTAAGAAGGAGAGCCTATAACAGCTAGTAAATCTATAGAGGAAGTATATAATACTATTATTATTAATAACAGGCTGCCCCTATAATAAGGCCGTAGCTGCCTATAGAAGAACCTAATTACTACCTTTTTTTATAAAATACACCTTACTATTAACGTCTTTAATATATACCTTACTATAAAGGAGGAAGCTAACTATATACTTATTATTAAACTATAAGAAAAAGGCATTATTACTACGCCTAGTAGGCCTTTTAAAGAATCTAATAAGGCAGAGGTAAAAGCCCTTATTAACTATAGTGTATTTTATATTATTACCTATAATAAGAAAACGTATAGTAACGTATAGATCTTTAAGTTATATATAGTATATAAGGTTAAAAGAAAAAATAAGTAACTATATAAGAAATTATAGTTAGTTACTTAAGGTTATACTAATAATAGTAAGGAGATAATTCTTATATAGTTACTTATAATCTAATAAATAGCCTAGTAACTAATCCTTACCCTTACCTTATTACTTTTATAACGTAGGTTTTACCTCTAGTTACATAATATTACCTAGGCGTATACCTAATCTATAATACTACTTAACTATATTATTCTTATAAGACTTCCTATATAAATTTACTATCTTTACCCTAGTAACTCTATTATAAAGGTAATAAAGCCGCTTTATAGTATTACTAAGGCAGGCACCTACTAGTAGGCTATATATAACTGCTACTATAAAGAGAATCTCTAGATAGATTTATTAACCTTTAACCCCTACCTACTTATTTTATTACCTAATAATAAGGATTTTAGCCTTATTAGTATGTAAATAGATAATATAATTAGCCTTATAGATAATAGATTCTCTGCCTATAAAGAGAAAGAGCTTAAAAAGGTAACTTTTACTATAAAGCTAAAGTAACTACTAACTATTAATAATTTTATTACTTTTAATAGTAGTATACTTTCCTTTAGCTATAATAGTAAAATAAATTTTTACTAAAAAGATTAAGGCAAGAAGCTTTAGCCTGTTAATATAAATTTACTTACTACTAAGTAAGATTTTATCTAATAAAAGGCCTATAGGGCGTATATTACGTTAATCTACTAACCTAAGGCTTACTTTAACTATTTAGTTACTACGTAATACTAAGAGCCTATAGAGGAGGAGATTAAGGCTCTTAATTACTAGATTAAATAGTAAATAAGTTATCTTAACTATAGCCTGCTTTTTTAGCTAATTAACCTTATAACTATAAAGCTCTTTATATTTATTAATAGCTTATTTATAAATAACTATAATTTTATATTATAACTTAGTTTTATTATTACACTTACTAATAAAAGTAGTACTATATAACCTACTGCTAATAATAAGAAATTTACACTTACTAGTAATATTATCTACTTTAGCTTAATAAAGTGTAAAAAAGTTATACGTAGTATACTAGCCTCTAAAGTCTATAGTATAGTTACTAGCGCTAACGTTACTTATATAATTAGCACTATACTTATAATAATTACTAACTGCCTTAAGTTACTATAAATCCTAATAATCCTTTACACTAACTTATACTCCCTTTATAAGTGCCTTATAAAGCTTAGCACTACTAAGGAGAAGTAACTTATAATTAATATTATAGCACTTTACTAGTTATATAAGTAACATAAGATCTATAAGATCTAATAGATATAAGGGGAGAATAAACTAGTAGATAAATTTATAAAGGTATTACCTAATAAAGCACTAAAGTAGTTAATTAACAGTAGTTAATTAGAGATATAAATAAATAGATAGGTTTTATATATATAACAGGTTATATATATAAAAAGTATTAAATACTTTTTAGCCTTTTGTTTTTATTACGTTTTTAGGCCCTTTACAGATAACTAGAAAATAGGATAATTTATAGCACTTTAGAAGGTTGCTAGTATTATAATATTAACTATCGCCTAGATATTAGCAGTATAGATTAACGCTAAACAGCTAGAATAACTATAGCTAATTCGCTATAGATCTACTAGATTTATAGAGATATTACGCAGTAGATTCGCCACATAATCCTATAATAGTTTCTTTTCCTTTATGCATAATTTAGAACACAGTATTTACCCCCTATTATTCGTTAATTACCTATTAATACGTACAGTTAACTGTATCACCACCTTGGTGATAACTAACAGGATAAGTATAAGGTATAAGGCTTAGCTATTAGATAGTCTAAGTAGCTAATAGGGGGACTACTAGTAGGTAGCCTGCTTAAGGCCCTAAGAGATTAGGAGTTAAGTGTAAGGCTTAGCTATTAAATAGTCTAAGTAGCTAATAGGGGGGCTACTAGTAAATAGCCTGCTTAAGGTCCTAAGGGCAGGACCTTAGAGGGGGGGGATTATATTAGGTGCCTAGAGCAGGGCCCTAGGGGGGCACTAAAGTAGGACTAGGACTAGATAAACTAGTTACTAAAAGAATAATAAAAGGGGAAAACTTTATAGAAGATAGGGGTTAGAGGAGGCATATTAGAATAATTATTATAATTAAACCCTAACTATGCCTATTACTGACTCCTTTACTTGATACTATCCCTGCCTCTGACACGTTTGTGATAGTCTTAGGGGCTCTGACTTCCTGAATGGAAAGAACACTTTGTTTCCTTGTATGACTAAATTAGACAGACTAACTGAGAATTAGTTAATTAACAGATGTTCATGGGATCTTGATATTGCGTCTTTTTCCCTATTTGAACATAGTGAAGATATGCTGAAAGTGCCAGCAACTCTTTTTGATCCCCTCTGCTCTTCTTGCCTTATTTACCTTTCATTCTTTCTGTGTGAAAGGTGAGTCTACTGCATTGCTCGCATATATTAACTTGTAGATATTATCTTGTAAAAGCTTTATCGCAGGGGACAAAGTAGCAAAAGATTTCGATTCTTAAAAAGTTTAAAGATATATAAATTTCATTTGTCAAACCTTGAATCGAGCCCCTTGTAGGCTTGTGATGTGTACTTAGTTTTCATTCATGGTCTTCACCTACTTTGTTGTGAGGTGTAGGTTGATGGGGATTTGTGTACTAATAGGTTAATAATCGCCCTTATTTATTCAATGATCGACCTGATCGTAAGACGAAAAGAACGAATGATCCGTTGTACACCACCAAGTATATAGTTTTTATGTTTGTTTGACGGCAATTCCAAATCCCCTAGATATGAACTGCCAAGACATGTGTCTACTCTAGTAATGTCTACATCTCTATATACTGCGCCACGGAATCAACAATGTGCCAATTTAAGGCGACATCCGGCCCTGGCTCTATCGCCAGTGTCCAAGGACGAGTTAGGGTAACAAATGTCTACTGATGAAGTGCTGAACTTGGTATAACAGTCCACCGCACATCGGCAGTTCCACGAGCTATGCCGAAAGCGCTGGCATAGCCTAGTGAGATCTCAGTGAGAGTTGGGGGCGCGAATGGATGCTTAGTTCGCGGGCCTTCTTTACAAATACAGAAGCTTTTACGCTATACAGGCCTGGTTTGCGCCTTCGACTACTCGGGAATTACATCAGCCCCTCAACCATTATGGTGTTAGTGATATGTGGTTTCAAACACCTCAACATCAAAATTATCTCATATCTCAAGGAGTTCGAGTTGAATTTTTACATATGGGACTTACAAGCGTCATATCAATGAAATATTTCTGGTTCACTCTTATGTTCATAGTACGTCGCCGACCTCTGGGGCTACTCCGTGAGCACGACGTGCGTGTTTGAGACGCGTAGAGAGCGCCCATGATGAACAGAATAGGCTGAATTTCTTACCTGCGTGCGGCATGGCCGCAAGCCGTAAGGGCTGGAATAGTCAACAGAACGGACGCTTATAGTGAAGGTCCAGGTCACCAAAATTACGTGCTGATTCTTCTCCACTAATCTTTATCAACTTTCAAGAAACTGAAGGCGTATGATAAAGAACAAATTAGAATTCGGTAGAGGAATGGCGAGTCAGGAATTTCCAGCAACATGGGCGGCCGCTGGTACGCACCCCGCCAGGGTTCTATATGCTTATCACAAGCCCACATACACCAACAGTATTAGATGGCACATTATGTTCCCACCAAGTATTTATTAAGAGTAAGTACTTTTAAATTTCAAGAAAATCACTCTGGAGATATAACTAAGAGGCTCAATAGTTCAGTAGAGGTATCCTTCCTCTGAGATATCAAGGAAAGCAACCCTTTTGTGGTCTTCTGAGTTATTCATTACGCTGAAACTTAGAACCCCGGTGGAGGGGCACTGATATTATCAACACAATCCTTACGTCTATAAGGCTAAGAAACGAAGCCAGGGGCACACTGGTTTTTGAGTGTAGACTCTTGGGAGATACATAGGACATTTCATCCGCTGGGTCAATATATGTAGTCTTGTTGTGACAACAGGATACAAAGATGGAGCAGTGTTACGACGACCGTCTGAATAAGAACAGCACAGTGCATTGTAGTCCCTCAAGTGATTCGGTAAGGCAAATAGTGGGATGGATAAGGAAGGTTGTGGTGCGCTAGATGATCCGCGCATTCCAACCAAGGGTCTTAATAGTCCGATGGCTTCGACGACACTAATGTACAATCTACTATACCAAATTCGCAGAGGAACTCCATATCATACAGTTGAACCGATTTTTGATTGGTTCAGTTGGTGATATATTTTCACCAGATGAGACTGGCACTACACCAGCGAGAGTAAGTCTTAGTTATATGTACACAATCTAAGAATTGGGAATCTTGTTGGATGAACTTCGTACATGCATGTACTCTCAAATGTGTGGGGGTGAATCAACATCTATTGGTGACTGAACGATCTAGTACTAACTCCTCGTCGTACGGACCGTTATATCTGTTCTATACTCACTGGGTCAGTTCGGATAGATACAATGTGTTCCCCTCATTGTCATTAACCAGGGGCCGAATATCCAGTCTGTGCTCTTCCGTACTGAATCATGAATATCCATGGGTGTCGTACGATCACGTGGTATTGATATTCCAACAGATCCGTCATATATATACATATACCCATAAGTGCCAATTAGTACATGTCTGTTACAGACTGTGCGACTGGGTTCGCCTAGGCCCAACTGTCGAGACGACGCTGAATCCTATGCGCCAAGACGAACTACGGCCAGATGGGATGCGACAAGAAGGCTTACTCTGGGTATAATGGGACAAGTGGCCGGGCAAGCCAACATCAGGAGGGGAAAAAAAAAGACGCATTTCAGCTGCCACTCGAGCATCGTTTCTGATCCAATCAACGTTGACATAGGAGATGGAAGCAAGCCTTTTTGAGGTCTTGGACAAGACGAGGACACGCTAGCGAATGCCAGCCCCGACAACGCACCCTCGTCTTGCTCCACTCTGCAAAAGCAAAAGGAAATGAAAAAGCGGCCGAGCACAGCCAGTATGTAGTCTGGACTGTAGGATCGAACACCTTTGCTGTTGGACCAAGGAAACTGGAACCTTGCGACCGACTTGCTGCTCCAACTAACAAGCTGCCGACCCCTTATCTTCCCCTGTCATATTAGTGCAGCCTCTTCTGTCACCCCGTTGTCCATCATCTTATGACCCTTGCATGCAAGCCCTGCCGATTAGGTCTGGACCTTGCACCCACCCCTCTTTATTGCCCTCTCCGCCTTAGGCAGTCAACCATACCAGGAAGAAGTTTGGTTGTTCTTGTAAAGACTGTAGGCAGCAGCTGCAGTCCTCAGTCATCCTTCGTAGAGGAGCGCCATAAGACCCAGTATTCGAATTTTCGGAACCAGGTCGAGGCCGCAACCTTCATCTTATACAGATGGCTCATGCAATAGACGACTCCACGCGTGGCCGAGCAAGAATGAACTCTTCCGCCTCACTTAAGCTTCGGGTTTTTCGTCTGTCCGTGGGCGGACGGACAGGAGAGCGCGGAGTGCCGAACCCGTCGGACAATGTGCGCGCACAAGGTAGCACCAAGTTACTTATAGGGAGTACGGTTAATTTGACATAGGCGATTTGCTATTTTGCCATATCTAACCGCTTTAAGCAAGAAACCCACTGCTACAGCCACATGTTAGGCCCACCCACAAAATCGTAATGTACAGTACAAGCCTGGCAAAACCTAAAGGCAAAAGATAGAGGTAAGAGATAGAGGCAAAAAATAGGCAAAAAACAAAAGGGATAGTCTTGGCCCATCCCGACCTGGAGCGCAGCGTAGGAAGCAGGGTGGGATAGACCATTCCAACCCTCCCCAGCAGAGCCGTTTTGTACCTTAGGGGAGGTAGTACTTATGTAAGCATGGGCCTGTTGTGGCTATGTGGCAAAGCTGCCAAAAGCGGTTAGATATGGCAAAATAGCAAATCGCCTATGTCAAATTAACCGTACTCACTTATACATTGTAGGAGTTAATGAAACTGAGTCATGCGAAGTCTGATTGGTCGCTTAAAACTCTTGAGATTGGCCAAGAACGACTTATGAACTCAAATCAGCGGGGAAAATTCAGAAATTGAGGATCTTGGTATCTCCATGTAAATGGTAAGGTGATGTTGTCGTTGTTGCGCAAGGCTGGCCGTCGTGAGGTCTCGCCATTACCGCCGCCAGGGCGGTTTTGGTGCGTAGGAAGGCTCTTGATTTCTTCCCCATTGCCCCGTTGCTAGACTGTGTTTTAAAGACGACGAACAACCGTCATCTCATCTCCCCAGCCACTGTGTCTGACGCTTGCTTTTTCTACCTTGCCATTTCCCAGCCGATCGATCTAGCCTGCTGCTGCCAAGCCGACTAGGCAGGGGTTTTTCTTTTCATGTGTTAGCGGTACTCCGTACAGCATCTGAAGGTCACCCCGTAAGTCTTGGCAATCAAAATGGGAGGAACCTGATGGAAGTTAGTTTAGACAAGCCCCTCATCGGCGCCTCTGAGGAAACGGGGGAACATGCAAACCGGACTTGGCAAAGCTCGACGGGATTTTATATGGGCGGTCGTGCCTTGCCGCGTTGGCTTACCTAGGATCCTTCCTCTCTCTATCCGCCAACAGTCAGTCTTACTCCAAGACACCGTCACTCGTTTTTGCATATACCAAAGTCATTCTTTACTACATAATAGTCATTCTTTCAGCTAACCATGCATTTCAAGACCGTTACCGCGTCGCTCCTCGTTGCCGGAGCGGTCGCTACTCCTTTCCGCCGCCAAACCTCGAACGAGACCTTCTGCGATGAAGGCCTTCCTGTCCCCGCGCCTAGCACTACCAAGCTTCACTTTCCCCCCTATCCTGTGAACACCACCGTACCTGGTGTCCCCTCGAACCCCGGTGGCTCATACCCAGGCTCTGCTTCGAAGCCCGGAAACGGTGGCTCATACCCAGGCTCTGGCTCTGGCTCCAAGCCGGGTCATGGCTCTGAATCTGTACCTGGTCCCAACACCGAATCTGACTCTCACGGCTCTTCTACCGACCCGAACTTCGGCTCTCGGCCTGGCTCCGGTTCCAACTCAGGCTCTAAGCCTAGCAAGGACAGCTCAGGATCTGATGCCAGTGCTCCGTTGCCTTCTAACCCCGCCCAGCCCCCTTCAGCTGGTGGCAATGTGCCCTCGTACCCAGGCAAGCCGGCTGCGGGCTCTTCCTACGTCCCCTTTCCTCTGAATACCACCGTTCCCACAACTGCTCCTGCTCCTTCTTTCACCACCATCCCCGGAGTCGCTCTTCCCACCGGACCCATCGCCATTCCCAGCACCACCGTGCCCGTCAGCAGCAATAACACCGCCACAACCGTTAGCTCTAGCTCCGCAGCCTCCAGTGCCACTGCACCGGCTACCATCATCCCTTACGGAGTTGCCATCTCTAGTTGTACTATTCCTGGCGACTTCGCCCTTACCTTTGACGACGGGCCTTTCACTTACACTGGTCACGTGCTTGACCTCCTCGCCGAGGCTGGTGCCAAGGCTACTTTCTTCCTCAACGGCAAAAACTTTGGCGACATCAACGACTTCCAAGATGTCGTCAAGCGTATGGATGCCGATGGCCACCAGATCGGCTCTCACACCTTCAGCCACGCTGATCTCGCCACCCTGGGCGATGCCGATATTATCCCTGAAATGACTTCCCTCGAGGATACTCTGATTAACATCGTCGGAAAGTACCCTACGTACATGCGCCCTCCTTACTTCAGCTGGAACGACAACACTTTGTCCATCCTCAAGGCTCTGGAGTACCACGTCATTCATGCCGATATTGACTCACTCGACTACGCCAACAACTCCCCTCTTGGCAACCTGACCAGTGTCGGTATCTTCGAGAAGGGTGTCGACGCCGGTGGGTCCATCGCTCTGGCCCACGATGTGAGTCGCATTGATCCTGAACAGTCCATATAAGCAAGCATTGCTGACTTTCCCAAAGGTTCACCAAAACACCGCCGAGTACCTCGTACCCGAGTTCCTGCGCATCATTAAGGAGAAGAACCTGAGAGCTGTCACCGTCGGTGAGTGCCTCGGCGACCCTAAGGCCAATTGGTACAAGACCAAGCGCACTTCAACTCCCACTGCCACCGCTTCCAAGATCACTGTCTCCATCACTAGCACCGCTACTCCTACCGGCGTGATCGGCCCTGGTGGTGCCTGTGGTGGCTCCGAGGGTTATGTCTGCGAGGCTGGTGCTTGCTGCAGTGAGTACGGATACTGCGGCTACTCCCAGGCCTACTGCGCCGCCGGCTGCCAGCCCCTTTTCGGTGTCTGCGGTGTTGCTGGCCCCGTTGCCTCCGGCGGCAGTGCTACTACTTCCAGCGCTCCCGCTGCCACTCCGACCGGCGGTGTGAGCACCGACGGTTCTTGCGGTGGCGCCAACGGCTTCACCTGTCCTGGCACCACTTGCTGCAGCGAGTATGGTTACTGCGGCGACACAACCGCCCATTGTGGTACTGGATGCCAGCCGCTTTTCGGTACCTGTGCCTGAAGTCTTGCTTGAGACGGATGGGCTATGCGGGAGATATTCATTATGTTGGCATGATGTGGTCTGGAACAAATTCCCTTCACATCTATAATTATTATGTAAAGATTCAATAGAGTGTATCTACTTCATCAGTGAATAGCATCTAAAGTCAACACAATAGCATACCCACATGACTGCTAATCAACTTACGGCATCTTGATGACGTCGTAAATTACGATTTGCCAAGGACTATTCCTATTTTTATTCTCTGAATTTGAAAAACGGAATTGGGCTTAGATACTCTACGGTGGCTCGGACTATGAATGAACCTGCCAAGATGGAGCCGGCTGTCTGGAATAATAAGCCCAGCTGAGAGCTATACTAGTGACTCGACAAGCGAATGGAGCCATCACAGTGCGATCTAAGAGACGATATCCACGTCCGAGCTGAGCTATTTCGAAGAGAACAACACGAGTGTTGTGAAGCGGTCCTGTTTTGCGTACCTCGAGAGTCGTAAGCGCGTCGTTGTGTATTGCTATATGCCTCGTCGTGAAATATAGATACCCTTCGACGTTGATACACTATCCCTCATCACACCCAAATATCACTTGTGCAGCGATTGAGGTTAATGACTAACTTGCTACGCGGGCCTGGCGTTTGGAGACAGGATGAAACGAGATATATCCAGGCCACCAGCGACGGAATCTCAATTACTGTCGGGATATTCAACTGTTCAATAGTGGAGCCGATCCATGGTCACGTGATTTACTATCACGTGACTCACCCTGGCGGCTCACTTACACCACCATAAATACCTACAGCAGCAACCTCTTCTTTTTTCCTTTATTATTATCTTTACCTAGCTACTAATAGTTAATTAATACTATTATAGCTATATTAATTATAATCCCTATAATACTAACACTAATTAGTAGTTAACTTTATAGTTACTACTATTATAGATTAGTAAGGATTATTAGAAAAGGCTATAATACTTTACTTACTATAGCAGCTTAAATTAAAGTATTAAAGTGCTACCTAGCCTAAAGATTATTAGTACCTAAGATCTTATAATACCTAGTAAATAACCCTTTAAGCCCTATATCTACTATATAATAACTACTATTACTACTATTAACTTTATTACTTTTAGAGAAGTCTTTTTTTTTATATACTACTTACTTACTAATAACTTTTATAGTATTTAGTATAATTATCTTCTTTTTATACCTAAGTTTCTTTAAGTTTTTTATTTTTTATTTTTTAACCTTCTTTTTCTTTAATTATTAAGATTTTTATCTTACTAAGTTTTTATCTTACTATAGTAGTAATAGCTTATATAAGATTATAAGTAAATAGACTTCTATAAGTTTTTATTTAAATAAGATCTTACTAATAGGACTAGCTATAAAGTAGTTAAGTAAGAACTACCTAAGTAATTTACTTTTAATATAGTATTTATAAATAAATAGCTTTTACTAACCTTACCTTTATATACTTCTAATATTATATTATTAGCTAAGTATAGCCTATAGTAATTATAACTTTTTTCCTTAACTAAATAGTTAGTAGCTAATTATTACCTTTAGTAAGTATACCTCTTTTTATTCTTTAAGTAAAGTAAAAAAGGTAGAGGTTACTTATATTACCTTAATTTACTTACTTTTTCTTATCTTTTAAATACCTATTAATAACTACATTATCCTTTTTACTTTCTCTTTTTTTTTAAGTAAGGTATAGTTATTAGTAACTAATATAACTTTTACTTAACTTTACTATCTTAATTAATTTAAGAAGACTACTTATTATTTACCCTTAAGTAAGGTATATAACCTTAACTCCTTACCCTTCTTCCTTTAAAAATCTTTAACTATAGTATCCTACTTACTAAAAAGTAAGGTCTATATATGTCTCCTCTTATTCTTTAAGTAAGATCTAGCGTAAGGCCTCCCTAGAGCTATCTCTTTACGTTACTAAAGCGTAAGGCCTCCCTAAAGCTATTTACTACTATCTATTTATTTATTATTTTATCTCTTTATTTACTTTATCTCTTACTTATACCTCCTTATATTATATTATTTATCTACTTATCTTATTATTATTTATACTAATAGTAGTAATTCCTCTAACGTATAGATTTACCTCTAACTCTATAGGCAAGAAGTAAGTGCTTATAATTAAGAGGTTAGTAAGGCTAATAGAGGGTAATAATAGTAGAGGAAAAACTAAGTAAAAGGTAAAGTAAACTACAGGCGCTAGCTAGAGTAAAGAAGTATATCTATCTATAGGATGTTAAGGATCTATATCTTATCCTAGAGAGTTAAAAGTGTATTTTATATAGAGACTTGTATTTTTTTTAAAATACACTACTTATAAGGCTTAACTTTAAGTAATAAATTATATAATTAATATATAGTATAGATCTAAGAATTATTATAAGGGTTTCTTAATATACTTTCTATTTTTAGTAACTATATACTAATATATTTAAGTAAATATAACTTATATTTGTATTATATTTTTCTCTAGACATAATACAATATATATTAGTGTATATACTAAAAGTAGACTTTTAAAAACTAGGATTTAAAAGCGGGGCTTTTACCTAAATAGGAAATAAAAATATAGTTAAATCTAGATTAATAATCTCAGCCTAATGTCTATTTTTATATAGTTTTCTATATACTATATAAGCTAATATATATATATATATCTTTTAGCTACACCTAAAAGTCCTTAACACTTATATTAAATTTATATTTTTTTTATTAACTCTCTGTCTTATCCTAAAGTGCAGCTAGCCCTTTATTATTATATAACTATAGGGTATAACTAATTTAGCTAATATTCCTAACAGCCTTACCTAAGTTAAGTAACGTAACGTCTTAAGCACTATTATTATACTTTAAATAATATAATATAGCTTTATATAGCTATATAGTTAACAGCTATAGAGATATACTACTAAAGACTTTAAAGAATAGTTACTTAATACCTTTAAAGGTACTACTTATAAAGCTATTATTAAATTTAGAGACTACTTAATACATAGGGGCATATAAGTATTAATAGTAAAGTTACTAACTATTACTAAATAAATCTACTATACCCTTAAGGCTAATAATCTAAAGGCGTAGACACTTAAGGATATTAAAAAAGGGAAAAAAAGGAGTAAGGATTTTTACTTAAAGATTAATAAACCTAACTTTATATAAGATATTATAGACCTACTACTAGAAATAATATTAATATAAGATTAACTAGGCCCCTCCTATATTATTACCC
Source organism: Colletotrichum graminicola M1.001 (assembly GCF_000149035.1). NCBI lineage: Eukaryota > Fungi > Ascomycota > Sordariomycetes > Glomerellales > Glomerellaceae > Colletotrichum > Colletotrichum graminicola. The sequence goes on along the minus strand of NW_007361038.1, from coordinate 430,420 downwards.
CCTTAGTATAAGTCGCTTAAGTCTAGGAAGGTTAATAAAGGCTTATTAATCTAGCCTTATTATATAATAACCTAAATTTTATTTTTTTACTATTTAAGTAGGGTAAGTAACATTTTACCTTTTACTTATTAGATATACTAGTTACTACTACCCTTTACTTTATAACTTTACAAGCTTACTAACCCTTATAAATTATACCCTAATAAGATAAAGTATAGTAGAGAGGTATATAAGTTACTTAAATTAAAGCTTATAATCTTTTATAACTACTATATAAAGGCTAGGATCTAGTAAGAGCACTTTATAAGCGCCTTCTTTATTATACTTAAAGGTAAGGCTATAAAGTACTATACTAACTATCTCTATAACTAGACTAACTTTATTACTATAGTTATATAGATAAGGGGTAATTTTAAGAATAAAGAGACTTTTTAGGCCTACCTTACTAAGCTATAAAGGACTAATTTAATAAGGACTATCTTAAATAATCTAGATAAAAGTAAGGCTAAATACCTAAAGTTACTTATTAAGAGAGTAACTACCCTTATAAGAATAGTTATAAGGATTAATACCTTATCTAACGTAGCCCTCTGTAACTAATTACTTAACTTCTGCTATAAGATAAAAGAATACTCCCTTACCTTTTTTAATCTATCTTTAATATTTACTAGTGTGTATAGCTAGCTTTAATTAGTAATTAGTAACGTAATATAATTTAAATAACTTATATATTAATACCTAACTAAAGAAGTAGATAATTAATACTAGACTAACTATACTTATAATAGCTAGTAAAGTTACTAGTAATTTAGCTAACGTAACTATAGCTATAGTAACTTTATACTATAGCGCCTTTTTAATAGTAATCTATAGTAATAAGTACCTCTTTTGCCCTTATTATTATTTATAAAGAAGTGCTATATATATAGTAAGCCTAACTATTAGTTAATAAAGTACTTAAAAAACAAAAGGTAATAAGCCTACTATAAGTATAAAGAGTAGTATCTAACAGACTTTTTACCTAAAGCCTTTAACTACTTTATAACTAACTTTAAGGGATATAAGCTATTTACTTTAGATAAAGAAGGTAACTATATAAAGAGTAATAAAGATAAAGAATTAGGCACTACGTTTTATATATTAATAACGTTCTTTAACTTATCTACTATTAATAGGCCTACTCTCTTTTTATTACTATATAACTAATCTATAACCTATTTTCTTATAAAGGATAACTCCTTACATAAGAATCTATATAATAATAAGCTACCTAACGTAGACGTCTTTACTTTTAATAAGTAATATTTATCTATCTTATTTTATAGTATTATACCTAACTCTAGTGTAGCTAAATATTTAATAGCTAGATATAAGTAGTATCTTACCCTTTACTACTAAATAAAAAGAAATCTAGCTATAGATAAGTTATAGACAGGTAAAGTAAAAATCTGCTTTAGTAGTAGTAACTACTTTAAATTATAAGGGGTAATTAACATACTAACCCCCTTTAGTATACTAACCTTCTATATAATACTATTAAACACCTTATTTCTACTTTACCTTATAAATATAAATTAGTATAGTATTAAATTTAATAACCTTACTAATAAGCTAATTTAAGGTAACACTATTATACCTACTGTCTATAAATAAGGCTATATATAAATACTACTTAATTAATATAAGTAAAGTATTACTTACTACTATCTTATAGATATTAAGTTATAGTAAATTTATTATTACTTTAGCTACCTATTAGTTAAAAGGCTTTATTACGTCCTCTAATAATTTAGTAATAAAGTTAAGATTATAGCCTTAGAGAAATTAACTAAGGTCTGCTACTACTACTAGATAAATATAAAGGCGCCTAGTTACTTTAAATTTACTTTATATAATAATAAATATAACTTTAACTATAAGATTATTATTAATATTATCTACCTTAATAGTAACTGCCTAGCCTTATATATAGTTAATACTATAATATCTTTCTAAGTAGCCTATTTACTTAAAAATATTACTATAGAGTATATATAGAAGGCACTTTAGATATACTAAATTAACGTCTACCTTAGCCTACTTAACTAGATTATTACTAATACTAGCCTAAACTTTTACGCTAGTAAATTTAAGTAGTTAGTAAGGTTACTTTATATTAATATTAAAGAAATACTAATTAAAGCCTATAATAGTATTAGTAAAGTTAAAAGATACTATATACCCCTCTAACGCGCGTATAATATTCTTTATAGTAAGGGCTATACACCTAAGGTTACCTTTTAGCTAGCTATTAAAGTAATTAATAATATAGCTAGCCTAAATAGCCTAGTACCTACACTACTAGTCTTTAGCGCCTACCTATAAATCTCTAACTTATTACTACTTTTACTAACCTTACTTAAAAGGGCTAAAGTAGTAAGAAAAGTAATAGAGGCTATTTACTAGATCTATATAAAAAAGTAAGTTAATAAGGTAGTAACTATATATAACAGCCTAGATACTACTATAATAGTAGCCTTTCTGCTTTAATCTATAGTCTATATCTAGTATAAGAAAAAGGGCTAGTAAGGCCCTTTTTACCTTATTACTAGTAATAGGACTACTTATACTATTAACCTCCCTTAAGGCCTATAAACTTTTTATTTAACTATTATTAAACTATACCTTAAAGATACCTATAATAAGTAATAACAGCTACTCTCTAAGGTAGGTAGGTAAGGTAATAAGAAGAATAATAATAATAGTATAGTAGCCTTATTACCTACTAACGTCCTTATGCCTACTAAAGAAATATATAATAATATTACTATTACTATACACCTATAGCTAAAGTAAAAAGCTAGCTACCTATAGAGGTATATTAATTTCTTTAATAAAACTAGCTTTACTATTAGGCCTACTACCTTCTTTACTACTATAAGTATAGCGTACGTCTTAATAAAGAAAGAAGCTAACTAACTGTTATTAATTAAACTATAAAAAAAAAGTATTATTACTACCTTAGGGAAGCCCTTTAAGTAAGTAACTACTACTAAGATTAAAAAGCTTATTACCTATAAGGTATTTTACTTTATTTAATATAATAAGAATAAGTATACTAAAGTATAAATATTTAAATTATAGATTATTAATAAAGTAAAAAGCTAAAATAAAAAACTATATAAGAAATCCTACCTAGTTATCTAAGGATACACTAATAATAGTAAAAAAGTAATTCTTACTTAGTTACCTATAATCTAGTAAGCTAGCTAGCGCCTTATTTTTACCCTTACCTTATCTCTTATCTATAATAATAATAATTTCTTACTTTAGTTATATAATATTACTTAGGCGTATATATAGTTAACTACCTTATTAAATTATATAATTCTTATACGCCTTTTATTATAGATATAAGACTTCTATTTAAAAGGCACTATTATATAAGTAGTAAAGCCGTTATATAGTATTATAGAGGTAGGCACTTACTAGTAGGTAATATATAGTTACTACTATAAAGAAAAGCTCTAGATAAAGACTTTAACCTTTAATCTATACCTACTAATTACTAATATAGAGAGCTTAGACTTTAGGATTATTAGTATATAAACTAATAATACTATTACTTTTTTAAATAAATCCTTCTCTGCCTATAAGGCTAATAAGCTTACTAAGGCTATATTTACTACTAAGGAGAAGTAAATCCTTACTATTAATAACCTACTTACCTTTAATAGTAGTATAGTATCTCTAACTACTAAAAGGAAGCTCTTTCTCTAATAAAAGGGCTAAGGTAAAAGACTTAAACTTATTAATAAAGAATCTCTATAAGCACTTAAGTAGTACGTTAAGTAATAGGCCTATAGTGCGTATATTATATTAGTCTACTAGCCTAAAGCGTACTTTAACTACTTTATTATAGTATAACACTAATTACCTAATATAAATAAGATTAAGGCACTTAACTATTATATTATATAGTAAATAAATAACCTTAACTATAGTCTGTTATTTTATTTACTTAACCTTAAATCTATAAAGCTTTTTATCTTTATAAATAGATTATTTATAAATAATAAGGACTTTACTTTATAGCTAGGATTTATTATTATTTTTACTAATAAGGCACCTATAAGTACTACTATAAGTAATAAATTTACTATAACTAGTAATATTATTTACTTTAGCTTAATAAAGTATAAGTAAGTTACTTAAAGTGTACTAGCCTTTAAGATCTATAGTATAGTTACTAGTACTAATATTACTTATATACTTAGTAGAACTATTATAATAATTACTAACTACCTTAAGCTACTATATATACTAATAATCCTTTATACTAACTTATACTTACTTTATAAGTGCTTTATTAAGCTTAGGACTATAAAAAAGAAAAGGCTTATAATTAATATTATAGCCTTTTAGTAGTTATATAAGTAATATAAGGTCTATAAGGTATAATAAATATAAGGTAATAATAATCTTACTAATAGATTTACTAAATTATTACCTAATAAGGCACTAAAATAACTAGTTAGAAATAAAATAGTTTAGATTAGTATAAAGAGATAAGTTTTTTAAGCTATATAATAGATTATATAAACAAAAAGTATTAAATACTTTTAGGCTTTTAATTTTTATTACGTTTTTAGGCTTTTTAGCTACTAGGCAGTATTTAGGCTATTTATAGTAATTTTCTTTTACTTTAGAAAGTTACTAGTGTTAGGATATTTAACTATTTAATAGTAAAGCTAATCTATAGTTACGTAATTTACTATTACGTAACTCACCCTAGCGGCTCACTTACACCACTATAAATACCCACAGCAGCAACCTCTTCTCTTTTCCTTCATCATTATCTTCACCCAGCTACTAATAGTTAATTAATACTATTGCGGCTACATTGATCGCGATCCCTGTGATACCAACAATTACAGTTAAGCATTTTGTCACAAAAACGACGCCGTCAATTGCGGGCAGCAATTAACGCCTAATATACCCTGCGACACATCTTGATCTATATTATGCGATCATTAGATGGCCCAGTATATTTACCTTATTTAAGGGAGGTAGCTTCTGAATCTTTCAAATATGGGCCAACCTGGCTGAAACGGCTCATAAAGAAAAGGCAGACGTAGATGCCACTCTTATCCTAAATATCAACGCGCGTATCTCGTCTATACCGACCTGATGCGAAAGAAACTTGCGTATATGTAGCTTACGGACATAATGCCTTGACTGAGCTAAATTATCTTTCTTGCCAGCGTCACATTGGCCTGGAGAATTGGACTCGACTATCTCTGCCATCACATAATTATGTGGCCGACTGAGGGAACCCAATGGGGGGGATTTCGCTTTCTGCACCATAAGCCGCGTTTTCAAGTGAATATTGACCCCGTAGTGAGAGCCAAATCCCATTAAAGCAGTTTTGGATCCCAGAAGTAAGAGAAATTATTTACACATAGACAAGCAACCCCTCAGTCGTTGAGTTTCATTCAGCGAGAAGTGGGTCGCTAGATAAGACGGTATTCGCGGGAAATGGTATCATCGATCGAATTTTCATCCTGACAACACCACCAATCACGAGTTGGAGTGCTCTCATCGAATTCCTGCCAACATTCAACAACGCTGGGTTTGACCAGAGCACTGATCACTATGGCAAGCCATCATGAAGGCTTAACCAACTTTGTCGCCTACCTGCAGAGGGGCGTCTGGGTTCCCCGCATTGGCCATTTTGATCTGGAGAGACAGACTATACAGCCCCTCAGCTTCGACTCTGGAACTCCTGTGGAAAATCTCTACCAAGTCATCGAAGCAGGTGCTGGCCGATGTATCGCTGCCGGGCCAGTGATATCTGTAAACGATGTCAAGCTGCTGCCACCGCTCTCTGCCCGGGATGTTCTCGCTGTTGGCAAGAACTACATGGAGCATGCCAAGGAGTTCAACAGTTCAGGCTATGACAGTTCTGACAAGGTTGACCGGCCCAGTCACCCCGTCATTTTCACCAAGCGTGCGACTTCCATTATTGCACACGGAGACGATATTTACCTTCACAGGGGCTTCACTGAAAGTGCAGATTACGAAGGAGAGATTGGTGTCATCATTGGGCAGGCTGGGTACCAGATACACGAGAATGATGCTTGGAACTATGTCTGGGGCTACACCATAATCAACGATGTGACAGCCAGGGAGAGACAGCGCGACCATAAGCAATTTTACATTGGGAAATCGCCAGATACTTTCTGTCCAATGGTAAGTATCATCGGAAACGAGATCTCATGATATGAAACTAACCAGGCTCAACCAGGGTCCGATTGCTGTAAAGAAGGAGGACTTGCCAGATGGGGGTCGATTTTTGAGATTACAAACCAGGGTCAACGGCGAGTTGCGCCAGGATGCGACAGTCCAAGATCTGATATTTTCCATACCTTGCCTTGTCAGTACACTGTCAGCTGGACAAACCCTGCAACCGGGCGACATCATTGCAACCGGCACAGTAGGCTTCAAAAAGAACCCCCCCATCTTTGGAACACTATGCAATGATGCTGATCACAAATCAAGCCCGCAGGTGTAGGAATCGGTCGGAGCCCTCCGGTATTTCTGAAAGTCGGTGACGAGGTCGCAATCACAGTGACTGGGCTTGGAACTCTGGCGAACAAAGTTGCCGGACAGTCCGAGGAAGACTATCCTAAGCCGCAATATGGACCTGGATCAATGTCAAACTTTCGACTCACAAATGGGGAAAAGTTAAGCCTCGGCCAAGCCAGCTTGAGCTCAAAGAACAAAAGTCTTGGATACCAGCGTTTAGGTACAGGGAAGGAAGCTGTAATCTTTGTCCATGGCCTAGGCGGCACCAAAGACTATTGGCTCCCACTCATCTCGACACTGTCGCTTCCTTGCTCAGTTTCTGCACACGTTTACGACATAGAGGGACATGGTATTGCTCCAACGCATCCTCTTCGGAAAATCACCATAGATACCCTAGCTGAAAGGCTGTTGGATGTCTTCGATTTGGCAGATGCGTCGGTTCGATTTCCAGCAACGTTGATAGCTCATTCTATGGGGTGTCTCGTGGCGATAAAGTTCGCACTCGCACATCCGAGTTTGGTCAAGAAGCTGGTACTTCTCGGCCCCCCACCATTGCCTATCCCGAAAAGCCAGGCAGAAGCTTGGGCCTATGAAGCAAATCAAGTGCGAAGCCATGGCATGGGCGGGATCACTGATCAAATCATATCGACGCAGCTTTCACATCATAGCCAGAGAACGAATCCTCTCGCCGTGGTCGCCACAAGGTTAAGTCTCCTGGGACAAGTTCCCGAGGGGTATGCAAAGGCGTGTTCAGCACTTGCTCAGTTCGACGGGTCTCTAGATTTGGAGGCCTTGACAACGGACACAGCTATCATCACTGGAAAGGACGATCCTGTCTCGCCACCCAAATTGGCCGAGGAGTATGCTCTCAGAATCAGCAACTCGCACTATACGGTGTTGGAGAACGTAGGACATTGGCACGTTTTTGAGGATGCAGAGGGGGTTGCAAAGAGCTTGAGGAACTTTTTGTAACCTTCATAGGTTTTTGGCGTAACAGAATGTTCTTTCTCAGAAAAGGTGAAGAAATGCGTTCGGGTTTATTAGTCCACACATAGGAAAATATATTTGACTCATATCTTCTAATACATTTCAAGCCTCATGACCGTAATTCTACTCAACTGTGTTGTTTCATGTAAGACTGCGGGGGCTATTCTGGCATCACTTCAACTTTCGGATCGAACCGTCTTCGCCAGTCGTGATTCTTGAGTCAACTCGCCTCAAGAATCAAGATGAGAAGTCGTGCCCAGGTGTTGCATGTGTACCGGTATCCCGCAAGGCCAGCATGCCGGATCCCGGTGAGGTTATGAAGATGCATGCGGATCCCGGAGGGGCTCGCATGCGAAGGCGGGCTTTGACCGGCTCCAAGCTCTACCGGACGCAGACGTTTCTGAGACTCTCCGTATATAACTGATACATTTGGTATACGTTGATAAACTGATGACTGATGAGGAGTTACGGAAAGAGGACGACGAAGCTAGTTGACAGCAAAATGCAATGCCTAGACCGGGGACCGGCTACGTGGCGGTACCACAGGCAAATAAATAGCCCTACTACGAGACCTGTTCCATAATGCGCGACAAAATAAACGAGCCCCCAAGCACATTTTCCTTGTGGAGCACTTTTGTCAGTAAAAATGCAGCAGTAATCGCGGCGATAGGCAATGCGGCGACTTTGGTGGTTCTGGCCAGCACGGAACCCTTGCCCTCCACACCCTCTTCGTCACCGTAAGGCCACTCGTGGGCAGACGAGAGGGTGCCGAAGCCCTTCAGGCTCAAGCCGCCGGTGATTAGATCGCTGTAGTAGTTGAGCCACAGGGGAGTCGGCATGAGGGGCATGATGTACTTGAACAGCAGGCGGTCCTTCAGGCTGTCCCAGGCGGACGCGCGCATGGCGTTCTGGCTCTTATTCACCATGTCCTCGACACGGCGGATGCGCTGGCGCTCGACGGCGGCGAACGCCTCGGTTAGCTCGGGCAGCGCCCAGGACGCGCCGCCGACGAGGCCCCCGTCCCGCAGGACGTTGACGAGCGAGGCGCACGACTCGATGCAGCTGTTGCCCCCCTGGCCGACGAGGGGATTGAACTTGTGCGCCGCGTCGCCGAGGATGATGATGCGCCCGTAGTGCCACCGCCGCATCACAAAGTGCGGCAGCGCCGTGACGCCGCTGTGCTTGAGGTTGTCCACGACGGCGCGGAAGCGTACCCCGTTGTCGGCGACGATTGCGTCGGCGCTGCGCGCGAGCTCGCGCCGCTTGTCCTCGTCGTCGAACCGCGGGATGTCGTCGATGGGGCACGATTGCTGCGACGCGGGCAGCGTCCAGAACCAGAAGACGAAGACCTCGGCGCCGGCCCCGCCCATGCAGGCGGCCAGGGTACCGTCGCCGCTCGCGCCAATGACGTCGCCAGGCGCAATGCCGGTCGTCGGCTTGGCCGTGCCGAAGATGCAGGCGTGCTCGCAGGGGACGGTGCCTCTGTCGCGCGCGGGGATGGCGGCCGAGTCGCCGTTGTCGTCGGCGTTCCTCCACATCTCCTTCCTGATGGTGCTGCGCACGCCGTCCGCGCCTACGACGATCTGGCCTTCAAACACAGATCCGTCCGTGGTATAGACCAGAGCACTCCCCTCCTGGGACTCCACCCGTTGCACCTTCTTGTTGAGGACTATCCTATCCTTGTCTTTCAAGTGCTCATACAACACGCACAGCAGGTCATGTCGTTCCATGATTACGCCCGGGTACCCGTGCCGTTTGAGCATGAGATCCTTCGAATAGCGGGTCATGATGCGCTTTCCAGAGGCGGCGTTCCGACAGATTGTTATCTCGGATGGTTGCGATTTGGCCAGAATGTCTTGGTAGCAGCCTAGCTGTTCGAGAATTCGCAGGCCGTTGGGCCAGAGGCCGATGCTGGCCCCGACGTTCGGAGTCACCGTGCCGTACGCCTCGAGAAGCACATAGTCGATGCCAATGTTCTGCAGCATCAGGGCCAAGGTGAGGCCCGTGATGCCACCGCCGACGATGACAATCTGGTGCTTTGCTTCATGGGTGGTGACCATGGCGCTGTGAAGCCCTGTCGAGCGAGGGGGTTGGTCCAAGATGACAATCAATAATTTATAAGCAGAAACGGTGCATGTCGATAAGATGGACTTTGCCGAGATTGGGGAACAGCAAGCTGCGAAGCTGTCTTTATATCCGGAGGGCGGCGATGTCGTGCAGTAGTTCGGTTCTGCCACACCGAAATCCGCAGATACAGTTACAATTGCAAAAGAATCTCAAGTCAGCAGACGCCGTTGTCAAGTCTACTGAAGGAAAGCGGCGGAAAAGGGACAATTCCAAAGGTCAGCCCATAAATCCAGTCGGCTTGGCTTCAGGAAGTTTGTGTGGTTTCCGCAGCGTGTTGTCGTGATAGCGTGCACAACAGTCCAGCGACCCACCGCGCAGGCTATCGAAAACTCCATATATATTGGCTGCTATGTCCGACACGGGACGAACACTCTGGTTTGGAGAGGGAAACGGTGTAGGGCGGGGGGGGTGTGGTGGGTAATCCCCGCAGCGGTTAGGTTATGTCCGCTCTGTTTGTCTCCGCCCTACCGTCCATCATAAGGTATGTTTGCTCCTCTGCATGAAAGTTTTACAAACATCAGATGACTGAAAACCCCCATCCCCCCGAATACTGGCTCGTTCCTACGTCATCGGGTCTTATAAGGAGAGCCGGACCGAAGCTTGCAGTACCGACAACGCTAGTAAGTAGTAGAGAAGGCCTGGGCGCCATCCATCTCTCTCATCCGCATGTTGACATGCTGGCTCGGATGAACACTTCTTCAGTGAATTCTGGCGTCGTCGACTGCCCCCTTAAGCCCAAGTCTGATACCGACTGAGGATCCCGTCCACGTACATTTGAACACCGGTCGGAGTAGAGGTGGAATAGTCGGACCAACGAACTGCCCTGTGAGAAGTTGGCAGTCGAACCCTGACTGTGATCGTACTGTATATGCAGAGTCGCTACAAGGGGGTGCATGCACTTTGGAGGTAGGCTTTTTTGATAGTGGTTGTAACAAAAAAAAAAAGTCAGTTTCCCTATTCGGACATTTGCTGAATGAGCTACTAAATGAATTCAGAGTCTGGATGAAACCTCACAGCGCTCATCTCTATAGGCGGACCGCCGATCGGAGTCTTTTAATACCGATCATTTCAGACTGCCATATTGTCACATTGTGTACGGTGTGTTTACCATGTCTACAGATGGAAGGTTCGGGGATGGCACTCAATTCGTGGTTATCGTCATTACGTGATCGGGGAACCATCTTGTCATGAGGCAAGATGGAACGAATGCAAAGGGAAATGCTATGGCACGCGCAGCATGAGGATTTTGTGAAACCTTTCCATGACGAATGCAGCGAATGAGATATAAGAAGCCGACGCATTGTGGGTATAAGTCAGGTGAACGAAGGAAGACTGACTATTGTCGTGAAAGATGAAGAGGGAATAAATCGTGATGCCCAAGTCAAAGTCAAGGGAAGATGCTGGGTGATGGCGATGCGTTACTATGGCTCTGTGCCGTCCGATGGTGACTTCTCCTCTGGCCCCGTCAATGACGACGGTTCTTCCTTCTTTTCGATTGTAGTTTGCGCCTGTGTCGTCGAAGCCGTCTTTGGGACCTGGGACTCGAGACTGCTTGCCTCCTTCGAAGGGGGGAAGTACCCCTCGGCGTTGACATCGGTACCCGAAGCGGGTTTCTGTTCGTACCGCGACACGCCCGTGAGCTTGTCCTGGTTCTTGGGGTCCGCTTCCTTCATCTCGGCAACGGGCGCCTTGGAGTCGAAGACGACGGCGACCTCATCGAGCGGGGTGGCCATCCCTTGCAGCGCAAGCTGGATCTTCTTCTTGGCCTCGATGCGGAAGTCCTGCGCGTCCTGGGGCGCGCCCTGGGAGCCATCAATGATCCTCCCCTCGCGACCCCGGTCGTCATTGATGTCCGTGCCGATCTCTGCCTCGCCCTTGAGAGCCTTGGACATCCGGGAGGCGACACCCTTGGGGTCGCTCTTCTGCGCGTCTTCGGCATCGCTTTTGCCGTCCGGCCTGGACGGGAGTCCTACTTGATCTGATTCTTCCAAAGGCTTCTCAGCGGGCTTATTGGTAGCATTCTTGTCGTCGTCCAGCTTTAGGGCGGTATCGACGCCCTCGGTGACCCTGCGGATCTCCTCCTCGAGGTCGGCCTCGCCCTCGTTCGCGGCCGATGCGAGCTGTCTCGCGGCCTCCTTCTCGCCGACGATGCTACGCCAAAGGTCCTCCAGCTCGTCGCCCCAGCCGAGCAGGGTGGCAAGCTTCCGTACTCCGGCATCGCAGGTACCCAGTTCGACGACGTCGTCGGCTCTCCGACCCATCTGCCCCACACGCTCCCTGTTCAGCAACAAACGAGGGATTCCAGACCGCGACGCCTCGGCCAGACCCGCAAAGGGGTAGACCGAGAGGCTAGTGCCCAGGACGATGATGAGGTCGGCCATGGCAGGCAGATGGGTGTTGTTCCGGAACGACTCCGGCAGGGCTTCGCCGAAGAAGACAATGTCCGGCTTCACAAGCCCGCCACAGGTGTCGCATTTGGGGACAACCTCGTCCTGAACGTGCTTCTGCATGCGGTCGGCGGGGAACACGGCGCCGCAATCGATGCAGCGCTGCGTGGCGAAACTGCCGTGGGCCTCGATAACCTTGTCGTCGGGGACGCCGGCACGCCTCTCGAGGCAGTCGATGTTCTGCGTGAAGTTCATCTGCAGCAGGCCCTTCTTGGCGAGCAGGGCGATGAAGGCGTGGGAGACTGTGGGGTAGAACTTACCCGGGTAGAGCTCCTTGGCGAGGTAGTAAAAGGGTTCGGGGTGCTTGCGGAAGTATGAAATGTCGAAGACGGCCTCAGCGTAAGGGAGGTTCAGGCGCGCGAGGTTGGCGTAGAGGCCAGTTCCAGGGGATCTGAAGTCGGGAACTGGATGCTGTTAGGCTCGGTCCGTCTCTCACAAGGGACAGAAGGAGATAAGGAGGGAGACGAACTGCCTGCGGCGGTGGAAATGCCGGCGCCAGTCATGACGGCAATCTTCTTGACCTTGCCGGACTTGATGTAATCGGCGACAGCTTCGAGGGTGCGCGCCTGCAGCGTCTTGGGCTGGACGCTCTCGTCCAGCATGGTGGACTCTTCGTTACCCATCTTCTCGCGCGGGCGGTTCGAGTTGGGCCGGCCCTGGGGGTGCTTGACGCGGCGTCGGCGGCCTATGATGGGCGAACTGGTGGTGGTGGAGTCGACGTGAGGGGTGATAGAGGGAGGTAAGACTGTTGATGCGCCAGTCGTTACTGGTGTGTGGTCTCGAGACGGAGTAGCAGAGAGATGTCCTCGCTAAGTGCAGTGTGATGTATGTCTAGGTAGGAATACTGTTGCCTACAGACAAAGAAGCAGGTGATGATGATGGAGTTGGGAGCAGCTAACCTGACTCTCTCTGCCTCGAGAGTCCTACCAGCCGGGAACTAAAAAACCAAAATAAATAAGGCGTTGGTCCACCACATTGTGTGTGTTACATCATGCTGCGACACCCCACCCCCGCCATCAGCGCCTTTGGAGCTCTTATCGCCGCCCTTATCGGGCCCGGGAATAATCAACCAGAGGTTTCTAGAGCGCTGGGGCTTCAGCGACTCTTCATTGGACAAATCGTCCCCTTTCTGTTACTCGACCCCGAGTCTGCCATCATCAAGGCGTCACATCGCATAGGCCGACAACTGAACATCAGTCAAAGGCAATATGCATTCGGGCTCGTGAGGAAGTGAAGCGGAGCGAGCTGCATAGATCAACACCGTTTGCGACTCGAACACCGAGATCCATCAAGACGATGTCTATCCGGCATGCAGTTGCATGATGGGACACTCATTCCACCAGCGTTACCCACCCATGTCCTCACTCCCTGCCTGTGACTGACAAAACTGCAAGATAGCGCTTTCTAATATCTATTATGGTGGGAGTCGCGTCAACTGAAACAGACAGCATTAAAAGGTGTCCCCCAAAGTACGAGATAATGTCCTGTACTTCCCCCCCCGCTGATTGGCACACGAGAATTCAAAAGAGCTTGTCTCCAGGCAAACGAAACAAAAAGACGAGCACGGTGCCACCAATCGACATCATCATCGCCGCCATATACGGCAGCCCAATCCACACACCTCCTGCCGCGTTTCCAGCCTTCAGCAAGCCGGAGATGATGGGCGCCGAAACGAGCATACTCATCTGCTCCATCCAGCTGATGGCTGTGTTGAGCGTGCCGATCGCATAAGGCTCCACGACGGCGTTGAGTACCGCTCGGCAGAGGTTGGCATAAGAGATGCCGAAGGAGAGGATGATGAGCGCTAGACTTGCGTCAGTCGGTAGGGCTCTGTCTAAGTAGTAGGGCTGCGGCGGGGAGAAATGAAAATGGATGCAGCAAAGGGGGACACACATACCGATAACGAAAAACCAGGGTGCGAATGCGACTGCAACCATGAAGCAGCCGAGAGACATGAGGATACCGGTCATTCGGACGAGCCAGAGGTCTCGGATAAGAGGATGCACGGCCGTACGCTTTGTGATATACCAGCTCGCCGCCGGGAGGATGGCAAGCAGCATGATGATGTGGGCGATTACCGCTACGGTCGAGACGAGGGTGGCCTATTTTTCCTCGCCGTTAGCATGAAGCTTTCTACCAGTACAGCGTCAAACATCTGAAGAGAGTGTGTATTCACCTTTGCCCAGGACCAACCAAACAAGTTATGGACGTACTGCGACATTATCTCATCCTTGACATACTTAACGATAAGCGTCAGGTTGAAGCCAGCCACCAGAGGAATCACCCTCCGGGAATTGATCAGAAATTTATAGACGTGGCCCATGTCGTTTTTGAACGCAAACATGCTTTGCTCCTTTACTGTATGTTTATCCTTCGTGCCATGCTCGGGCCGGTGGAGGGTCTGCTCGAACTCCTCATCAGCAGCGCGGCGCAACTCGAGCGTTTCGGGAATGAACGGCGGCAGACACGTCCCAATAACCGATAGAATGTTGCCAACTATGAGAGGCATCCAAGGGCTCTTGATTTGCAGATATGCACTGAGAGGGGCGACGAAGAGGTTTCCACCGAGAGCGACTGCTCCGATCCTGAAGTAAACCGTCGTCCTATGGAGCGTCAGTCCTGTTACCATCACGACGTGGGCGCTGGGCCACATGACCATACAGGTTTGAAACGGGGAGCATGTCGGAAACCATTGTCCAGACCATAGCCCCAACCATTCCTGTACCTCCGCCGATAAACTGGAACGCAGAACCAAACCACACGGTCCAGAGGGGCAAGACGTCGGGCCACAGGACTGGCATCGATTAGCAATGTTTCCGGGCAAGTGACGATGACGACCCACGCGGCTGCAGCCTCCACACGAACTCTAGCATGCTGCCCAACATGGCTAGTGATAAAACTGGACGGCGCCCATACTTATCGGCAATGACGCCGTAGGGGATAGCCGTGAGCAGTGCTGTGCTCATGATCAGCATGGTTCTATCAAGCAGAATCGAGGGTTTAGACGCACTCGGTATGCAGCTGAATGAGGTTTGCCAGCCCTTGATCATGGCGAGCTCTCCTTGGACCACTGCTGACTTGCAAACATCGTCGTGCCCGCTTTGTGAGATGATGTGGTCTGGATAGTGCTTGCGGCAGATGATCTCCTCCATCAGCTGGAACGACGGTGGGATCTGGAGATATGCACCGATCTCGATGATAATAACAAAGACCATTGCTAGACCGATGATCTTGACTTGATAAGCCCTCGGCGGCGCAACGGTAGACGGCAGATCGTGGGTCAGCAGCGGCGCATTCTCCTCGCGTCTCGTCCCTTCTACGTCAGGCACCATTTTGCAAACCTCTTTCAATTTTGGCGCTTGCAATTGGCAAGAGATCTGAAAACGCTACAGAGCATTTCCCCCCTGAAGCCTAAATAGAGAGAGAGGCTCAAAAATACTCATTGAGAAGGAGAGATTGCATACTTAGCACGGTCTCAACTTACGGAGATGAACTGGGGAGAGACATTTGTATCTTCACATTGCCTATATAATCATACGTCCCTGCAAACCTTCAAGACGAGCCGGCCAACCCTTGTGCCGACAGCCGTGCGCTGGCAAATGCGAGTCAACGCAGCGCCGTGAGTTAAACGCTGTGGACGATTCCTCCGCTCTTAGCTCTGCTTATCGCAATGTTGCAACGATATCCCCGGCCAGCTTGCTAATCGGCCATGGAATGAATGGGGTTGCCCCCGAGTTGTCGGGAATCCGAACCATATACGAAGCGTACAAATAATCATGCGTTTCTTACGCAGTGTTAGAGGCGACGCACCCCGTTGTATTCGGCATCACCTTGGCCACGACCCGGTATGCCGCACCATCTCGTCTTCGACGTCCCAGACACATGATCTAAGAAATCTTCTTCTCAAGATGTAAGGCTAAAAAGTAACCTTCGTCCCAGACAGCTACCGTCAACTCTCGTCAGATTCACAAACCACCCAGGCCACCCACTAGGTCTTTTTAAGAAGGCGGTCAACCTACCTACCCCACCGTTTCATCCTACGAACTATCCACCCACTCAGCAGCACGTGGTCAGTGCGGCTTGTGAATTTGACGAGAGTTGACGGTAGCCTCAGTACGGAGTAATCGGGTCCTGGGAGAAGAACCAACCAAAAGGGCGTTTATCCTAAATCTCCGACTGTATGCATGTCAGCGGCTAGTTATCGGCTATGGTCGCGCGTCGGATCCCAACAAGGGTGCCGAGTGGTTGGGAATTGGTATGCTAGCTTCAAAGCTTATTCGTGTTTGGCGCTAAGGCAAAGCACCCACTTTTCGGCACCCCCTGCATTTCGGCCACCTTTTCCCACCAAAAACAGCTAAAACTAGCTATTTATATCTTAGTACTCTTATAGATATTAAGTTCTAGGAAAATTAGTATAGATATATAGTATAAATAAGAAGTCTTAAAAAAAGTTTCTACTATTTTTATATAGTAGATATAGAGAAATAGTACTATATATATAGCTGTTAAGGTTTACTAGTAATTTACTAGTAAGTACTAATACTTTAAAATCTTTAATAACTTCTTTATTTATAAGCTAAAAATATAAAATAAAGAAGTTTTATATATTTTATACCTAGAAGAGTATATATATACTACTATATAAAAGATATTTATAGCTAATTATAAAGTTATTCGTAATATTAAATTTTACTGGTAAAATTTTCTTAGTAGTAAACTTATTTTCTTAATAACTAAGTATAAAAAATACTTAAAAAAATAAGAGCTTAGTATTTATAGCTATATTATTTTTAAGTAATTTATTATTATTTTACTATATATATAGCTCTTTTCTATTAGCTATATTCTTATATAGTATAAACTTTTAAAGGCTTTATATTATAAGTTTATATTAATAATAATCATATCTTATTAAGCTTATAGTAATAAGTAAATTTTCTAGACTTTATATAGAGAAAACTAGAATTATATATCTAATAGGTGTATAGATATAAGTAGCTGCTTTTAGCTGTTTTTGGTGGGAAAAGGTGGCCGAAATGCAGGGGGTGCCGAAAAGTGGGTGCTTTGCCTTATCACGCTGGCAGCTGTTCGATAAATGGCAGCGGCTCAAGCCGTCATCTTTGGCTGGTTTGGATCTGTATTTGTATGACTAAGCCAAGGGCCGCGGGGTAATGACCAGCGAACGCGCTGCGTATGCAACAGAGCCACCCCGCCAGTCCACTGCACTGACCTTCAACACAACGATAACGGAACGCCTCATCTCACAATGGCTGCAGTGACTAAGACCAGCCCTCTAGTGATACCCCCTCCATCTCTCTCATTATACAAGATGTATTTGAACTAATCAGTGAGTCATGAATAGTCCGATGACGAGGCTCGTTGGATCAAGCTCGTCAAGATCAACTACAAGGACCAGAACGGTCAGGCTCGCACCTGGGAATCCGCCGAGCGCCGTACGCGACCCAAGAACGGCGAGATCGACGGCGTCGGCATCGTCGCCATCCTCGAGAAGCCCACGGGGCCCGAGATTGTCTTGCAGAAGCAGTACCGGCCGCCCATCGACAAGGTCACCATCGAGGTCCCCGCGGGATTGGTCGACGAGGGCGAGACCGCTGAGGAGGCTGCCGTGCGCGAGCTCAAGGAGGAGACTGGTTACGTTGGGAAAGCGTCCGAGACGACGCCCATCATGTTCAATGGTGCGTTTTTTCCCTTTCCCATTTTCTCAGCTGATAGGTTTTGCTGCTGCCGCGCGGCTCTTGTGCTAACTCTGCGGCCATTCCCCATCTCCTAGACCCCGGCTTTTGCAACACGAACCTGCGCATGATCCACGTCACAATCGACACCTCTCTTCCTGAGAATCAAAACCCTAAAGCCGAGCTGGAAGAAGGCGAGTTCATCGAGGTCTTTACTGTGCCCCTGGCCAAGTTTTGGGACGAGTGTGTCCGCCTTGAGGCCGAGGGCTACGCAATCGACGCCCGCGTGGGGACCATAGCTGAAGGCATCGAGCTAGCCAAGAAATTCAAGCTGTAATGCCGCTTTGGTGTCTCAACCCCCCCAATCCTTTGCGGTTACCATGTCGTCCATTTCACAACTTGCCCTCGCGACGGAGACCCTCCCACAGGGCCAGCGCAGCAAGACATTTCGCATCCCTCGCGCCCTCGCGCCAGAGATCCTTCATGGCCACCAACTTCAGCGTGATCTTCTCGCCGTGATTCCGCAACCCCGTCAGCTTCCCGCTCCAGTCACTCAGCTGCCCGCGCGGGATCCTCTTCTCGTGACTGTACAGCGTGACGAACTCATCACACCCGCCCGCCGATGGATACATGGCCTCCGCCAGACCCTCGCCGGCCTCGTTGCCCGCTGATCTCCCTGCTCCGGCGAGCTCGCTGAGACAGGTGAGTTCCGACTCGTGGATATCCAGGCCCAGCTCCTCTTTGATCTCCTTGGCCGCCGCGCCCGCGAAGCTGCCGCTATCGTCGACCATGCCCGCGGGCAGCTCTACAAACGACAGGCTGCCGACGGGCACGCGCGGCTGGACGGTCAGAACAACGTAGCGCTCATCGCTATCGAGCGGCACGTCGTCAGGGATGAGCATGACGAGCATGCCCACGCTGGGGCCGCGGAGGAAGACGCTGGCCGGGAGTCCTTCCCCGGCCCCGTTCTTCACGTCGGCAGTGACTTTCAGGAAGCCGACGCGGCCGGAGCCGAACATATCGAACGCTTGGACGGTGACGGCGCGCAGCTGGTACGGGTCCGGGTGGAACGGGTGATGTTTGCTCTTGGCTTGCAGGTCCAGAGACCTAGTGAGGCCCTTGACCCAGTTCTGGTGGACATGTTAGTCAGTACCTAGAGAGTATCGTCTGAAGACGTCGTCTTACGTTGAATGGCTTGAAAGCCAGCAAATGATCTTCAGACAGTCCGTCAGGCAGCTTGACCTGCAGGCCGCTGTCCTTCAATGTGATGGTTGACATTGTGCGGGTGGTCAGGGAAGAGTGAGAAGGTGAGGGACACAATTGGAAAGCACGAGATTGCAAGCAGTAAAGTATCGGCTTCCGGGTAGTATTTGTAACCACTTGGCGGAACCAGAGCGTGGCGATTGTCATCTCTCTTTTTCTCATGAGACGCGCATGAAGTCAGTCAACCTCGTGGTAAACCTAGCGTGGATGTAAGTGCCAAAGTTCACGTCAGGCCAATGAGGTCGTTCGGTGGGGTTGCTTCCAGCAGGCAGGTAGGCACCAAAGCACCCAAGCGCGCTAAGCACCGTCTCAGGGCGACCCTGCTAAATAGACCTGCACTTCTGCCTAGGTACCTACCTAGCTAGGTAAAGAGGTACCTAGCGTCTTCAACAGAAAGTGCAGAAACACTGCTAGTGGCATCAACGTAAATGCCTTAGAATAAGTACTATTATTTCAATACTAAATCAAATCGTTAGGTATCCTTTTTTTCTCTGCCCAAATGTTGTATACAGTTAGTGTGCAATTGATGTGCTGCACACGCATCATCCCGCAATCAGTTGCCCCCGATTCCATAGAGTTTACAGCCGCTTCACAGCTGCTAGTCGTGCTGGAAGTTCATCCAAGCGCTGGCAACCTGCTAGTCCATTCATTCAAGAAAGTTTTTTATGTTTCCGCCAATGTTCTTCAAATCCAACAGAAACGTGTCGTGGCCAAAGAAACTCATCTCCTCGCTCAGCTCAAAGTGCGCAACATTCCTGTTGCCCGCGAGCTTCAGAGCCTCCGCCACTTCCCTCTGCTGCCAAGCCGGAAAGAGGATGTCGCTGGCCACTCCGATGACGAGAGCCGGAATATCTCTCAGGGGCGCCAGGCCTGCGATGAGGTCTTCGGGCGGCCTGGAAGACACTTCACTAGGCTGGTCCGAGGCACCGCCGTTGGACTCGGGCTGCTCCTCATATGGCTTCTCAGGGAGAGTGAGGCTGCAGGCTGCATCGTTGCGCGTAGGGCCGACTCCGGACTGCATGAGCTTCGCGCGCTCTGCTCTTCTCGCGCTGGCGGCCATCTGGTTTTCACGTCCCAGGTCAAACAGATCCATAGCCTTGCTGACATATAGCAGACTATTTGGGTCATACGTCAAACAAAACTTCTCACCCGCGTGATCCAGATATGTCTCGATCAAAAAGTCGGGGCATAGCGCAGGGGGCTTGCTGGGATCCGCCCTCCGCCTGCCAAAACGTTGCTCCCATTCCGGACCCGACCGGTATGTGACCGTCGCAATCTCGCGCGCCAGTTTCATGCCAGCGTGAGGCGGCACTCTGCCGTAATAAAAGCCTCGATTCCAATTGGGGTCCATCATCAACACCTGCCGTTGGGTATGGCGCATCGCGATACTGTACGGGTGACTTCTGGCGCAACCGCTAATAGACACGATTCTGCCAACGCGGTTGGGAAAGAGGACGCCAGCAGCTAGAGATTGCATGCCACCCATGCTGGATCCAACACTGGCATATAGTTTATCGACCCCTAACCCGTCAAGAAGGCGGAACTGTGCGCGCACCATGTCTTCCATGGTGAGAATTGGGAATCTGGTCGCATACCGCTGGCCGTCCGCAGGGTCGATGCTGCTCGGCCCCGTCGATCCGTAGCAGCCGCCGATGACGTTCGTGCAGATAACGTGGTATTTGTCGGTATCCAAGGCCAATCCTGGGCCGATGAACTTTTCCCACCAGCCAGGCTTGGGGTTACTCTCGGTAGAATGCGCATGTGATGAGGCCGAGAGGCCAGTGTGAAGCAGTATGACATTCGACCCGTCGGCATTCATCTTGCCCCAGTACTCGTATGCGATCTCGAATTCGGGTAGGACGCCGCCCCAGTCGAGCAACAAGGGGTCCTTGCAATGGTATGTTTCCGTCGCGCCGGCCGTGTAAGAGGGCTCGGGACCGCTCGACTCGTATCTTGCCTCGAGGGTCGCAGATCGGTTCTCCAATGCGTCCAGACACGGAAACGCCATAGCGGGGTTCGAGGCATCGCCTGGGCTGTTGGAAGCCTTGCGGGCCGGTTTCGAAGTGAATCGGCGGGCGTGTTGACGGCTGCCGAGATGTGTCGCTGCAGCGTTGTTGGGATTCCGATATGCGGAGGGAACCTGTACGCGCGAAACCGGGGCGCGGGCCTGGCGAAGGGCCACCGAGGCGAGTCTTTGACACTTCATGGCTGGAACTAACAATCACAGCTGTAAAAAAGGTCAAGATTGTCTCTCGGGGGGGCGCCTGTAACAGGAATATCTAGGCCGTCCCATCGGCAGCCGGTTTGTAAGCTGCCGGAGCTATAGCGGCAAAGGCCCCGTCGTCGGCTGTCGGTGGCTATCGATGGTGTAATTTCACGTGATGATGAGCGCTGTTTCTCTTATCGATAAACCAGAGGTATGTTATCAGGCTACCTATTTGGGTCTTGACTCTTCCAAGAACCCCACCATGGGTCGATCCACCTCCCCACTGACGTCAATTTAAAGACACACAGGTGGTACCTCCCGTCTATGTAGGTACTCACTTGTAGTCACAGGTGCGGATACTGACACGAAAAGGTACACATAAGCTCGGTGGCCCAGTCCTCCGTGCACCGACCCTGAACTAAATATTGCCCGATACCTGAACTGACGTCGCCTCCCACGCAACGATTGAGCAGCACTTTAAGATCCCTACGAACCAACTTCTCTTACCCCTCTTTCCACGCTATCAAACAGATAGCCAAGGTACCTACTTCACACACATGTCGCTTTTCTCGTCACTGCAACAATACGCCGGAACCTTTGCAGCGATCGCAGCCGGTACTATCATTGCCAAAGTCGTCGGCAACATGCAGTCCGACTTGCAGGATCCCGAACCTGACCAGGTGCCCCAAGAGCCAGGCAACTATAAGCCCACTCCCATCGATGTCGTTGTTGTTAGGATCATGCTGGAGAAGGCATCCAAGTTACCGCCGGAAATCATGGATATCATTATCGACGAAGCCGAATATTGGGCGCACTCGGAGGCCAGCATATCTACCGATCTTCGTGTCGTCGGCACTACATCCGAAGAGAACAAGCTTCTCCTGAGATGCCCACCGATCGGCTTCCGCGACTTCAAGAAAGTTGGTGCAGCGTTCAAGACCGCCCCTCTCCCACCCAAGTCGGGTGACGGGTCCCCCGTTACCGAGCCCCTCCGCAGTTTGACCCTGCTCGAACCCATGTCAAGCCCCACCGAGATGACCTCCGAGGCCCCGAGAGAGTACTTTACAGGATCGATGGAGCGACCGCCCATGCTGACCAACCCCGTCCGCAAGATCGTCTTCAAGATTCGAAGCAGAGACCAGGGCTGGGGCGGTGCCGTCGCCGACAAAGGAACCTACCGCGGATCCTGGTCGTGGTTTGAAGCGGGTCTGGAGAAGTTTGACAAGGATCGAAAATGTAAGCAAGAACCATACCCAAAGAGATTCGAAGGGGATACTGACGACCTAGGCGACGGTTCTTGCAAGGCGTCTGCCCAGGAATCCCAATCCGAGAACACATCCGACGGGGAAGAGCCGGCCCTTTGCACATGCGGCCTGCAGTCGATATACCCCCCCGTCGAACAGCTGCCCCATGGGCAACTCGCATACCACCATCACATGCACCCGCTCGAGAACCTCAAGATCCAAAACAACAAGACTGCGCATAGACCATTCCTGGACCACGAGGTCGTCTGGTCCTGGTCTGACGATATCCACCCCGATTCGCCCGAAGCCGACCAGCTGGTTGAAATGGGCCGCGGCAGGGGCACTGGAACTGGGAAGTTCGTGCGCAGTCTGAAGCTGGGCGATGTGATCACGGTATGGGGCAAGGCGCGGTTCGGTGGCTGGGCCAACCACATTCAGAGCGTCAAGGTCGAGATTTACTGGGCGGTATGAGGCTTAGGTTTTGGTGTGCTTGGTTTTTCTTCCGCTGAAAAGATTGCACAGCACTCCTCTAATGCGCTGTAAGAATGACGATTAAGCAACGATGGAAATGATGCATCAGTTAAATGGTTCAAAATCGGGCCGCCATAACCGTCCAAATCCCGGCTTGTGGTAAACCTGTTGTTAGGCTGTTTCGGGCGCAGTTACCTGACAGTCCGCAGCCTCGTACAAACGCATTTCGAACTGCCCGGATCAGCAATTTCCCTTATTCGCCATTCTGCAAATGGACCAAACCAGTAACTGCACCTTATCTTTCAAGGCTCGGAGGCTCTTACAGTTTAAAGCAGGCGCTTATCCTCCTTAAATCGTCCCTATGCCTACCTTTTTACACCTTATTGCAACTTCATAGTCAGATCCCCCAAGGACCTTGTCATCATATTCCCCAAACTAAGAGTACCTGGAGATCCGACAAATCACCTAGTTCGACAAGGTTCTCATTACGAAGCCCTTTTACGGTTTCTAGATGAGGAACCTGGAGGTCGCATCACAGACTCCAAAGAACCTTCACAATTACTTCACCTGAGCAACTTCTGCCTTAAGTACCTTTATGGGTCTATTTGTTTGTTTAGTCTGCCCTATCCGCCTGGTGATGTTGTCAGGGCAGCAGAAGAAGGCCTTCTAAGTACTTGCCAAGTCATGAAGTCCTAATATGGGGGTGAAGTCTGAATATGGAAGCATGGGCGAAGAATGCTTCACCTGCCGGAAGATTGGCGTGGAACGCTCAAGTCGGAACACTGGGCATCCCATCCTCATTGTTATCTTGGCTTCAACACTTCTATAAATCAGCCATTCACCATCGACTTTTCATGCAGCCACTTTAGTCTTAAGCCGCTATTAGAACTGTAAAGGGAAATTGTCTACCGTTACACACGTAGGTTGAAGATCTAGGAGGTTGCCGGAGTTGACTAGCCAGCATCCTTGGTTTAGCCTTTGACATTGCCAGTTATCGACAATAGGTCTAGCTGTAGCGATATTAACAAGAAATTAAAATAAAAGATAACAAGAGTTTGCGCTCTAAGAACCCTGCGCCACGTCTTCATAGGAACGAAGACCAGAAACCTTTAGATCTGTGCAGCCCTTGACAGAAACGCGAACTCGAGAGATTTAACAACTGGATGACTTCATCATCCCCAGGGTCCAGAACAGGATCCAAGGGATTGGCACCGCCAAAAAGGAGCGGACGTCTAAGTAGGGAAACGTAGAGCGCGAAAGGTCGAGCGCGGACTCTGGCATCTCGGAACCGGTGGTCGACGACGGGGGTTCGGGCGACACTAGGAACTGCCAAATCCGCGCCGTGCCGCGCTCGTTTGTTTCCGCATGCTCTCAGTATCCTCACAGATTCACACCACCACCCCCGTGACAATTCAATGCTTCTAGCATAAGACGTCTGCTCTCGTAAAGGCAGTAGATATTCGCTGGCATACCTGCTGTTGCTGAACATGCCGAGCCAGTGTCTTTAAGCATATTACTTCCATTCCCCAGGGTACTGGGTGGGTCATTGCCATTTTGCACGTCATCTTGTCGCTGTGACTTCGGGAAAGTATAGAGCTTGGGTAGCTTGCTTCTCTATATGGCATGGGAGAGCGTTCATAGTAGATTGTTGATGGAGATTGTTCCTTGTACGTCCTTGAGGTGGAAGGGGCAGCCAGCACTGGCTGCTGTTTCTGCCTCTCAGTCATGACCTCGAGTATCTTGTCGAGTGGCAGTCTGTGAACCGCATGCCTTTGCTCTGGGTTCAGGCTTCCCGTCATGTTGTGGAAACCAGGGTTGTCATTGATGTTCATGTCACCTCCGGCCGTCATCGGAGTATAGGTGTGTGATCTGACGGGGCCTGTGGGCGGGATGTTGTATGCGCCCTCATTCAAGATGACCTCAACGTGGTTAAACTTGGCCGCTGTATTGGGATATCATGGCGATGGTGGCAGAGTGCTGCAAGGATCTGTAGCCCGAAGTTAGGACTGCCGGCCCCAGCCAGCCCGCAACTGTTCTTGGCGGTCTTCCTTGCAATCTGTATCAGCTATCAGCCTTTCCGGGCTTCGCATTAGGGATAATAAACGGGATCTGTTAAACCAAAGATAGCGAACATAGACATCGCCTTTTTAGTTCTGTTCGATATGAGGGCAATTCCAACAGTTTGACCAAGAAACCGCACCACTTGGTCCTTTACATGGCTATGGGGGCTTAGACTACGATGCTTTTAACAACAACAAAAAACGGAAACCGGCATTTCAATTCGTACAGCTGTGCTGACTAGACGTGATTACTCAGATTGGTGCCCGAGTTGAAAAACCGGAGAGCGCGTGGCCAGGTTCGGGTATCCGTTAGCGGACGTGTGGATACCCGGGTACCCGTCGGCATTCCGAATCCTGATACCGGCGACCGGGTATCCCGGGAGAGTTGCTCGCAATGAGGTCCCGAGATTGACAAATGGCATTAAAGTTATGTACAAAACCGAAGCTTTTCGCTGAATTGTTCTGTTACGAACGCATGGAGAACTTTACAATCTTGATTAATATAACAAACAAAGCACTGACACGGAAGCACGGAGACGAAATTGAGCTAAGCATTTGAAAATGTCAACAAGATACTACTTTCCAAAATGAGGGCCATCCAAGTTCTAGGAAGCAAGACATCACCCGAGATATTCTTGAATCAATCTTTACCCAAGCCTGCACCTCAAAAATCGGGCATCTTGATACAAGTCACTGCCGCCGGTGTCACCGGCGACGAGATCCTCTGGCCCGAGCTTTACGAGACTCCCTCACGAATACCAGGGCACGAACTATCCGGGACGATATCCGAACTTGGCCCAGAGTATCGCGGATCTCTGGTAGTCGGACAGGAAGTCTTTGCCTTCACCGCGGCAGATCGCGGGCAATGCCACGCCGAGTACGCCATCTGCTCTGCAAACGAGGTTGCTCCCAAGCCTGCGTCCATCTCCCATCTCGAAGCGGCAGCGCTCCCGATCCCGCTTCTGACTGCATTCGAGGCAATCTTGGACCATGGAAAGGTCAGACCCGGCATAAGGGTTCTTGTCAGGGGAGCTTCCGGCGCGGTGGGCAGAATTGGTGTCCAGCTGGTCGCCCGGCTTGTCGAGAGCCATGCGATCGCCTTGGCTTCTCTCAAAAACCACGATGCTGTGCGGAATCTTGGCGCTGACGAGGTGATCGACTACGCCTCAACTAGCTGGGAATCAAAGGTCGATGCCGTGGATGTCGTCTTCGATACTGTCGGCGGAACAGTCCTGAAGAAATCTTGGCAGACTGTGAAAGAGGACGGGTTGATCGTCACTCTTGGAGACCCGCCTCCGCCCTGGGCATTCCAGGATTGTCGGCCTGACGAGGCTTCCAGTCGACCCAATGTGCGGTACAAATACTTCATCGTGGCTCCTAATGCCGAGCGGCTTCGTCAAGCTTCAGAAATGATCGATGCCGGCTCGCTCAGGCCTTTTATGGTGAAGTCATTCGGTTATGAAGAAGCACAGAACGCTTGGGCGTATGCAAGACAACGATGTCGAGAGAAGAAGGCTGTGATTTGTTTCTTGTAATTGATGACTACTTCAGGATTGGGCTCAAGAATATGAGATCTTAACACTAGAGGAATAGCTTTGTTCATAGCATATTACACCATATTTTCATTGGCATTGTATCTTGTTCGCGATGATAGATAGTCTATTGGCTTCTTTAGATACCTAGAAAAAGTCAAAAAATATAGCTATTAATATGACATTTTGTCTGTCCATTGTCCTTCAAGATTGATTAGTTGTCTTTTAGACAAGGCGCTACTGCTCATTGCCGATCCAGTCTGCAAATTGAGGACCAAGATCCTCAAGGCCGTACCATCCACAAACGTCGTCCATTGAGTCGAAGGTAGAAAACACGTCGCTTTCATTCGTTGGCAGCTCAGTCTGAGAGACAACCGCTCCCCGGCTCGCGGATAGACTCGGCGCGCTGCTCGACTTGGGGGTGTTGCTGTTGCTCGTCGCCTTGGAACCAACCTTCAACACATGTCGTGCAATGGTCTGGATCTCCTGCAAGTTTCTTGCTGTTCTCGGCCATATCTCGCCCAACGTCTTGAGGCAGCCAATCGACATCCGAATCTGGTCACGTGCGATGGACAACTCCTTACCTTTGAGTAAAAAGTTGCAAGCAGATAACAATGCCAGCGTCCCTTCACTGATCATACAGGTGACGAAAGGCGAGTGGTGAAATGGTCGGACCGGTAGCGCCAACAGGCGGATTTGTGCCTCCACTGATCGCAAGACTCTAACGGTATGGATGTTGATGAGTTCTGGTTTGGTAGTTTCCTCGGGTGGTTTTCTGGCGCAGCTAGAGACGTCCTCCACGGGGTTGAATCGAAGGTCCGACAGCGGCCTATGTAGTCCAATAGTCGCGCTACAAGACAGGCATCAAAACTTTACGTCCATTTAACTTGGTCAAGCAGAAGTCAAAAACAAAATTACTCACACGTTTATGACCAAGTGTGCCTGGAACAAGAGCTCGTCGATTTCTCCGGTTTTCGTCATGACCTGTTTGCGGTCTCGAGGTAGTAGAAGCGACCATCCGTCGATGACTGAGTCGGCATTCTGGATGATTTGCGTCGAGTCTTCTCTTCTGGCGACCTTGGGCGTTGTGGAAATTGCCAACGCCGCACATCTGACGGCAGTGATAAGGTAGGCGAATGAAGAGAATGAGGTGTCTTCGGGAGCGAATTCGCGGAAGTCAAAATCCTCGAGTGTTTTTGGCTCCGGGATTTCCTATACTCCGGTAAGTTCATACGTCATTCTGTCTAAGTGTCCTGTTGTAACTGACTCCGGATTCATACTCTGACTCTTCACATGGCAGCTCGACAGTGGCTTCGATATCCACAACCATAAAGTTCATGGTGCCCAAGGTTCCGGCGTAATATGCATCAATGATATATAGCTCCCACCACGTTCGTCTCCAGCTCTCGGTTAGAACAGGGTCGCCGCCTGCGTGAGTCCCTGCGAACTCTTGTTGAAACATCTCCATGTCAAGTGCCAGGCGGACAGCGCAGCCTATTTGCTCCTTGGCCTCAACTTTGTAGCCATACCAGAACAGCCCCATGGAGTACAATAGTCGGCACTGCACCATGACTGGGCATGCTTGGTTTGCTTGGGAGAAGGAGATTTCCACGTCATCTCTGAGCGGAATTGACCATTCTCGGGCAACGTAGATGTTTCCAACCAGGCGCATGACAGCAATGAGAGGTCTCAAACTGATCTGCCGGCTCGGGTCCTGACATGACCTTAAAAAGTGCCATCGAGGGACCAGAAACGGATGGAGGTTGTGGAAACTTTCGTAATAAGAGCTGATCAGAGGGTCACTGTCGACCATGTCAAGCTGTATTTGTGCAATGATGCTTGATACCGTCGGGGCAGGGTTGTCACACCCGAGGTTGGTGCCATCGAGTGAGCCCAGGCCATGGGTGAAGCTGTCGTTAGCAGGCCGGGATCCGGATTCCAGGGTCGGCTCGATGTTCACTCTGGATTGAGACCTGGAGCTATCTACTGATTTGTCGTTACTTGATGCCGCAAGCCGCTTGCGTCGCTCTGCGAGAGCGGCGCGATCCAGACCCCCCCGGCGCGATGGAGCATATTTGCATTCCGTAGAGGCACTGGCGCAACGGTTGCAGTGAGGTTTCTGCCCGTCACATTTCAAATGGCGTGAGCGACAAGGCAAACAAGCCAAGGGAGAGCGTGTAGCTCCGCCGTTCTGGTGTGATGAAACGCCGTTAGTATTCATGGTGGTTAACGGTAATCAACCGGTGAGCTTGTGATTAGGAAGGGTTCGGAATGTGTGGTGCGTCTGGTGCGGCGGGGGCCCGGGTATTCGGGGACCCGTTAGGCGCAAGCCGGGTATCCGCCTAGTGTAAGCCACGTTGGCGACACTTTGGCACTTGATTTTTCTAGCATACCCGTTGACGCCGGAAACCCGAGATGCCAGTCTCAAAGTGAAGGTAATACAACCTTATGTTGGTTCTTTCTTATGATTGAATATGACTTTGATGTCGGTGAAAAAAATACATAAATCCAGACAGGTGTCGCTCAAGATGTTCCGTCAATCCAAGATCACCACACTAATTGAGTCTGAAGTCCTCAACGCACAACACTTGCAACAGCTACAATATCACCTCTACATTAATATCGCATCAAAAACAAGGACAAATACCCATGTCTTCCACAATCGTAATTATTGGGGCCGGTTTCGCTGGTGTATGGAGCGCCCTCTCAGCGAAGCGTCTCCTTAACCTCAACAATCAAGGAGGGATCATCGACATCATCGTCATAGCGCCTGAGCCATATTTGGTTATGAGACCACGGCTCTATGAGCCAAATGCCTCTGGCTTCAAGCACCCTCTCGTGGCCCTTTTCGAAGCGGTCGGAGTACGATTTATCCAAGGTACCGCCGAAACCATAGACACTCAGGCACACATTGTCCACGTTAGGTACCCAGCGGGCGTCGAGTCTGCCGTACCTTTCGACCGTCTTATACTTGCGGCTGGAAGCTCTGTGGTAAGGCCACAAAGTGTCGACGGACTTCAGCAGCACGCCTTCGACATAGACTCGCTCGAGTCCGCCGCCAAGTTTGAAGCCCATCTCGAGGGTCTCCCTTCCCGTCCGTCTAGTCTTGCTCGCAACACAATTGTTGTTTGCGGTGCCGGATTCACTGGCATCGAGCTGGTAGCTGAGATTCCAAAACGCCTCAAGCACTTGACAAATCTGCGCATCATTCTGGTCGAGGGCGCAGACCAGATCGGTCCCGAGCTGGGGCCGGGGCCTCGTCCGGTTATCACCGAAGCCCTAGAAAGCCTCGCCATCGAAGTCAGGCTTGGATCTGCAGTTGCTGCTGTCGATTCTGAGAGCGTGACCCTTATATCGGGGGAGCGCATTGAAACGTTGACAGTCATTTGGACCGCCGGTGTGCG
This sequence comes from Colletotrichum graminicola M1.001, assembly GCF_000149035.1. Lineage (NCBI taxonomy): Eukaryota > Fungi > Ascomycota > Sordariomycetes > Glomerellales > Glomerellaceae > Colletotrichum > Colletotrichum graminicola. The sequence goes on along the minus strand of NW_007361038.1, from coordinate 400,419 downwards.
CGCGACGCCCCTGACCCACCAGATCCCTGGGGCCAAAGACAAGCTTTCACGTATCCACGTCGACCATCACCTCCGGTCATTGTCATCCGACCATGTTTTCGTTACAGGAGATGCGGCCTATGCCTCGGCTGATGATAAGGGTCATCATGCCTTGATGTCTTGCCAGCATGCCCTTCAACTCGGCCGGGTATCGGGATACAACGCCGCTGCGGACCTTATCAGCAAGCCTCTTCTGAAATACTCCCAAGAGGCGTACAGATGCTGCCTTGATCTTGGATCATGGGGTGCGGTGGTTACTGGAGGTTGGGAGAGAAAGGTAGACATGCAAGGGGATTCGGCCAAGCGGGTGAAAGGCTACATCAACCAGAAGCTTATTTACCCTCCTTCTGATGCTCAAGAAGCACTGGAAGCTGCGGACCCAGCAAGACCTGACTCTGACGAGTTGCTTAAGCAGGTCATTACTGTTGTTGGCTGATTTTCTCAGTGGGCACATGTATTGAAGGATTAGTTTTATAGCAAAGAGCAATCATTCTTTCCTCAATGGCCAACAATTCCCGCCCTATGTTGAGTATCGTTAAAATCACTGCAACCCTGCCGAGGATATTTCTATCCTGAGTCCAAAAGAGTCCAGCCCACCAGCCCCCCTTCGGCTTTCGAAGTCGGTTGTTCGCCATTTCAAACTCAAGCGGTATCAGCCTCCTCGTCTGCAATCTCATTGATTTGCTCGACAAACTTCTCAACCTCCGTGATGAAAGCCGAGTGCCCACCGGGGTTCCGAAGCACCCTCTTCAAGGATTTGATAGTCGAGGCAAGATACTCCTGTGTAGCGGGAGGTACCGTTCGGTCTTTCTCGCAAATGATATAATAAGCTGGGACAGTGAGAGTGTCCGCACCGAGAGGTGTAGGGCCCACCAATGCTTCCAGCGACTGGGGCAGCAAATCTGCCATGCACTTCTCTGCCATGCCGTCTTGCATATCGGGGCCGTAGAAAGCAGCCTTGGCTTTGGCATTTGCCGACATCAGCCCATCAGCCACATCGACGATGTCTACGCCCGGGGGAAGGACGCTCAGAGCGCTTTCGCCAGCCTTGGGGGGCACATTCGCTGCTATGAAGACAATAGTGCGAATACCGCCTTTCTGGCCACGGGAAGCTCTTTCGGGCACTGAGTAGCCCCGTGCCGCGATGATCACAGGGACGGCGCCGTAGGAGTGTGCGATGGCAAGAAACTCCTTTCCCTGGTCTAGGTAAGGCTTCAGTTCGACCTGGATATTGCGGGCGTCATCCTCTGCCGTGAGTTTGTTGTTGTATCCAACGCTGGGGTGCCGGACGGCAACGACGGGTGAGAAGCCAGACTCTTTAAGGCGGGCTTTGGCGAGGTCAAAGCAGGAGGGACGGTGGAATCCTCCGTGTATCAGGACGATTCCCAGAGACTCTCTAGGGGCTTCCGGTGGGGACATAGTTCTTGTTCTTAGTCGTCCCTTTCGGCAGAGATTGGATTCCGTGGCTTGGCTTGAGGCTTGAGAACTTCGTCGGTAATATGATCGGAAGTCGGCGAATAAAAGCTTTTCTAGTTAAACGATGCAAGATACCTGCACGGAAATATTGGGCAATATAGGCAGTTTTATATTCGTGGCCATGTTTCTTCACTAAGGCAGCCTATTTTTGAAGTGGATTGTGAGGTACGCTATTTATTTCTGTCAGCAACTATTGTGCCTCCTTCTGCATGCATGGGTACTCCAATTGCCAGATACCCAAGTTGTGGAGTTGAATTCACACGTAAGCGCGAGTTAGCAGGTACTGCCAGTTTAGACCCAATAGATAGCATCATATGACTGGCGTCGCTGACATACTTCTGTTACATTGCGGCTGACAACGGCTGCATTCCGTTTAGCTTCCTTTAGGGTCTTTCCAGGATGACGTTCATCGGGTATTACTTGTCACATAATTTAACACTTGTTAGAGATATTCGTTCTAGACCCCCATTAGCCCAGTTCACCCTGTAAACGAATGTCACATTACGTATAACCCGATAAGCAACACCTCTAACTTGCACCGGGTCTTACCAATTCCTTGACATGGTACAAAATACCTAATAACACAGAGCAACTGCCGAACCAGACTTCGCTTCAAGCATGGCGCGGAACGGCGTTGACAACCGTGTGGTAGGTGTCGTCCGTATGTCAGCGACGGCATCGGCCACAATGGGCGATGATGGCTGTATTGAACCTACCATCGAGGTGGTGATGGCAACTTAGTTTGATATTATTTGCGTATCACCATTCTTCTGCTCGCTTGTTACTATTGTGTGTTTCCATCTTGCCGCAAGCACAACGGCATCAGTCGGATTCTCAGCGTTCCGTTTTTTGTTTTTTGCCTCAATCAAGGGCTGCGGGCACAACCAAATCTACAATGGGCATAACTTGATCTTGTCTACATACCTCTTTTGGCACATCTTGACATTGCAACCAGTGTGCTCAAGATTTTAGGGGTTTCCCTACATACTAATTAAAGATAGTGACAACCTGATTCTTAATACCGGACGTCTTGCAAAGGTAGCAGTCTGTAAAGATCGGATGCCGAGTTGTTTGTGAACGTCAAGCACGCTGTGCAAGTCTACAGATCAACTCCCAACCTTGAGTTTGAATAATACACAGCAAGTGCAATGCCTAGGCATTAGCCCATGCGAGAACTAACAAGTGTCGCTAAGCCCAGCACTAGGTGGTGGAAACAATCCATTCACCGACATGATCACTGCCAGAGATTGTTTAATAATCAATGCGTGCGGCATGTAAACGCTAAAATATTTTGTGCGGATCCAACTTTGACAATGCCTTGCCACTTAAGTACCCGAGATGCCCAGTTGGAGAGCGCTATGAGGAAGAAATTGCTCTTCCGTCCGAGAGTTGCCCCGATAAGTCCGTGGAACGTTGTGCCAAAACCATTGACCTTTACTTTGCTTCGCGAACAGCTATTAACCTGCCTACATTCACCAGCCAATGATATGGGCGCTATCGGACTTAGTTGGAGTGTTAGTGCTGGAGACCGAACGGACATAACTAGCGCACCGGACTTGGGATCTGCGACAGGCTTTTTAATCCACTTCAGGGCATATGAACTTTTGCGCTACCATGTTGGGGAGTAATAGCTATGCCATTGTCGGCGCTGCACTGCCGCAGCCGCCCGCTTTTGCGGAGACTTGACGGGGGAGTATGATGTCGGGATCGGGCGGGATTAACGATTTCCTTATACGGCAAGTGATGCTTGTCAATGCATCGCCTTTGTACTCTGTATTGTGCATGTGATAGAAAGTATAAGAACAACGCCCCGGTTCAGGAAACAACATCTGCCAAGTTATGATCCATCCATTCACCCCTAATCTCTAACTGTCTACATCTTGCATTGCTAGTCATTCTTACACGTTCCTGACCATTTGCGTGCAACAATGGCATCAAAGTACAACAAGCTCTTGGGAAAGCATGTTCTCATAATCGGCGGTTCAACCGGAATTGGCTTCGCAATTGCAGAGGCCTCCATTGCCAGCGGTGCCAATGTCACCATCTCATCATCGTCACAAGACAAGCTCTTCCAGGCGGTTATATCTCTCCAATCATTTGTTCCGGCCTCTTCTCAACAGAAGATTCAAAGTTTCGCCGCCAATCTCTCCGACTCGGATGCAGAAGCCAATCTAGAGGCCGTATTCGAACAATCCGGCCCCGTCGACCATGTCGTATTCACGGCAGCAGACTCGCTCTCCCTCATGATGCTACAAGATATGACGCCCGAAAAGATTCTTGCTGCATGCCAGATGCGTCTTGTCGCCCCGTTGATGGCAGCGAAGGTTGCTGCAAGACACCTGGCCAAGAGCAGCGAGTCCTCTTTCACTATAACAAGCGGCAGCGCGGCCCATAAGTCAGCCCCGGGCTGGTCCGTCGTCTCTTACTTCGCAGCCGGCCTGCAGGGTATAGTAAAGCAACTGGCAGTTGAGCTTAAGCCCTTGAGAGTTAATGCTGTCGCACCTGGGTATGTCGATACAGGACTATGGGATGGCATGAAATCCGAGGAAAAGGAAGAAATGGTGAAGGGAATCGAAGCTTCGATGCCAACAGGTAAATTCGGTAGAGTTGAGGACGTTGCTGAGGCATATCTATGGCTGATGAAAGACCGAAATGTCACTGGGACCGTAGCAGCGACAGACAGTGGAATTATGATTGTTTAATTTTGTTGTTGAATATATGCCGGGCCGTGTCCTGAGAAACGCAGAGAGCACCTACTACCCCCCTCGGAGCCAATATAAAGGAGCATGTTTAGCGCTAGCTGTTCTGGAGGGTAAGCCTTCAGCCCAACGGAGCAATGCATCTTGTTATTTACCTTGAAGTGCTTAGTAGCGCCATAGTCAGTTATTGGCTTTAGTTGGAGAATCTATTTTCTCTTTTGAGAAAATATAGGACCAGATACCGAACAGTCCGCGGAAGAGACAGCCCTCGTGTGCTTAGATACAATGAGTACAGTGGGATGTACATATCGACTGCGTGCAGACTCGCAACACCCTTGTCGATTGTTCCGTATCATCTCTTGTCAGTAGCGTTACTCGCCTACACTCACGAAGTCATTGAAACGACAACTCATAATACGGCATAGATCAACAACGCCTATTATTGGCCTGGACACGCCAAATACTTTCAGCGTGTTGGCGCAGATTATTATCAAAATCCAGCCACGTAATTGCCATGGCTACAGCATGTTTGGTTTGGCTGTCTTTTGAAGGGTAATAGATCAAGGCGCATCTAACAAATGACGAGAACTCGATTAATAAGAGACAGCAACCTCCAGGCGTCGATACTGAAGAGCATGCCGTCTAGTGTATGTAACCCAGTCGTCCACTATCAAAGTTCTTTCTCCCTTGCTTGGCTTGCCATTGCCTCTTACTCTCAGCCCTCAGGCCACTGATCTCGCTAGCCCATCGGTGAACAAGCTGTGCACTACCCAGCGGGGCAGGGATATGGGCTCGAGGTTACTGGCCACTGGGTTTCCTTGGGAAGCTTCCCCCCCCCCCAAGATAGTGCCGACCAGACGCCAGAGCAGCGCGGTAAAAGGGGGGCAAGTAAGTCACGTTACTCACCGCTCAGCAGTATCGACTTCAACCTTGCTCAAGGTGGTGGGCAAGGGTGCTCCCAGCACCCCTACCTGAGATACAACTAATAACAACACCAACTACCACCACCACTTTGGTACACAATAGCAGAAATCAGGCTATATCACCAACACCTCCTTAGTCGACGTAAAGGTCTTCCGGAAAGAACTCAACAACGATACAAATATGTGGGGAGCTTTTAGAGGCACCAAGGAATAAAGATGCATCACAATCAGCAGGAGACATTGCGACAATGACTGAATGATGGGTCTATTGGTCATGATAGGTTGGAAGATTCCGGGGCAAATATTTATATGGTGAAGTATCGACTGAAGTGAGGAGTAAAAACGGGTATACAATAAGCATTCGGGCCTTGGTAAAAGAGAAGCGAGTTGGAAGCCGATGAGGTTTTGGTGTTGAGCCTTCTGTTACCATGGGTATTGTCTTGGCTGAAATGCATCTTGCTGCTGGATACAACTATTGATATGCTTTCTGTCAACAGATATCCTCTACCCTTGGCGTGTGTTAAACCACAAATGTTTTTCTTGCATCGATGTACCTACCCTCTATATGGTTTCACCGCAGCATTTCTAGCATCGCTCACGCAGGCCAACTACGTGGGCTGACGCTTGGGACGAAGACACCAACATCTCTGGTGCGTGCTGCCGCTGTTGGGGGCGCTGTCGGATTCCAACGGGTGAAATTCTGGACCCTTCTCCGGGTTAGACCAGACCGAGCATGTCCATACCATGACAGGTGCTGCTCGGGGTCGTGTTCTGCGTATCGAGAAAGTTGAGTATGCTGTCATCAACAGGCAACGCGCGATCAACCATACCTTTTGCACGCTTGCGGATGCAGTTCTGTATGACTGCAACAACGGCCAAAACCGATGCTATAGTGCCAAAGACGACACTGCAGATGACTTCTGTAGATAACGTGTCAGAACTCATAGTGGTTATAGCGTGTTTGAAGCTGAGTATGGTTGAGAGCGGTTGAATTTGTAGCGATGCAGACCAAGGCTAACATGTTATGTGTTTGACATGGCCAGCAACGGCTTTTATATATATGGTGAAGAAGGTACTGTAGCGATGTCGAGCGATACTGGAACAACTGAAAGAACCGGGGGCAGCAGCACTGCCAAGTCTCGACTAGTACGCACTCGGGTGACAAAAAAGACCGTCGTTTTTGAAGAATGTTATATTATGGCCCTATTGCTCTTAGATACTAGAAAATAGGTAAGATGTATACTTTTATACACTTTATAGCCTTTCTTGTCTCAGGGGGACTCACAAATGTAACTTTTTAACATGTAAAAAGCTGCATTGCGTATTACAGGAGCTGTAGTACTGGTGGTGAGGGTGGCTGTTGTGTAGAGGGAAACCAGCGGTCTTTTTTGTCACCCGAGTGTGTACCTACCTCCTGGGCCATCGTACCCACAGCTCTAGCCTGGAAGAAACGAGACGCATTACGGCATCTCAAAATGTCGACCAAGTTCGGGGGCTTCCCACGCCCCAGGGAAACCGCACTATCTAGCTCCTCTCAGGGGCAGCTAGAGTGCCGGCTCCAAACTCTTGTTACAGCAATAAGGATAACCCAAAGAAGAGTCGAAGAGAGGACCCATTAATAGCTCGAGGTCACTTCACAGTGCGTCACCGAAGACCCTATCTCCTAACTACCTACTGTAGCTTTTGATTGGCTGTCCTTATTGCTGTAACCCCTGATCCTTGCTAGTTAAGATTCCTCGAGATTCCTTTGCTTTTCATGAGCAACATTCCACACCACTTGTCCGCTGGCAGGACCCAGGAGGGGTCGACAGTTTGTAGGGGGGTATTAGAAGCTCCTGGGGTGAAATTGTAGGAGAGCCAGAGTTCTCAGGGGGGGTAGGTATTCCACATAAACTGGCATGTGAAGGGAATTTTACACAGTAGAGAAGACCTTCTGAAAAGGTAAAAAAAAAACCAAAAAACCCGGGAGCTTCCAATAAACCCCCTACAAACTGTACCCCCTCCTGGGTCAGAGTCTTGCCAAACCACAGCCGCTAGCCTGACACCTACTTGACTTTGACGTATCTTGATGGCCTTGAGCTAGTGCCAAAGGAGGCATCATCCAAGTTGCATTATCACAGCCTGTCTCCTGCCGTTACAACAGGCGCAGACAGAGTAAGCCAGTGCAATCAACGAACGCCGCAACGCCTGTCAGTGAGTCCAGACTTTGTACACATGACTATAGGGAGCCAGTGCTTTGGAGGCCAGTCCTGGGCGGCCGGAATACTGTCTCGCAGCGGCCACGCGGATGCTATGCCGGATACCATGCGTGTGGGTATGATTATCGCTGCCCCGTATCCGTACTTCGCTCCAGACTGAGCGACATTACTTTGCTCCAGACTGAACGACATTTTGAAGGAAAGCCTTGATGCCGGTCCGCTGGTGGCGTGCTTGGTGTCATGCGTGCTTGCTAGCCGGATGAGCTGGGCACAGGTTTCTGTTTACCGGAGGTCACTCCCTTCACCGCCCGGCGGCCTTGACCCCACCGGAGCCACTAACGCCGACCTCCCGACTCTGCCCTAAATTTCCAGCTCTCACTTCATCCCACTTTGGTCTCAAGCATCACGCCCGTTATCCACGCCTCAATTTAGACAAAATTTGACCTTCACATCAACCAGACGTACTCAATTGCGATGGCCGCTTCAAAGGGCCTTCCGCGCGACACGTTCGCAAAGCTCTCCCCCCACCCCTTTCTTCTCGCAAACCTTCAGCCTCCTGCACCCGCCAACGCCGCGAGAAGCAACGGCCGCGCGCCCAACGAAGCCCGCATTCCCAACATCAACACCTCTAGTTTGACCCATGCCAACGGCAGCGCCGTAGTCCGTACCGGCGACACCACCGTCATCTGTGGCGTGCGCGCCGAGACCATCCTCGCCTCCGACATCCCCAACTTCCGTACCGCCGCCAACACCGACGAGGCCAAATCCAGCTCCGAGCTGAAAGACTACGACCTGCTCGTCCCTAATATCGAGCTCGCCACCGGCTGCGCGCCGCAGTTCCTCCCAGGCGTGCCCCCCACAACCCTCGCCCAGACTATGAGCACGAGAGTGTACTCGCTGTTGCACTCTTCCAGACTCGTCGATCCCGAGGATCTGAGAATATGGTACACTCGTCCTGCAGAGGATGCTGAAGCCGAGGATGATGACGACAAGATGGACGACGGCGAGGAGAAGACCGAGGGCGAGAGGGTTATCATGGCATACTGGGTCCTTTACATAGATATCTTCTTCGTCTCCTTCGACGGCAACCCGTTCGACGTCGCCTGGGCCGCTATCCTTGCTGCTCTGCGAGATACAACCATCCCCATCGCCCGCTGGGACCCCGATCGCGAGATGATCATCTGCTCACGCGACGATCCCAAGCCCTTGACGCTGCACGGCTTCCCTGTCGCCTGCACGGCCGGCGTCTTCACAGGAAAGGAGACGGCGGATCGTCCCGCCGGTGGCAAGTTCTGGACATTGGTCGACCCTGACAGGTTGGAGGAGAGTCTCTGCGAGGAAGAGGTCACGGCGGTGGTAGACAGAAGCGAGGGAGAGACCAAGGTGCTGTCGATATCGAAGCACGGAGGCACGGTGCTGCAGCCGCCACTCATTCGGGAGTTCGTTGGCGTCGCAGAGCAGAGATGGGAGCAGTTTAGGAACGCCATGGCATGAAGATAATGATACCCACCAAGGAAGGAAAGACAAAATCCAAAATGTTTTTTGGGGGGGAAGAGTTGTTTCCTCTGGCATTTCTCTTTTTAGCACTGCAACCCAATCCCTGGATGGCGAACGGAGATCTCTTTCGTGAGCATTGGCCTGCCCGCCTTTGATTCATCGGGCCACACCTGGTGCAAAAGCGTGAGAAGATAGGCGCATACCTACATAAGCTCATCAACAACGATTCTCTTCTTTCAGACTGGCCAGCAGAGGCCTCACCCCTCACACAACATTGCGTAGCACATTGCAAAAACGAAACAGCCCACTTACAGCTTTCCTCGTCGACGATCCCTTCCTCGGGCAAGAAAACGAAGGCAAAAAAAGAAAAGAAGAAAAGATCAATTGCTTCCTAGCCATGGCCGCCATCAACGCTCGACTTGGAGAGGCTTCGAAGGAGGAGCTCTTCCAGATTCTGGTCGCCGTCTGCGGCCATGCGACTACCCGCACCCACGTCGAAGGCGTCCTCAATTACCTCGAGGAGAAGAAGAGCCAGGAGGCCGAAGCCGTCGCAACCCGGCGCAGCAGCCGCTCGTCCACCCGCGCGTCGTCCGAGGTCTCTCAGGGCTCGAGCCAAGCGGCCAAGACCGTCAAACGTACCATCAAGCTGTGCAGGATGTGCGAGAAGCCGTACGAGGAGAAGAAGAACCTGAGCAAATCATGCTCCTACCACACAGGTTGGTCACAGAGAATAACCCATCAAGTTGTTTTTGGTATTTCCGTTGGAATGAAGAAGTTCTGACAGAAGTCCCAACACCGATAGGTCATTTGTTGATTGAGTGCGAGAAGGACGGCCTCATCTGGTTCGATCTCTTGGAAGCGGCGGCCCACGAGTTCATAACCAATCCCAGCGCTCTGCGCATCCTCAGCTGCTGCAACGCCGAAAAGGATATGAGCAAAGGATGTGTGGTTGGCAAACATGTCGCTATGGCAGTAGAGCTACCGGACCAGAGTAAAGAGGACGGCATTGGAGAGCCCGACTCCGATAACTGATGGGGTTTTTGCAATGCGATGGAGAGATACGATAGTGATACCACAACGGCTTGTCGACAGCATGAACATATGGAGCCAATCGCTCATGGCCAGGCGGCGTTTGATACATGTTTACGGCTCAGCACTGCAAGAATAACGAGGGGCGAATGAGGTGAATATTGGGGGACCAGTACAGTCTGCTTGCTTCGCCTCGGGTTGAGAAAGACTTGGCTGGGTATAGAACCATTAGCTACGAGACACAGGTCGTTTGACGTGCTCTCGGAACAATCGGATCAGCTTAGCAAACAGGGTTTCATTGCATTTCCCAATCGAGAAACGGGGCACAGTTGCACAAATAGACAAGTCATAGTCATGTTGCTGCTGCTGCTGCTGCTGCTGCTTCGCGGTCAAGATATGTATTCCACAATTCGAGCCACCTTTTCAGACTTTATTCCAAGGCAGTAGATACTAGGGAAAGATTCCTTCTACCGCCCGGCGACGAGGAAGCCTAATGAAAGGCCCTCATGAGCCGCGAATCTACCGAATGTGACTCGCGGCTGGGTTACCGGGCGGATGGTGAAGAAAAGGAAAAGGTGAAAAAAGCGCCGCGCTTGGCGTGCGCTGAAATTTTTAGACGAAGCACGTACAGTGTCGGGTGCACAGTGCCCGTAGTGATGCTCGCACAAATTAGCTTCCGTTGTCCCCACCGTGGATCCGATCGTCAGTCTTTTCTCTTTTTCTAACCTCACCTTAGAGCTTCCTCACAAATTTTCTCCTCGGTTTCCTCCTCCTCCTGAACTCTCCTCCACCGCTATGGAATCGCTGGCCGAGCAGACGTGGGATGTCATACTCCACGGCACTGGCCTGCAGCAGTCGCTGCTAGCCTTGTAAGCGCTTTTTTCTACCCCTCCTCCTTGTCTTGCATCTTTGCACCTCTCCCTCGGCGTCCGGCATCGTTGTTTTCCCAGAAAAGCCTCGATCTGACTGACGCAGCTCTCGCCGGCCGTAAAAAGAGCGCTCTCGCGGTCCGGAAAGCAAATCCTGCATCTCGATCCCAATGAATATTACGGCGGTCCTGAAGCTGCCTTCGGTCTGCAGGAGGTCGAGGAATGGGCTGCCACGCACGCAGACGCTGACGACGTCGGCCCCGCGCGTGCTTTCTCGTCCGCGACCGTGAGCAAGCCTGAGGTCGCGGCCGGCTCTGGGCCTTCGCTCTCCTTTCCGAGAGCCTACTCCCTCGCCCTCGCGCCGCAGATCGTACACACCCGCTCCGAGCTGGTCAAACAGCTGGTGTCCTCGCGTGCGTTCCGGCAGATCGAATTCCTCGCCGTGGGGTCTTTCTTCATCTATACCCTACCCTCCAGCGGATCTGAAGACGGGAAAGCCACAATCGTGCCAATCCCCTCGAGCCGTGAGGCCGTCTTCTCGACTACTGCCATCTCCGCGAAGGCGAAGCGGTCGCTTATGAAGTTCTTGAAGTTTGTCTTGGACTACAACTCGGATGAGCAGCGAGATACATGGACTCCGCACGCCGACAAGCCTCTGTCGGAGTTCTTGGCCTCAGACTTTAAGCTGGATGATGCACTGCAGACCTACATCGTTACCCTGACGCTGAGCCTAGACGGGAGGATCTCAACCAAGGACGGCTTGGCGGCCATCCACAGGCACCTCTCGTCAATGGGTGCCTTTGGACCGGGCTTCGCGGCGGTGTATCCCAAATGGGGCGGTCTCTCTGAGATCGCGCAGGTTGGATGCCGCGCATGTGCCGTTGGCGGTGCAGTCTACATGCTGGGCACTGGTGTGAAAGCAATACGCCCACTTGACGTGCAGGAAGACGGCGCCCGCTTCGAGGTCGACTTGACCAGCGATATTACGGTGAAATCCCGTGCACTGGTTCGCGGCGCTGAAGGTTTCGCCTCTGACAGCCAGCGTGTGAGCAGAACGATAGCTGTCGTCAACTCGCCGCTTTCATTTCTCTTCGAGACTCGCGTCGAGGGAGCGCCCACGCCAGCCGTCGCTGTCATCGCCATCCCGGTAGGCTCCATCCAAGACGTCACCTTTCCATACCCCATCTACGTCTTTGCTCACTCGAGCGAGACGGGCGAATGCCCATCTGGACAGAGTAAGTTGCCATGTTTTCCTCATTCCCATGTCTCCCCCCCCCTGTACATGATGATTTCAGTAAAAATTCTTATCTACATTGTCTGAGCCTTGCTTTGACGACAATTCCTCTGACAAACTGATGTACACCCTTCTTCTCACACTTTGACTGGCATCATTCGTTGTTTTTCACATGACTGACTCTGTCATTGTTCCAGGCGTACTCTACTTCGTCACACCAAAGACTGCCAACTCGGCCGAAGCCTTGGAAAAGGCTTCGGCGTCCTTGTTGTCTGCTCTCGGCGATGGCGAGAGTCAACCGCAGGTCATCTACAAGGTGGCATACGAGCAAGCCAAGGCCGCTTCCTCCGCCTCTGCGGACGCCTCGGACGTTCTCCCAAGCCTACCGCTTGATCTTGCCTTTAGCGACGCCGCTCTGGAGCCGGTGCGGCAGGCCTGGGCGAAAGTCGCGGGCCCTGTTGCGGACGATCCCGACACTCAGTACATGAAGTTCGAGGACCGGGAGGGCGTTGGCGACGAGGATGACGTCTACGAGTAGTAGATGTTTTGGTAGCGTTTCACCTAGATAGATGTACGAAGTAATGAAGATGATGACTTTCCAATGGCAAGAAACCCGTTCTTTTTCAAACGAGAAGATGTCTTATTGTGAATGTAGCTAATCTGCAAGGTCTGTGGGGTAGCAAGTCTAACTAGGTGATCCCATCTTCCGGGAAATAGCAATTGTTGTCTTCTCAAATCCTTTCCCAGTCCATTCTCGAAGAAAGAAATCTCCCGCCCAATAACCTTCCAGAATTCGCTGTCTTGGAATCGCCGAATGTCAAACGCAGTCGCAATACCATGTCGCAGAGAGAAGAAAATCCACCCCGCAAATGCCAAAACGCTCTCTCACCCCCGCCTACCCTCTCCGGAAACCGCAAAGCAAAATACACCCAGGTTTTCTTTGACTGATAAATGCCGTCCGAGCGGAGATGCTCCTTCAAAAACACGGCGCTTCCTCTCACTCTTCTTGGTTTTCGAGATGCGCCGTCATATCGAGGCCGATCCGGATAGGGCCGAAAGGTTGCATGTTGTCGACCTGCTGCTCGACCGAGATGGCGTTCTTCGTCGCAAGTGAAAGAACGTGGTGGAAGGCCTGGGCCGCGACGACGTGGTTCTGCTTCGCCGGCTCGATGAGCTCCTCAAACTTGACCCAACGCCGATTCTCCTTGTCGTCTCCCAGCTTCACCTGGCCAGTCTTCTGGGCCTCCTCCTGTATCCATTGCAAGAACTCCTCGCTCGCGGTGTCCAGAGTGGACCGCATCCACTGCGAGTCGTTGTTGTCTTCCTGCTCGCCGTTGGCGGCGACACCTGCGGGGTTTGAGTCCTCCGGTCTCGGGTTCTGCGAGCCGTTCTTGTCAACGGAGCCTATGCCCCAGTCGCTTCCCGGTGCGCTATGGAGCAGCTCAAACGGAGGAATGCTGCTTCCGCGGATACTAGTAGACTTTTGGCGGTTGGCCTGCTCATGACGCCGCGCACTGTGGCTGATGACCGAAGAGGCGCGGCCCACTGACGGCGTCCGGTTCCAGGGCATCATAGAGGACGACTGGTGCTCATCCATGGGCTGCGCAGCCTCCATCCCCATCTCTGGCATTGTCTCTTCCCCAAACATCATGCCAAAGGCCCCTCCATCATCGTCCATAGAGCGACCTGGAAGTGGTGTCTCGTCAACTCGCGGGCGCACGTTGCGGCCTTCGCTTCCATCAGCCGCTTCGTCGAAAGCCTCGCTTGCTCTTCTGCGGCGTCCTTGGGGAGACGGCGTGTGTACGTCCTCTTGTTGCGCAATGAGTGGGCCGTAGATGATGTCACAAAGACCAGAGCCGGCGAAAATATCTGCAAGAGGGAAGTCGGTACCAGGAATGCCTGTGCTGCGGCCTATGCCTCCAATTCCCTGGCCGAGAGTGAAGAAGTACGCGTTACTTCGGGCTTGGCTTTGCGTGACCCCCTTCCGCTTACGGGTAACTCTTTCCGCATTTTCAACATACTGTTCTTGCCAACTCTTGAGGACAGTGCGTGAGATCGTAGTACCCTCGTTGTCAAGTCTCAGAACCCGTCGACGTTTCCTGGACGGAGCAGCTGCCTGATCACACTGATCTCCTTCGGGTGACTCGGGCAGTTGAAGGGCATCATCCTCTGCTTGGAAGATAGGGTCACTGCCCATCATAAGCACATCGCCTTCGGAATCATGAACAATCGGTTGCTGATTATGATTCGCTTCATTCTGGGTCAGCTCTTTGGCATCACCCATGTTGTGTTGTTCAAGGACTGGCAGCTCGAGCTCATCTTCATCCACAATGACAGCTCCATTTTCATCGATTTCCAGTTCCACGCCGCCGAAATTCTCAAGGTCATTCATCGCATTGAACGGGTCTGCATTCATGTCGAGTTCCAAATCCTCTCGGTTTCGGGGAAGGAACGTATTTAGTGCGGAAGAGGAGCGTGCAAATGGGGATGGCAACGGGTAGTTGAAAGCCTCAAAGGACTGGGAGATGTCGAGGTGCAGAACCGAATTTTCTCGACCTCCAGTGAAACTGATGGGATCAGGGAAGGGGCTTAGCTGCGACTGTGACTTATTCTTCTCTCCCGATGAGGAGCGGCTTCCGGGAATGAAGCACGGGTTACCGTCGTCGTCGATGATGAAATGCGGAATGACACTGGTAGGAATAAAGCTTGGGTCGTCGCCAAGTGTGATCTGCTCACGTCTATCTTCATAGTTAGCAAAACACCCGAGAACAGACCAAACGCGAAACTTACCTTGCTCTTCCAGCGTTTGGGACGGTCTCATTGTTGGCGATGAGTCGGAAGAAGGTCTTCATCAAGGTCTGCACCTTCTCGGCGTCATTGAGCATGTAATTACACTTCGATGAGTAGACTCGTGAGACGCCGAAGAGTAGGTTGCTCTGGAGACGTAAAGAGATGGGGGCTCCAGGCTCTATTATCTTCTCGCAAGCCTTTCGGATGTCTACCTCCTCGATTGCTTTTCGGGATATTTTGCGTTTGCCGCCGCCGCGTGGGCCAATGGTCGCAACAACCCTGGAGATGAACATGAGCGTTGCTCACTTTCAAGGAATGGACGCTCAACTTACCAGATAGTGGCAACGCCGAACTGGCGACTGTTGAGAACTGTTGAGATGTTAGAGATGCGCTAGATGGACGTGAGCTTTCAAAGGGGTCCGACGAACTCTCATGGCTGTAGAACATGGTGATTACTGCCAAAGAGACAAGCGCCGGCTTGGCCAGTTTCGATGCGGAGTGAAAACACTATACGACCGGGCAGGACAATTTGAGTGACTGAAGTGTTTTTGGAGGTGTCGAGTTGAGAGGGGTGGGATAAGGGTAAGGCGGGGTGGGAAGGAGCTTTCTCTGCCTGGTGCGTACGGCAGGTTGGAGGCGGAAGGTGTTTCCTAACTTAGCCCGCCCAAGGTTCGCCTCTTTCCAGTCCATCTTTCCTTTTCTTCGTTAGTTATTTCCTGGTCCCGGAGTTTCCAAGTTACTCAACTACGGATTCTGCCTGAGAAACTTGCTAAATCTGTCTTGAATACCCACATTGTGACGCGTTCATGGAGGACAATCTCTGTTTTGTAGGACATCATAAGTAACTAGTATATGAGAAACTTGATGCTCAACACTTTTTCGGTTCGTATAACTCCAGGTCAACTTCAATCAAAAACAATAACTACAATCTTCAACTAATGTTGATTGAGAATGCTAAGTCCACGCAAGCGATTTGTTGCATGCCCTTTGATGCACACAGCATCATGCAAAGAGATGAGGTGTAAAGCAACGAATGCTTCCACGTCTATTTAAGTGAGTGCATCCCGATACTGCGCAACTGTGTGGTCTATTACAATTACTCTCCACTCCATGTAACCCCATCTGTTGTTAAAGGGTACTATGATGGAGCGCCTTAGTAACTTGCAACATCGACTGTCTGGGGTCAATATTGAGATATTAGTAGTTTAGCAGTCATATAGATTGTGCTTGAGTATTTTTGGATCATAAAATTATTGAAACAATTACATAAGATTTCTGAAGGCAATTCCGTAAAGTATACTTGTTTATGTCCGTGGATACTTGGACGTATCACAGAACCTTATTGCTTACGAGACCGGGTGTAACATAATGGCATTAATAGCTCGAGGGTAAGTACTTCGAGGAGATTTAAAATATATCATCTGTGATGTTGATCATTTGGTATGGTGCTGTCTCAAGTGACTAAACATCCGCCTCAGCACCTGGACATAACGATTGAGGTCAAAGTCGGTCATGAAGCTGAGATAAGCAATCCCAAATGTTTCGACCCACAGTGCTCCCGGCGCACGGACCTACCAACCAGGGGGGCATGGGTGGGTACCTCCACGAAGCTAAGGATGCCCGGAGATCGGCAAGCCAGATATTCCGTCGTTGCTGGGTCACGGCCTTTTCGCATCAGAAAATCATCGCTAATGGCGCTGCTATGTGGAATGCCATCTGACACGGTCAAAGGTATTTCTTTGTCCCTTCCCGCTGCGCGCTAAAGGCATAACAGCACTTCGGCGGACACCACACATACGCTCTCTTTCTCGACTTTTTCTTTACTGCATCGTGCAAGAAATACAGTGCGATTGTGCGTGCCGTGTCCGGTAGAAACATCCCGAACAAGCTTCTCCTCGACCTTCACCCGACAGCTGGCTGTGTGTCCCCTCAAGGCAGCGGATTCCTAATACCAACGCCACAATGGCTCCTCTCATCCTCCACAACGTTCCCGACGAGGAACTATACATTGGCGATGATGGCATCAAGAGGCCCTACGCCATGGTTTTCCCACAGTACGTATTCTCCACGTCTCCTTTCCTGCGCGACTCGGAATCGAGGTCTATTCGCATCCATGCAGATGACACCCCCGCTGACCTCGACCTCTTTCTGTAGACAGGAAGGCCTTTCCGGTGCGAGAAACCGCCGTGGCGCCGCCGAGACAGGGTCCTTTGGCAAATCGACGCGCCGATCTCGTTCACGGACAGGGACCCCCGCCGGCCGCCGCGAGAACCCGACGGTAGCGGCCGCCGACAAGATCTTTGGCGATTGGATCTCCTCTCAAGCCATCAACAACAATAACAAAAACATAGCCGCCTCGACGAACACGGGCGCCGGCACGAACTCTGCCGGCACTGGCGCCGCTTCGCAGCGCAAGACCTCGGGCCTCGCTCAGGCACCCCTCCTGGCCTCCGCGGCCGACGACACGCCCGCGGCCGCCGAGCCCCGCGTCACTCGCCACGTTCCCACCGAGGTCATACTCCGCGGCTACCGGTCGCCATCGCAGCAGTACGCCGCCATCTCGCACTACGAGCAGCTCGCCGGGCTCATCTGCGAGGACTACCCTCGCGAGCCGCCCCTCGAGCAGCGCCGCTACAAGTCAGAGCTCCGCGACCCTGCCTTCACCCGCCGCAGAGGCCTTACCGGCGAAGAGCGCGCAAAGGTCAACCGCGCCGATGGAGGCGACCACTGGGTCAAGGTTACGTTCGAGTCGGCGGATGCTGCTGACGCCGCGGTCTACGCCAGCCCGCAGCGTGTGTTGGGCTACCTTGTCTACGCCGAGCCGTACCACGGTCACCCTCCCGCTCGCGACGAGCCCATCCCAGACGTCGACTCCCTCGTCGCTGCCAACGAGGACTACGGCCGCTCGCAGTCCGTCCCGGCAGGCAGCTTTGGCAACCACAGAACGCCGCGCGGCAAGCACCACCGCACAGCCAGCAAGAGCGGCGCTGGCAACCCCTTCTCCCTCCCCAACCAACGTTCCATGAGCGACCTCTCGCCGCCAACGTCTCTCACCTCCTCCAACACGATCGAGACGGCCACCATCTCCAACATGACCAGCTCGTCGGCGACCGTCACCGAGTCGCAGCCGGCCCAGATGCTGGTCGAGGACAGCCTGTTCTGCCGGCGCATCCCCACGGCGCGCAGGGCCAAGCTCCTCCCCGCCGAGCAGGCGCTGCTGCCGCAGCAGAGCTACACCCAACGTCTCGTCAACATGGTGCCCTTTCTCAAGTGGTTCAGCGGCTCCATGATCGGCAACGAGGTCCCGCGCACCGACAACGGCGACTTTGACTGGAACCGCGCCAGCCTGTACTGGAAGATCATCTGGTGGCTTGATGCGACCTTTGGGCTGTTTGGGGGCGAGATCCTGAGCGCCGACAAGGACGACTAAAAAAAGCTTGTAAACCGGGCATCTTGTCTCGTTTTCTAGTCAAGGGTTTTTTTTTCTGGGGATCGATTGGAAAAGGCGTTTGGAGGGAAAAGCTTTTTATTTCATTCTTATGTCCGTACGAATACCACACGCATACTACTTCATTTCTTCATAGACGGCGAGGGGAGGGCCGGCGGTTGTTTAAGATCAGACGCAGAAGAGAGCAAAGGAGAAAGAAAGGAAGGGGGGGGGGGGGGGGGTTCCTTTCATGAACGAATTGTAAGACTATGCAGCGCGAGCGCGCGTGAGCGCCGAGGGAGGGGAGAGTTTGTTGCGTCCCCCTCGTCCATAGAAACGCCTCTAAATTGGGGTGGGTATAACAAAGACTAATCATGAATTTTCGCCGCCGCCGCCGTTGCTGAAACCAAAAAGATCAAGAAAGACGACGAATAAGAAGAAGAAAACAAGAAGAGAGAAAGAAACAAGGAGAAACCAAAAACCAAAACACAAAGCTACGCGTCGTCTTCTTCTTCATTCACGCCCCACCGCCTCCCCAGCCTTCCCCTCTCCGCCGTCCCGTTCGCGGCGTCCGCGTCCTCAACGGCCGCGGTGTTGCCGGACTCGGCTCCGTGCCCCCCCTTTCCTCTGTGCTGCACTTCTTCCTCCCAGGGGCTCCTGTCGGTCTGCTCGTACGTCTCGGCCTCGTCTTCCTCGCGGAGCACGTCGTGCCGCGTCTCCTCGGCGGCCCTGTCGTCTCTCTGCGAGCCCTCGCCCAGCCCGACGCCCAGGCTGTCGAACGTGACGTCGGTAGCGTGCCGCCTGATAGGCTGGGGCGAGAAGGGCCGCACGCCCCTGGGCCTGTTGAAGTTGGTCTCGGAAAAGATGCTGTCCGCGTCGTTGTCATCCCCCAGCCCCGACGATGCGGTGGCGTTGGCGGCGGCGGCGGCGGCGGTGAGGCTCTGGTAACGGTCCGGGTCGCTCAGGAGGCTGTCGCCTCGGTGGTGGCCCCCGTGGCGTGTGACGTCGGACGCGGCGTCCGCGAGGATGCTCTTGGGCGGCAAGATGCTGAACAGCTTCGCGGACTCGGCCGACCCGCCGGAGCCAGCGCCGAGCCCGGGGTATTCGCCGACCTCGTCGCTGGCGAACAGGTCGGCGCCCTTCTCCAGCAGCTCGTCCAGCCCTCCGCCAGACCAGCCCTTCCTCGCCAGCGACTCGAAAATGTCGACCTCGGCGCGGACAAGGCTGCACGAGGCCTCGAGGATGCGCCCGCTCGTGTCCTGGCTCTCGCGCAGTAGGGTCCTGGCATGGTCCCCGTGTAGCGACGTCAGGCCGTCGAGCTTGGTCGTCAGGTCGACGAGGTGGGCCCTGAAGCTGCCGACGTCGCGCCTGCGCTGCTTGTGGAGCTTCAGCCCCTCCTTCTCGAGCCGCCTGATCTCGAGGTTCCGGGCCTTGACCTCGCGTAGGTAGGCCTCCTCCTCGTCCTCAACGCGCTGGCGCCACTTGTCGAGCTCATGCAACAGGGGCACCTCGAAGTCGCGGTAGACGGTCTCGGAGAGGATCTGCTGGTGGTTCGCGACGAGGTGGTGGACGCCCGAAGCGGACAGGAGCAGGTCGGCGGTGCAAGCGCCCTTGGCGCCGGCGGTGAAGCTGGCGGAGAGGGCGGCGCCGGTCTGGGAGGCGGACGAGAGGGACTCGGCGCGGGCCTCCTTGAGCCGGGCGCAGGACTCGAGGGCGGAGCCGAAGGCGGAGGCGGCGTTGGATAGCGAGGCGAGAGCGAGGCGGTAGGACTTTGCGGTCTGGATGAGGTCGGAGTAGGCGGCCTGGGAGAGCTCGAGGTCGGACTTGGTGAGGACGGCATGGAGGGGCCGCGGGGGCGGCGGGAGCGGGAGGTGGTAGGAGGAGAGCGGGTTCGCGGTCGAGGCGAGAGAGTAGACTGGCGACGAGGGGACGGGGGGCAGCTGGGAGGGCGTCGGGGTGGAGGGCCGGTCGCCGCCGGGCGTGGTTACGGTCTCCATTGCTTCGGATGTCGGCGTTCTGTTTCGTTTTTCGTCCTTTTGAAGCAAGATGAAAAGAAAAGAAAGAAAAGAAAAAAAGATGTCGCAGTGGTCGGGATGTGCCCTCAAAAGCTTGTTTATGGGGAGGGGGGGCAACACACTGCGGGGAGGTGGATGTGGTTGTTGGTTCTGCTCGATGTGTTGCTACACCGGGCGGAGCGTTTGTTTTGTTTACCGTGATATGTGCGCCAGACCGATCGGTATCATCTCTGCCCAGGAGAGTGACAAAATGAAGAAAAAGAGGGAATAAGAAATGCGTGACCTGCGTACCGAACCTCAGAGGGGGAGGGAAAGTGAGATGGAGAGAAGAGGAAGAAGAAAAAAAAAAGGGAAAACGGTGGTCGGCGATGCTTTGGCGCAGAGTTGCGGCTTTGCTGCAGATGCGAGCTGCAGCTTGGGAAGGTTCCGGATGGCCACGGGCGGAAAGATTGGGCTTCGGGCTAGCTTGCACCTTGTCATGGGCCGGGGGAGAGGGGGGTCATCAAGGGGCCCATGGCACTGGAAGGCCTTGTGATTCGGGGAGGCGACTACGGATGACCCTCCCAGCTGCATCCGGATGGACCTCCTAAGTGGGAGCTACAGCACCTTCAGCAAGATAAGACCCTGGGCCAGGCAGCCACCCACAGCGCTAGCGGCGCTGAACAACAGTAGTATTAGGTAAGCAGTGTGGGAGGAGCACGCAAGGACATGCCATCGATTGAGATGTTGCTCGATGCTTCCATACCTATTCAGAGGTGACATACAATACCTGATACGAGGACTGCCGCTTATATATTTTCTTAATTAGATTGGACTCGCAAGTCACTTTCGGAGTCTCTCACCACGGATGATAATTTCTAATGAAACACTGCTAGTGTTGCGTAAAACTACGATTGATATTTCTCTTTGGGGCGCACAGTAATCCTCTACCGACTACACGGCACGTCTCGAGCGGAAAGCGACGTGGCTTCATGCTGATTGCTTGCAACAGCTGCTGGCTTAAGCATGCCCTTTATGGATGCCTTTTCGCCTGCTCGTCATGCGAAACTCGTATTCGAGAAATGACCCTCCCATTCTCGTCTGTCCAGGACTCCCAGCATCAGACCATCTTCTCCTGCGTGACGTTGGAACATTGACCGCGCCAGCCCGATCTCACTTCTGAGTCGGCGGCAGTCTCTCCCGCAGAAAAGCCTCAACTTCGTCCAGCTCCTCGGGGCATGCGGCGTGAGGCATGCCGCTAGGATCCAAGAATCAGCACGCGTTGCCATCGAACCCCAACCATAAGGGGGTTGGATACAAAGAAGAAAAGGAGGAGGGGGGGAGACGGATCAGAACTCACGGGTAAATCTTCCTCGTAACCTTGTAGCCGAGCTTGGTCAGCGCCTCGGCGCTCAGCGCGCCGAGCTCATGGCGGACGAGGGGGTCGGCATCGCCGTGACCCAGGAAGAGAGGCGTGTCCTGGTTCGGCTTGTCGGCGGGCACGAGGCCGGCGAACTTGTTGCTGAGCGGCAGCCAGCACGACAGGCCGACGATGCCGGCGATGCGATGCGGGCACGTCAGGCCGGCGAAGATGGACAAGGCGCCGCCCTGGCTGAAGCCGCCGAGGACGATGCGGTCGGCGGGGATGCCCGCGTCGACCTCGGCCTGGATGAGGGACCGGAAGTACTGGGCCGAGGCAAGGATGCCGGGCTCGTCCTCGGACTCGCGGAGGCCCTCGACGGTGCCGTCGAGCTTTTTCTGGGGCAGGGTCAGCGGGGACGACGACGACAACGACGACGACGCCGCCGATAACTCTTGCTGACGGCGGTGACGGTCAAAGATCGTGTTGCGACTTACAATGTCGAACCAGCCCGGCATGCGCATGCCCCAGTTCTATTGAGAGTTGTCAGCGTCCGCGTGATAGGAATTCGGTCGGTGCTCTCGTTATTTGCATGTATGCCTTGGAGGGGGGGGGTGGGGGGCGAGGTGAGACAGAACGGGGTGAAGGGACGGGTTGGGGCGAGGTTAGACTCACGCAGGTGATGGGGATCTGGGGCGCGTGAGGCAGGACGAACTTGACCTCGTCAAGCCTCTGCCTCCGCCTCCAGTTCTCGACGGCGCTCGCCCAGCCGTTGCCGGTGTCGCCGAGGCCGTGGGCGAAGATGACGGTGGCCGTGTGCTTGCCGGCGGCCGGGAACACGAGCGGGGCCGATCGGGCGAGAGACGACGACATGGCTGTGGAGAGCGGGAGAGATCCGGCGGCGGGGAGGAGTGCAGCGTCCGCGACGGCGGCGACGGGGGGCGGATGTGAGGCAGGATTGTCCGAGTGCAGCAGCGGATCTTGGTGCTGGCCGTCGGCGGCGGTGAGCGATGCGAGGTTATTTACGACGACGAAAAAGAGGCTTGTGACACAGCTCCGCGGGATGAGCATTGGAATTGGATGCGAATTGGATGAATTGACGGGGCGAGATGGATGCCAGGGGAAGCGTAGCGAAAGCTCGGACGGCGGGGCACCGGGAGTCGGGAGCCGAGTTGAGGACTTTTGTCTACGTGGTGTAATTTTTCCTTCTTTCTTTTCTCTCTTTCACCCCTGCCGATGGGGTGGGGAGGGGGGCTGGAGATCTGGACCGGGCTCGGTACCGTGCCGTTGTTCAGCCTGGCTTCTCGTCTGATCAAATCGTCCTCCCTTTTTCGGACGGAAAGAGTTAATAGAAGATCACTATTATCGATCAGGATTGGAACGGAAAGAGGACGATGTCCTTGGATGTACGAGCAGGCCTCGGCGACCCTTGTCGAATTGCACTGTAAGACAGTGGATATGGCGATACCTACCCAGGTAGATATATTTGGGACTCGAGAGGGAATAGGCGGCTATTATGCAAAGTGTACTGTTCCTCCATTTCAACTCCATATGTGTCACTCGTCCTTAACTGCATCTCAGCTCCCATCAAGCGTCTAGAATCGGCGTGTCTTTGTTTACGGCATACGGCATCAGCCTCGCCGGACCTGGGTCTTTACATGCATCCATGCATCCAACCGTATTGGGGGGGGGGGGGGGCGGAAACAGGCCGCATAGTCTGCCTTCAACGCCGAAATGCACTAGTGAGGGGTCCCGTCCTTCTATCTGTGTCCCGACCTCCCGCTAAGCGATCCTCTCGTCACCCAAGATATTTACCTACCTTATAAGTACTTGGTCCCACGCGTGAGGGTCATGAAATCAAGAGGAGAACGAACACTAAGCTTACCGCTGACCTGCACGAGCAATGACACCAGGACCAGATCCGTACTGCTTACAGGCGCGCGAAATTGTACTCTCTGTCTATGAATCGGCTTCTGGACCATGAGCTAAACGACTCGAGGCCGGTTTCCGTTTCACCGCTATGTTGCATAGATAAACTGCAGACCGGAACCATGTAATGGATGTTGCACTTGGTATCCTGTCTAGCAAACAGCCTTTCATGATTCCATTAGGAGCGGCAATTTCCCATGCGGGTTCTGTCCCGAGGAGGCCTCCCCTCCACACGATCCAGAAACTCCTGGTCGTCTATCAGATTCGGGACCACGGCGGCGAGCCAGCGACTTACTTACATGGCCTGATGTTCGCTAAGGTGATACCTTACGTTATATGGGACGCAGTGGACCCTGCCGCGCGCGACGAAAAGCAGCCACCCATCGTGCCATCGCCCGCCGCCATCCGGCCCCTCCGCCTGCTCCGCGCCGATACCCCGAACCCCAGCCATCGGCTCTGGGCAGTCCTCAAATTCTTCGCATTCGCCCACGTCCTCGCCCTCATAAAACAAACCAGATCGCCGGGCACCAGGCCCTTTCACCTGAAGACTCGAGCGTCAGCACACCCAGCTTTTTCCACTATGCCGCGCCTCACCCCTCTGTTCCTCCTCTCCCTTTTGGTCGCCCTCACGGCGTACCTGGTCTCGCCCACCCTACGATCGTTCCTCGAGACGGCCAGCGCGGCCATTGCGAACCACACATCTCATAGCCCAGAGTCGGCCACAGTGAAGAGACCCAGGATGCCCGTCTACTTCTTCTCCCACGGCGGCGTAAGTATATCTCGTCCCCCCTTCCTCCCTCGACCCATCTCCTCCGCAATGCCTCAGACACCAAAACTGTGCTCTCCAGCCCGACGTCATGCACAACACGTCCCACCCGGTCTTCCCGGTCCTCCAGCCCATCGGCGCCGAAATCACCTCCCTCCGCCCCGCCGCCGTCGTCGTCTTCTCCGCGCATTGGCAGTCCCCCGTCCCGGCCTCCGTCCTCGTCAACGCCGCCCCCTCCGCCCCCCTCATCTACGACTTCTCCGGCTTTCCCCCGCACTACTACGCCGCCACCTACCCGAATGTCGGCTCCCCGGCCCTCGCCGCCCGCGTCTGTGCCCTCCTCGTCGCCGACGGCGAAATCTCCTGCTCCCGCACGCACCGCGGCCTCGACCACGGCGTTTGGGCCGGCTTCCACGTCGCCTTCCACCCCGACGAGAACCCCCTCCGCGTCCCCCTCGTCCAGGTCTCCCTCCTTCGCGGCGAGGACCCGGACGCCCATTACCGCCTCGGCCGCGCCGTCTCCGCCCTCCGCGACGAGGGCGTCGTCGTCATTGCCGCCGGCATGTCCGTGCACAATCTCCATCACATGGGCAGCGGGCCCGAGCCGTTGCCCTACGCTGTCAGCTTCGACGATGCCCTCAAAGAGGCGGCCGAGGCCGGCGCTCACGAAAGGCAGCGAAAGATGTCTCAACTGTGTAGGCGACCCGATGCCAGACAGGCCCATCCGTGGATGGACCATCTCATGCCCGTTCATGTTGCCGCCGGCGCCGCAGGGGACGACCTCGGCAGGCAGCTGTGGACTATGAAGGAGGGCAGCTTCGCCTGGGCCCAGTACAGATTCGGGTCCGGTCCCAAAACTTGACATGTACTGATTAAAAAGAAACTACGCCGCCAATCTAAGAACAGCGTGAATTAATAATGAACTTTGTGCGGCACATACATAACATCAAGACCGCACAGCTCACTACACTTCCTCCGAACGACAGCTATCTCCGCATGATCCATGTCTGAGGCGATAAGTATACGTGCGTCATGTATTATTAGGGGCCCGACCACGTCTGTTCCGTTAACTCCATGCTTCTCTATGGTATTCCTCGCCTTTTTGACATAACTCATACGTCAAACCCGTCGGCGTTACTGCGTAAAAAGCATTCTGCAAGCAGAAACAACCGATTTCCGGCACAGGAGTTGATCATCAGTCTCAAAGAAACACTGTTGGCTCATTACCCATGATAGAGACCTGGCGTCTGCTGCTCAAGAAGCCTTCGAGCATCTGCTTGCCTTCTCCCGTCTGAGGCTTCTTGTCTTGCTGGTTTATTGCATCGGGTCTGTCCGCAATATCATAATCGCTGGAGTCCCACAAGCGGTGGCGCATGGGACCGTCCTTCCTCCTGGGAGACCTCCCCTTTGGACCATTTGAATTTTCTTTGGTCTGTAAGGGACCAAATTGTTTCTTAAACGCCTTTGTAAGTCTAGGGCTAGATGCCGACGACTGGATTTCACTGTCTCCTCCACTGCGCCCAAACCTTGTGATAGGAGATCGGCTTTTTGGTCTTGGAGAAACCTCGGCTGACAGGAGTTTCGGCATTGTGTCGAAGCTGCGCATTTTTGAAGCCCCGCTGTTCCCCAACTTTATGGGAGCATTGTTCCGAGAAGACTGAGGTCGTATTAGGGGCATTGAAGGAGTTGTACGCAACGAGCTCCGTGGCGGAACTGTTAGAGGACCGTATACGCCACGAAGATGCTTGGTAACGCGCCCATCTGACCTGGGAGCTGCGTTCTCATCTCTGCTAGACGTCATAAAGACTGGTGTCTTGGTGCCAATCTCAACTCGACTGGCAGACGATGCTTGGCGAGGGTTGTGGCTCATCGTCCTGAGCGGCGTCTGTACTCTGGTTGTTTTAGGACATGTCGGCTTATACGACATTGGAGACGGCGAATCTTCAATTTCTGCGTTCTCGCGCACATGACCGAAGTTTCTAGGCATGCTTGGTTTCGAGTATCGAACTTCAGTCAAAGCCTGGGCCCTGGCGTTGACTAGATTGGCATCAGTCTTTGATGCGTTAGCGGAGAGCCACGTCTTCCACTCCACTGAGCTTGCATTTGATACTGTTCGATCAATTGGTGTTGTGGGCGTGTATGTCAGAGGCTCAAGTTGTGTGCCTCGGGCAATAGTAGTGTTATGTTGAGAAGTTGTAAGAGCTCTTCTATCGGAACTGTGCTCGATGGCAGCGTCCGCATATACGCCAGTAAAAGAGGCTGGTTCGAGAAGCACAGGACTCGCTCGATGACTGGCGTGTCGGGGCGGAATAGCCGGCCCTGCTGGCTTATTGTTGAGCTGCGGTGTGGTTCGTGACGAGCGGAGTTCATCGGAGTATATACTCTCAGAGTAGGCAAGACGTGGATCCTCCTCAGATAGACTTGGGCGACGCCTTGTAGGAATCAGCTCAAGATTGAGGCTCGAAATTGTTGGTGAACGTAGCTCGGCCGATGCTTGGTTGCTTTCCTTGATTGATGCTTGCAATGCCTTACGGTAAGGACTTTTTGTCCGAAATAATTGACACGTTGGACTGCCAAAGAAGGCAGAACTGCGGGTTGACAAGGTCCTCGGGGCCAACGTGATGTCCTCGCTGTGCCTGGTGGATGACCTTGAGGGTGGGGACCCATGTCCATCACTAGCAACAGGTCTTGGATGGGCTCTCTGAGAAGCGAGGGTCGCCTCCGATTCAGATCGTTGGCGATCGTGAGCCGCGCTACTCAACAATGATTTTGCTTCATTCGGAAGAGAGTTGGTGGTTACGATACCAAAACCTATTTGTGCCGCCTCCCCCGAATTGTCTTGAAATACGTCGTCATCTTGTAAGACACATCTGATAGTCGGCGGCTTCTGTTTCGCAACTTCTTTGATGCTCTGTTCGTTGTAGGATTTTGGGAGTTGGTTTGATCCATGCCTTTTCAAGTCCCAGTCCCAGCCACCACTGTGTTGCAGTCCGTTCTTCTTCTGCTGGTCCTGTTTTGTATCGCGGAAGCGGTCGATGAGTGCCGGATAGGTCCTGGATTTGTCCATTGAGGTCTCAGAGCGGGCTAGGTTTTCCGAGGGAGACAGCGATGGTGGTGACAACTCGTAAGGATTGCGGTCGCCTATGCCTGGTCGCCTAAAAGAGGAGGACGAGTAGTGGGGACCATTCTCTTTGATGACGGATAGCCGTTGTTTATCACGCTCGCCACCCCGCATACTTTGACTGTCGAGGGTACACGTTTCCGAGCTTGTCCAACTGGTCACACGCGACTTTTCATTTGACACGTTTCTCTCGCTCCCGATGCTCTCTATGCTTCCTTGGCGGGAACGAAGCCTGCGGGATGAGCATGCGTCGTGCAATGAAGGTACACAAGAGGGGACCTGTGAGATGGAGCACTCATCCGTTAGAACTGGATCGATGATATCCATATATGGATCATCTTGCTCGGACTCCATGCCGTCTTCGTTTCCAACATTTACTGCCTCGTTTTCATTTGCTACAGAAGCCGGTTTGTCTTTCTTGCTGCGCCCGAATATCTCCTTGAGCTTCGATTTTAGGCTATTGGAAACTTTCCGTGCCTTCTTCCGCAGTGAGGCGTCCTTGCTGACGGTTAGGGGGTTTGCAGTATCCGCCAGATGGGCATCGGAACCGAACTCTCTCATGGATTTGCGGAGACCTAGGGTACTCTGGCTCTTCTTTGTTCGTGGGAAGAATATAGACGATCGTGGCTTCAGTTTTTGCTGGTCTTCAATGTTTCTGCGGAAAGTCTCTTCGGCATCATGGACCGCCAAATCGTTGAGTTTTCGACTGCTTGTTCGAGCAACACTCGCGGTGCCTCGCAACTTTAGGAAGCTGGCTGATTTCGGTGCGCGTAGTCCCATCGACTCTGTTGGAGATTTGTTCTCCTTCATATCTTGCACGAACTGTGGCTGTAACGAGGACTCTCTGTTCACTTGCTTCGAAGAATCGTTGAAGTAGTATGTGGTCGCTGGAGTGTGGTTCAACGGGGAAAACATCGATCGGGACTTGCGTAGGTGTCGATACGATGCTGGAGGAGGCGCGCACTCGTCCGCTGGTCCAAATGAGTCGACTGGTGGCAATGAATTAACGTAGTTGGTGGTATAAGTGCTCACGGAAGAGCGTCCGACCTTGCCAGACGACTGGGTCTGGGTTCGATTTCCAACATCCTTGAGTATGTTTCGACGTCGAATGGTGTCTGCGTCCGAGGAGGCGTCGTTATCCTTACTTTGAAGCCTCTTTGAGCGAGAGCCTTGCCTAACGAAGCGGACGCTTTGCTGGCGACGTATACCATTCTCTTCGAAGTCATGCTGGAAACGGTCGTCACCCGTTGGGTCCTCTGGCCAGGATTCCATACGGCCAGAGCGGCTGTGGTTGCGGGAAAGCCAAGGTCTTATTTCTGGGTCGGAAGCAAGGCCTACGCGGCAGAAGGATAAGGTAGCAGCAATATGAGCGTCTCTTTCGGCAATGACTGGATCAATATGCTCCAACCTTTGGACAGCAGAGCGAAAGGAGGCTGTGGACTTGCTTCGAGTCAGCGTCGACCCCGACTTAGTACTGTTGCGTCGCCGCATAGAGGTGCAAGGGATGGTAGAGAGGCTTTAGGCGAGAGGAACAAGACCGACTTTGCGGCTACCTAGTTATAAAGTAGGGTGGCTAGAGAGATTCAACTGAAGCTGGTGGTGGTCTACTTCCGAGATTCGGGCTAGTGCTAACCAAAAGCAAGCTGTGGGAGCTCGAAGAAGTGCCGCGTAGATTGTAGAATGATGAGCTGTGAAGGACGAGATGGATGACACGGAGGATGAGGAAGGTGGCCACGCTTTAGCAGAGCCACGAGGAAAAGAGCAGCCGCCGTTGAGGTCCATGATCGCTCCTTCTCGGGGGCCGTGTGAACTCTGCAAGATGGGGAACGGAAGGCACGCCGGGACCGAGGGAAGGCAGTAAGCAGAAGGATCCATAATCAATCCCTGATTTGAGCAGGTATGAGGTGGCGTCGGCATGATCCAGCTATTCTTATTTGTTCCTTGATGGGAGAGGAACGCATTCCAGCTGCAGAAGGGTAAACCGACTTCGAGATTGAGGATCACCCGTGTATTTGAAACACGATGTCTCGACCAAAGGTAGCTTCAACTGAAGTAACGGAGGTGCTACATAGCGGAATCGTCGCTAAGTTTTGATAACAGCTCCTCCTAGACAATCCGATCAGTATCACCCATCGGTCAGTAGGATGCATGACGGGCTTACTCATGACAGGCGGCAGAGTTTGGCTTACCGGCATCGCAGCCCATCAGGGCGCTTAGATAGGGTTCACCTAAGTAGTTGCTGAGCCATACGAATAAACATTCCTAGTCGTCACGTCCAGCATCATTGAATACGGGTGCGTGCACCTTTCAAGTAGTAATAAATAAGGAGACTTAGTTTGTTGTGCTATGAGATCTGTATGTAGCTATAAAGCGATGCGTCCATCCCAACCAATCCATCCAGCGGTAACCCTATGCGTACAGTGCCATTGAACCAAGAGAAAAAGGAAAAATAAAGGCCCTTTGTCGCTTTGACAGCGACGCTTACAAGGAGGTCTCCCTGAGGAACTCCTTCAGCTCCTCATCGACGAGGTTGTGGATCTTCTTGGCAAGCTTCTCAGCCTTAGTGCCAATATTCTTGGCGCCCTTGACAACCTTGCCGGAAAGAACCTCAAAGTCCTCCTCGATGGCCTTCTCGAGGTCATCAATGGTGGCCTCCTTGGTCTCCTGCTTGACAGTGTAGCTGCCAGCCTCAATGATGGCAGAGTAGTTGCTGCAGCCACCGCCGTTCCAGGCGAGGACGTTGGGGGTGTCTCTGGGGATGTCGGCCAGGGCGCCAACAGTGCCGACCGAGATGAGAGCCTTCTTGAGCTTCTGGGGGGTGATAGGAGCAACCGAGTACTCGGAGTCAGTGGAGGGCTGGAGAGAAAGGTAGTAGGCCAAGAGGCCGCAGATGTGCGGGGAGGCCATGGAAGTGCCGGAGATAGTGTTGACGGCGTACTTGCTGCCGATCCAGGTGGACTTAATGTTGGTGCCAGGGGCGAAGATGTCGGTGCACTTTCCGTAGTTGGAGAAGTAAGAGCGGCGGTCGCCGAGCTCAGTAGCACCGACGGTGACGGCCTTCTCGGCGGCAGCGGGGGAGTAGTTGCAAGCATCAGCATTGTCGTTACCGGCAGCAACGGCAAAGTGAATACCGGCGTCGACAGCAGCGTTCACAACGGCATCGAGAGCCTGGGTCTTGCCACCACCAAGTGACATGTTGGCGACGGAGCCCTTGAAACCCTTGCGCTTGCCGTCCTTGGCAGCCTTAACTTGCTCGATGTGAGAAGTAGCAGCCCACTCAACGCCCTTGACAACGTCGCTCATGGTACCGGAGCCGTTGGAGCGGAGAACCTTGACAGCGTAGACGTTGGCCTTCTTGGCGACACCGTACTTCTTACCAGCGATGGTACCCGAGCAGTGAGTGCCGTGACCGTTGCCATCGACGTCCTGGTCACCAGAAGGAATGGTCTTGCCCCACTTGGCACGACCCTCGAAGTCGACGTGGTCAACGTTGGTGCCGGTGTCGATCACGTAGGCGTCGACACCTTCACCAGCATCTTCGGCATAGAGGTACTTGTCGTAGGTACCGAAGCCCAGGGACTTGCGGTGGGACACACGAGCTAGACCCCAGGGGGCAAGCTTCTCAAGCTCGCCGTCGCAGGTGTCTTCAGCCTCAGCACCCTGAGACTTGACGGGAACCTGCGTGTGGACAACGGAGTCGACCTCGATGAATTCAACCTGCAGAATGATGTGTCAGCAAGCAGTTTGGCCAAGGTATGACTGTAACTAGTCGGGCGGGTCGATCCAAGTCCGACGGCATCAAAAAGCCTAGGACCAGCTGTGCCGCGCACTGAGCTTAGATTGATGGGTTTGATGTTGTGGACATCAAAGTGTAGAATCAAGGGTCGAACTTACGTCAGAGTGCCTCCGAATCTTCTCGATGGTGGCCTCGTCGAAGTGACCGGCGTAACCCAAGAAGTCGTTGCCGATCTTGTAGGTGTGCTTCAGGCCGTGGAAGACATTGTCAACCAGGGGCTCCTGGCCACGCTTGCGCAGCTCAAGACGCTCGTCCTGGGATGAAGAGTGAATCTGCTGGACCCAATTGTGGTGGTCTTCAGCATCAGTGTCCGAGACGTGCTTCTTGAACTTGATAATGTACGAGTTCGGGACAGCCTCGGCATTGGTGGAAGAAATGACGGGAGCGGCGCCGTCGTGGATGGTCTCAATGGAAAGAGAAGGAGTGGCGCTGGCGACAGCAGCAAGGCCGGCCACGGCACCGATGAAGCCTCTCATGATGGGCGGTGATGTGGTTGTGTGAAAGGTCTACCGGAGACGCGCGTTACGATAACAGGAAGAAGGAGATTGAAGCTGCCGAAGTCGCCAGGGAAGGACGAATACTCGATGGAGTTGAAGGGTGGATGATGCCGATGAAGGAGGGGGAGGGATGGGGGAGAGATGGAGCAGGAGAACAAGCGATGGGGGCTCCGGAGGGCGGGAGGGAGCATATATAAAGGGAAGGAAGGCAACGGCGGTTGCGTGCGCACAGCTCTTGGTGAGGTATCCGCAGCGTACCCGTATCGGCCTTAGGATGATTGCGCCGCCCCAGTGTGACGCAGCCAACAAGATAAGAGCCGGCGGGTGGCTGACGTCGCCGAAACCGGCCTAGCGCCCCCTATGGATGGGTAAGAGAGCCAATGGAATGACTCGATAGGGTTTCCTCGGCAATGCGATAAGAGGGGGTCACGTTTGGGGATTCCCTGGGCTGCTGGGTACGTACCATGGAGGTGTGTGTCACCGTGTGCGTAGGTACCTTGCCTGGCGACCCCCGCCGAGCTGTGCCAGGCACCATGTTCGATACAGGCAGCTGCTTGCTTGAGCTTTATGCTATCTAGGTAGGTACACGTCGTATAGTAGTGCAGTACCTCTTCCACCGGACGCTACCTCCCTCCCTACCTACCTACCTAGGTATGTGAGCTTTCCAAGAACTCTGTTCCCAGGCACAGAACAGAACCAATCCGGCTGTGTTTCTGATGGGAGCTCCATCCGTCAAGCTTCGTCGAGATGCCGTGTTTGTAGCTGTTCAATTTCCCACTCCAACAGCACTCTTTGGGAACCACGGTCAAGTAGCAAACAGAACACCCCCATGGAATTCAGAGTCACAGCAGAGCAGTTGACGTCATCCCCAAGCCTTCCATGAACTGAGGCCGAAACGAAGGCAATCAATCAGTCACAGAGTGCAGAGTGGACATTGTACTCCGTACCTACCTTGCCACGCTCGCCTGCCCCTTTCATCGCAGCCTCCTAATATTCCTCGAAACCATGGTCAGCTACCTACATCAACGAGTCATTTTTGTTTCCAGGGAACTCGTCGATTTCAACCGCTGACAGCCTTATCTACGTGTATCCATCCGTCCAAATCAATGAGGCAACGGAGGTAACTGACGGACGGCACAGGTGACAGCCTACCCATACATCCAGTGGCCGATTCCGCGCCTGGTCCTCCAACATGGGAAAGTCAATCCCATGTACCGCACTATCAGCATTCCTTACGCATTCTTCACCCAATTGTCTCAACCGAGCAATAGCTTCCCCTCCAACCCACCTGATATCCACACAGTCCGCATATCCCGCATAGCGCTGCATGCGATAACGCGTAATGGACGATTTGGAGCGGAGAGCGAGGCAGATCTATCCGGAGGACCCTGAAGCTTCACGGGTGCTGCCATCCCGTCTTATCTCGACACTCGAAGCTTTTGCCGTTTCGTTGGGATCTGCTATCGACCATTCGTAGGGGACACAGCACATGTCGTGTGCTGGCAGTTGTGCCTCGTCTTCTTGACTGTCTTCTTCGTCACTTTGTGGTTGCCTGCACCTTTAACCTCGGACGGACCGGCTTGCATTGGCCTCGCTGCGACTTGCTCAGTGATGATACGATTAATTGTAATGAGGTGTCCAACAACACAGGATCTTCTACAGTACACAGAAGACCCGCCAAGGATTAAATCCAAGGCGAAAGGGAGGACAGGCCCCCCAGAGCCACCGGACGCCTGGAGTTTCGTCGGTCTCAATCACTCTTACGAGGTGAAGCTGACGCGCTATCTGTCAGGTGGTGCAATGCTGGAGCTTATCCCCCAGGGTACCTTTGCTGCCGCCCTGCTCTGCCCTGTCATCCCGTTGCTCAAGCTCCGACTGGAACGGGTTTAAGAGCTGTCCGAACTGGAACCTTGGTGGCGGGGAGGAGACGAGGCCCACAGCAACGCTACGCTGATCAGAGCTACCTAGCCTAGTACGCCTGACCCACAGGTCAGATGAGGACGCCTCCGTGTGGTGCCTGGCACGTGCCTCACTTCCCTCACTTCCCTGCCTTCCCGTCATCGGGGGCAGTCTGGCGTTGGAGCTGCCTGAGAAACAGGAGGTGTGTTCAAGCCAGGCCAGCCGGAGGCGATTGGCCAGCCGTCAGCTAGCCAGACTGTCAGCCAGAGCTTGGTACGCGGAGCTGCCAGTCAGCCGCCAGCCGCCCGATTCATCCAGGTTCTCGAATACTCAAATGGGGACTGACGGGGGCAGACGTCGAGGCCGCATGCCAGCAAGAGAAGGGCTCGTCCGAGTGCTGTCAAAGTGTTTTCCGGGCCAGGGACGTCTCTGTAGCAAAAACCTTAGGCTAAGAGCTTGCGAGTCGGGTTGTCAGTGCTAAAGGTTGCAGCCCAGCACGCTATCTATACCGTGCTGTCCGAAAAGGCCATGATCGGGCCTTCCACGCCACCTCGATATGGATCCATATGAAGCGGTGCAGCAATAACGACGACAGCCTCGTCAATCGACGAACGCATTTGCCGCTGTCGTTGCAAGACCGAGGTACTTAACCCAAGGACAGAATGGGTCTCGGGTCTCGGTGTCTGGGAAGGCCCAGACTGAAACCGCCCTATTACCGCCCAAGCTTATTCCTAGATGCAGCAACGTTCCGGAGGAATACCCAGCAGCGCGAGCCCATAGTCGCTTAAGCGGTCACCACCGGTCAACGGGGATATGACACATGGGCAGTCGGCCAATCCTTTGTTTGTTGCCATGGTGTTTGTCATGGCTCGCGTTTAAGGCCGGTCACTGACTCAACGCAAATGGAAAGACCGATAGGTCTTCACCGACTGATTCGTGTTTATGTGTTTCTAGCTTTGGTTGGTGGGTTTCATGCATCAATGAGGGGAGGGTGTTTCCCTCCAACACAGACACTCACCTGAGTACATATATGTACAGTTGCTTCGCCACCCACGCAAAACAGAGAAACACGCTCGCGTAAGCTCTGCACTCGGGGTCGAGCCGACGCCCGGAGAGCCGGACAATGGTGTACCAATACGGTACATGCAAGTATCTAGAGTCTGTATGCGAGCTCAGATGGGATGAAGCGTGCGCGCATGTTTCAATGGGCTCCACTCGGGTTATCCATGTTGACTTTGAGTACCGGAAGCTATCCGTATCTCGGCCCATCCTCGCTGCTCAACGTCTGTTTGTCTGTCGTGTCTGAGTGGGCAGCTCGATACCGTATCTTATCTGTCTGCCGCAGCTAGGACAAGAGTCCCCTCCCTCTCGACTTGGTGAGGGAGGGGGGATGTCACTGCAGATAATGCTAGATGTATGCATGCGTTTGCTACTCAGAACAACATAAATTGATTGCCAATCTATCAATGAAGTAGCATCTTGCCTCGCATGTGACACGAGTGTACGCTGGCCATTCCCTATTGCCTCAAGCCAAGGTATGATCCGCGTGATATGAGAGGTTCCATGGATAGAATGGGGGAAGCGTGTATCAGTATCGTCTCCGTGAAATGCGACCAGAACCATCAGAACTGAGCGCCCAAGGCACCGTTCACATACCTAACGATACACCTACCCAGTAAGGTCGGTCGGTTGGCAGTTTATGCAGACCTCCTCCAGCGTATTGAATATCAGACCAGTACCTGCGGGGCGAACTGATCCATTTGGAAACACAAGTGCTATGCTAACCTCCGTACGATGTACTCCGTACATCCACATCTGGAGCAGGTTTATGGAGGAGCCGAGCGTCGCAGTATGGGCCGCAGCAACGCCACCATTCCTACCCCACTATTTCACAAAACGGCCGGCGTGTCTGACGCTCTTGCCTGTCTTTCTGCAAGACGAGGCAGCCATTGAAACCCGTTCAAGCCACACCTCCACTGCTCAAGGCTGACACTTGCAACAGTTGCAGCTCCCGCTACAATCTCCGTGATAACGCGTGTTAGGGTGGCTATTGGCAGCTATTCCGGAGTATACCAACATTTTCAAAAACCGCTTCTTTTGCATCGCCACGATACATCATCACCCCTCCTTATATATAAAAAAATCAAAGAGGGGAAATCCCCTCTTTTCACGCCCCATTCTTGCCCGAGCTGCGAGCTGCCGTCCCACCACGCGCCGCATCTCACTTTCGATGCCGACCAGTTTTGACCGCTGCCTGGACCCTCGGTGGGTTCTGGGACTGAAGCTTTTGGAATGAAGGAGCTGCTACAATAGCAAGAAACAGCATCATGTCAACTCTCCACGTATCGAGGCGTTATCGATCCTCCACCTCGGCGTCGTCCAGATCAAACAGTGCTGCCAACTCGAAAGCTCTCGAAATCCTGCGCGGCCTACTCGACACTCTCGCTGCTGGCACAACCAGACGCACCAACAATGGCTATCCCGAATTTCCCGTTCTCCTCAAGGGCTTGCGCCAAATCCGACAGCATATTGCCGCCCCCGAACCGCCGAGTCCGCCCCAAGATGATTTTAGACACTTGCACGGCTTTCACCGTCTCCTCGATGTGCTGCGATCCTTTTCCGGCTTTTATAACCCCCAGCGCCGGACAAAAGAAGAGAAGGAGGGGCTGTTCGGGCTGCTAGAAGCCGTGCTGGATGTCTTCGCCGCCGCCTTCTTGGGCCATCCTGGGAACAAGCGCTACTTCCGTCACAGAGTAGAAGGCGGCGGATGGGAGGCTCTTGAACAGACCATCGCCAGCGTCGGGTTAGGCGGAAGTGACTCCGACTTATGGACCAACTGCCAATTGTTTGGAAAGCTCTTGGCGTTCTCGCTGGGCGACAACAACGTTGATGCCCTTTGCCGGTCCCTTGCCTCACACCAGGAGACAAACATTCAGGAAACCACAACGGACCCGAAAGAAGCCCCCGAAGGCGGCGAAGAGCAGCCAGAAACACCGAACACTCCACAAACAAGGGATATTGCCCAGGAGGTGCGCAACCTCGTACACAAAAAGGCCGTTTTCCGGAACCCAGAGATCCTACGGGCTGTCGTAGGGTTCTGGGAATCTATCCCAAGAGGGCAAGATATGCCGGCAAACTCCTGCTCGATGGCAGTCCTGGAGATCATGTCGAGCGTCGTTTCAATCTCCACGTTCAATCTCGCCGCTCTCCATGCTACCGGCGTACTATCGCGTTTGCTCTGTGTTCTGTTCGATCCCGCTCCAAAACTCGACCAGGCTGAGAAAGACAAGTTGCTCATCATCTGCAAGAAGCTTATGTACCTAGGCTTCAATCAGCCAGCAGACACCCAGTTCCTGCTCGCAAGTACATCACCCGAGGCTTCCGAATTCAGCCTGGAGATGACCTCGACATACAGTGGTCCTCCGTTCTTCCAATTCGATCTTTCGTTACACGGTCATTCCTCCATCGAACTGCCGACGCTTGGCCGGCCATTCCCTCCCAACTCATCTCCAGGATACACTTTCACGGCGTGGGTCCGCGTGGATCGATTTGACCCCAACTCTCACACTACCCTTTTTGGCGTTTTCGATGAGACTCAGACCTGCTTCCTCTTGATGTATCTTGAACGGGATACTCGCAACTTCATCCTACAGACCTCCGTCACATCCAGCCGACCTAGCGTCAGGTTCAAGGGCATATCATTCAAAGACAAACAGTGGTACCACATTGCCCTAGTTCACAGACGGCCCAAGACAATGACTGCCAGCAAAGCCTCGCTATACGTCAACGGAGAGTTTGTGGAGCAGATTAAGTGTGCCTACCCTTCGTCGCCACCTTTCGCAAACGGCAGCACTGAAAGTTTTGCGTCTTTTACATCCACCAACGCCAAGCCGCACCCCGTCCAAGCATTCTTAGGAACACCGAGGGACCTGTCCAATCAGCTTGGACCCGGCCTGGTATTCTCCAAATGGTCTCTGGCCTCTGCGCATCTTTTCGAGGATGCTCTGAGTGACGATTTTCTTGCCGTCCACTATGGCCTCTCCCCGAGGTATCAAGGCAATTTTCAGGATAGCCTGGGTGGCTTTCAGACATATGAAGCTTCAGCAAGCCTGGGCCTGAGAAACGAAGTTTTCTACCCGGGGAGAGATGAGCATTCGGACATTATTAGAGCAATCAGGGACAAGGCAGGCAGCCTCCTGCCTGAGCAGAAGATCCTGCTAAGCATTCTTCCATCAGGCGTCTTTCGAGAGGATGGTGCTTACCAAGACACTCAGCTCTACCGTGCTTTGCCCCGGCCTGCTGCAACGAGTCTCACTCAGATGACACACAGAAGTGGCTCGGCAATTGCCATCAATGCTGCACTGCCATGCCTGCTGGACGCGTTGGCGCGCTCTCATGGGGTAGCTATCCTGACCGGTAATCCTGTGGTCGTCATGCCCTCTTACTTTGACGATAACTTCTGGCGCCTTGCTGGCTTCACTCCCCTAGCTCTCAAGATTGTCGAGAGAGCAACCTCGGTAGAGGAAACAGTCCGTGCTGTTGAGATGACATTTCTCTGCATTAAGAAGAGCTGGAGGAACAGTGAAGCCATGGAGCGCGACAACGGTTATGCCATTTTAGGCATGCTCCTGAGAGCAAAGCTGGGATATACCGTCAACTTGAGTGCTGATAATGTTAACCTACGATTGCCGATCACAAGTGAAGAGAGGGACAAACTAAGCTTTCAACTTCTCAGCCTTGTCCTTGATTTTGTGGGATACAATCATGCTGAACCTCTAGAGTCCTTCATTGTCAATCCTCTGGCCTATCGCATCCTGCTGATCGACTTTGATACTTGGAGACGATCTGCTCCCATCACTCAGGGGCTCTACTACAAGCAGTTTGTAACCTTCTCTGTTAAGAGCAAGTATCACCAGTTCAACAGCAGACGGTTAATGCGCATGAGTAAGTGCACTTGTAGACAAAGCCTTGGCGTTACTGACACTCACAGGAATCGTCAAACGACTACTTGATGCCATGAAAGCAGAGTCAATTTCAGAAGAAGTACTTCCGCACTTCATGACGGCTTTGGAACATCTAGTGAAATGCAACTATACAGCCGAGGTGCATAGGTCTCTCGCTCTGTTCATTACTTATGCCTACCATTCACCGACAGCCTCTTTGGTCAGGACCCCTAAACCTATATCTGCGATCGCCAGAACCCCTGCTTCTGGCTTTGCAAGGCGAGCCACCTTCGATTCCAGCACCCCCCCGAATGCGTCCTCCTCAAGAATCCTCACCAAGAAGCAACTTGGTGCAAAGATCTTGGGAATGTATTCAACTCTTCTCTGTGAAGAGGGCAATCTGGCCAATATCCGCAAGTTTGCAAGGACAGTGACAAACAAGGTGAGACCACCGTCTGACGAAAACCAACTATTTTTATTGAGTGTAGACCAGTGGCTACTGTACCTTTTGGCCAATGACGACCCCGAAACGGTGGTGTACGGCAGCAAGATCCTAGCAAGACTTCTCATCACCCACGGCTCAGCCTACACAGCCAAGTTCTCCGGGAAAACTGGCGGCTTCACCATCATGGCCCATCGACTCAAACGCTGGTGGTATGTCCCTTCGCTGTGGCCTATATGCTTCAGCATCCTTTTCGGATTTGACGTGGCCAATCTCGACCTGGATCGCGACTTTGAGTTATCAAGCTTGTTAGAAACATTCGGCAAGGCAAGAGTCCTCTACCCAGAATGTCTTCAAGTTTTGACGTCAATGCTACAACATGGGTTGAAGGACGTTATGAGGAGCCAGGAGGATCCAAACTCGCCTCAAAAGCCGCGCAGCCTCTTTGCAAGCGGCTTCGAAGGGCTAGATACACGGCCCCGGGCCAAGTCAATGGATACTAGAGGCATCGATGCGAGAGGTAGGTCATGTTACTCACATACTATGATGAGTGCGCTGACATACGTATCAGTGGCAGATGGTGCCCAGCATGAGGTCGGAAATACGTTAGATCACGCGCCTATGCTCGTTGCCGTCGTTCGATTTCTATCAGATTTGCACTCTCGCTCCGCCGACTTCAGAGACTTTGCCTTGACATCCGAGTACGTCAGGTACCTACTATGGGCCTGTTACCCCATCATCGTTAGCACTGATGCCGTCACCCCAGACACCGAGCTTAACTCACGAGACTCGGCGCTCACATTTGAAGGCGGAGACGTGATGATCCGTCCCCTTGCCGGCTCTCAGCCTGGTCCCATCATTCGCACGACGAGCACGGATGCGGTTGCTACATTGGCTGGAACCCCCCGCGGCACCCCTCTCCGGAAGGCATCTGGTTTTGTGATGCTCACTAATCAAACATCTCCCCAAGCCCCCAGTGCAGCACGCTTTGCCCCGGTCATGTCACCAAAGAAGAAGGTCGAATCGCAACAGCCTAGCAGCGCAGCCCTTGATGGCCTAGTAGAGTTGGTCATTAGTGTATTCATTGACCAGGTCTTCACGCGAAAGGAGTTCCCTGGCTTCGGACTGTTCCTGAAGATCCCACCTGGGTTCCAAGAGCACCAGGCTTACTTCGAATCCTTTGTCCTCAGGAAGACACTCCAACAACTTGGGAATCACGTTCAGTCGAATCAGGGGGTTCTGTGTGAGCCAAAGGTTCTCACCAATATGGGCAGATTAGCCGCACACGTTACGGACGCCATCTTCGAAGGCTGGTTTATCAATGGTACGGAGCCAATGCTAGAATTCGCTGGTATGGTACTTGAATACCTACAGCGGCCCGAAGTCTCTACCTTGAAGAGCGTCCGTCTCTGTAGTCAAGCAGTGGCCACGACACGTCAAAGCTTCCTCAAGCTGCTTCTGCTTCGGTTCTCTGAGCTGGATGATCCCGACACACCAGACTCCAGTGCAAAGGCTTTTATGAGCAACATCCTATACTGGCAGGCCCCTATATTAGACTCTCTCTCGGACGAGGAGGAGTACATGAAGCTTTTCTGGTACCAACTTTACACGAAACTTGTGGACTCCCGAGTAGCCATCAGGTCTGCCACGGCTACCATCATGCGCATTATGCTTGTGCAAAAGCCACAAGAGTCGAAGGTGTTGTTCCGCCAAAACGTGGCGACAGACCAACAACGGTTGACGAATGAATTCGTTGTTAAACTCACCGAGGTTGATGATGAAGCGTTTCTTGAATGGGTGGACCGGCATCGTGCGTCGCTCGATGCCTTCTTCTTTGTCGGGATCTCCAAGATCTGGGAAGAATTTGTGGCTGCCGAAAACCAGCGAACTGTTGATTCGGCTAAGTTCCGATTGGCGAAGCGCAGAGACCGACTAAAAGCGTGGCAAATGGAAGCACTCAGTATTGATCATGTTCTTCTGCGGCATGACATGGCCAACGGTGCTTGGATGAAGAGCATCTTCACAAGCGAGCACTTCAAGCACCAACGCTTGACTCAGGACCAGCAAGATGATATGGCCTTTCTAGCTGCTGCATTCGTCAAGATGGACAATGACCTGCGGCGTCCGGGGGCCGTGTTCAGCGAGCAGACACAGCTCAAGTGGAAGCTCGACCGTACGGAGGGGCGCAACCGAATGCGTCTGAGGCTTCTACCCGACTACTCCAACAAACATAGCGACTACCAGCCAAAGAGGAGAGCAGGGGAGTCTATGAACCCGTCTGCCCTCAAGGTGAACACCGACATGGTAGCCGCCCAGATCGCACCATCGCCAATCAAGGCACCCACACCGGCATCGTCCCGTATAAAGGCCATCCCTAGCCTTGATGGCGAGGCAGAGGTCTCCGACATGCCAGCCGAGACGGACCAGGAAGATGAGGCAAACGAGTCCGGCGTCGGTGCCGAAGAGGATTTCGAGCTAGTCGACGACCCAAACGACGCCAACGAGGGCGACGATGGGTTCGAAGATAAAAATCGCAAGGTCATGCGACGACTTGAGCAGGGTGACCAAGTCCAGGCGGTGTACAACATCTCACGAATCGTCGGTTTGGAGGGCTGCGAAGGTATCCTTATCATTGGAAAAGATGCCTTGTACATCATGGACAACGTCTTCCAATGCGCTTCTGGCGAGATCGTCAACGCGTGGCAAGCTCCCCCCGAGGAAAGAGATCCCTTCTCAGAGATAATTACGGATGCCAAAACCACTGAGCAACGCCAGAGCTCAAGTCGCAGCGAGCAGGAGTCGAGGAGTTGGCGGTGGCACGACGTTATCAGTATCTCTAAGAGACGTTTCTTGTTCCGGGACGTTGCTGTTGAAATCTTCTTCACAGATGGACGCAGCTACTTACTGACGTCCATCAACCCGGCACTGAGAGACGAGGTCTTTGGCAAGCTGATGAATAAGGCGCCACACACCAACGCTGCTAGCTCACTACCGAACCCCGAAGATGCTTGGCGTCTCGAAGCCCTAAAGGTCTCTGAGGAGATGCCCCAAGGCTTTGGTTCCAAGTTTGGAAGCATCTTCAATTCAACTCCTTGGAACCCCGCCATGAAGAAGTGGCAGAAAGGGGAGATGTCCAACTTTCACTATCTCATGCTCGTCAACACGATGGCCGGCCGGACGTTCAACGATTTGACACAATATCCCGTCTTCCCGTGGGTCCTCGCAGACTACACAAGTGAAGAGTTGAATCTGAACGACCCCGCTTCCTTTCGCGATCTCTCGAAGCCGATGGGCGCTCAGACGGCAAGCCGTGTTTCAGGCTTCAAGGAGTCCTACAACGCTCTGTCTGAGATAGGGGAGACTCCTTTCCACTACGGCACTCACTACTCTTCGGCTATGATTGTTTCCTCGTACCTCATCCGCCTCCCACCTTTCGTTCAGTCATACATTCTCCTGCAGGGCGGATCGTTCGACCACGCTGACCGTCTTTTCCAGTCCATCCCTCATGCGTGGCAGTCTGCTTCTTGCGACAACAAGGCAGACATCAGGGAGTTGATACCAGAGTTCTTTTGTCTTCCAGAGTTCCTCACCAACATTAACCAGTACAACTTTGGCAACCGTGAGAGCACAGGGGCGAGGGTTAACAATGTCGTCCTGCCTCCCTGGGCCAAGGGAGACCCCAAGATCTTCATTGCCAAGCACCGCGAGGCACTTGAGAGTCCGTACGTCAGCCAGCATCTGCACAACTGGATCGATCTGGTATTCGGGTTCAAGCAAAGAGGCGATGCCGCCGTTGACAGCCTCAACGTCTTTCACCATCTCTCGTATAGAGGCGCCACCGACCTGGACAACATCAGCGATCCGCAGGAGAGACGCATCACCGCGGGTGTCATCCATAACTTTGGTCAAACGCCACACCAAGTCTTTACACGACCCCACCCCGCTCGTGAGCATGCGTCTTGCCCGATCCGACGATTGGACACGTCCGTCTATGCTCTTACCAGGCTATCGCATCCATTGCTAGGCAAGTCTTTTTGGCCTCTCATGTCTGCTAAAGCTAACCAACGAAACAGAATCTCACGAGAGGGTGGCTTCTCTGATTTACTCGCCGAAGATCGATAGGCTCATATGCGCCTCGCCATTCCGTCTGAATGTCGCCCCCTATGACAAGTTCCTCGAATGGGGCTACGCGGACAACAGTGTCCGTTTCTTCTTCAGCGACAACCGGAAGGTAAGGAAGCCCGACACAGCTCTTGGTGGGATCTTGGCTAAGAAGCAGAAGCCCGCGGGACTCTTCGAGAATCTTCATATTGGGCAGTTGTCTTGCGCTACCTTTGCTGATTCCAAGACGCTGATCACGGCTGGAGAGGACTGCGTTATATCCGTCTACGCGGTGCAGACTGCCCCCGGCAAAGTGGTGGACCTGCTCCCCCGTTCGTCACTCTTTGGCCATCGCGCCCCTGTGACGAACATCGCAGTGTCCAAGTCCTTCAGCACATTCGTGTCAGTGTCGACTGACGGCCAAGCCTTTGTTTGGGACCTCAATCGTCTCGAGTTTATTCGGAAGCTGCCGCTTTCGCGAGCCGTCGAATGCGCCCGCATCAACGATGTTTCTGGCGAGATCATGCTTGGGTCTGGCCCAAACGTCGTTCTCTACACCATCAATGGCACGGTTATACTGGACCAGAATGTCTGCACCGAGCCAGATGACTACGTGCACTCTTGTTCCTTCTACGAAGGCGCCGGTAACGAGTGGCTCGAAAACTACCTTATCTTCACTGGTCACAAGAGGGGACGCGTGAACGTATGGAAGAAGTGCGTCAAGAACGGCAAGTGGGTGTTGGAGTTGCTTAGGCGGTTGGACCACGTCGATCCGCGCTCGGAAGTGGGGGCCAACTACGACGCCGGCGTGACTTGCATCGCGCCTATGCCGCAGTGTGTTTACACCGGCGATGACGATGGGCGAGTGGTAAGCAGTCCCTGACCCGGTATTTGTGGAAGGCAATGGCTAATTTCGTTTCCTAGTATGAGTGGAATCTTGTCCAACGTGACAGATAGAGTCTGCACGGCGCCAAAGGTTGGGCAGGGGGTGGTGGTAGCAATCGCTTGCGGGCGAGTATTTAAGGGGAGCGAGGCGTCTATGGTGACTTCGTCAATCTCGAGCATAGCGGATCGATATCCTTCCAGGCTAGCATAGAATCGGCGTACTCCTTGATAACTCTCAACCACGATCGTTCAAGATGCATTGCGCGTACTCCAAGTGAATTGGCGGGGCTTGGCATGAGAAGTAGTGTACAGCGTAATCCTTGCTCTCGGTCTTTCCTGGGGAACCACCCCGCGAGCTACAGTTCCGATTCGGTAGCTTATCCAGAGCCCCAGTCCTCCCGTGCTTGCCGTCTGAAGCTCAAACGCCACCGTATTTACAAAGCACCCTTGCTTAATTTTTGTCCACTTCCATGTCAGAAGGTTCGACTGTGATCATTTGTCATCGTAGCCTGACAGCTGCTTCCTGGGCCCGGCAGGGACTGCACATGAATGTTAACCT
This sequence comes from Colletotrichum graminicola M1.001, assembly GCF_000149035.1. Taxonomy (NCBI): domain Eukaryota; kingdom Fungi; phylum Ascomycota; class Sordariomycetes; order Glomerellales; family Glomerellaceae; genus Colletotrichum; species Colletotrichum graminicola. The sequence goes on along the minus strand of NW_007361038.1, from coordinate 355,946 downwards.
CCCCTTGCGCCCTCTGCAGTGTAGAACGACTCACCAGGGTACGTCACGGGGATTGGCGGTGCGTTGTAGTCGCCGAGAAAGTCCCTGATGGGAGGGACGACGGCAAGCTGGACGGGGCCAAGGGCGGCGATGACGACGGACCAGAAGTAGGCGGGCTTCTCGCGGGAGGCCCAGCGGCAGTATCGAAGGGGCCCGGCCCAGAATCGGGGAGTCGCGGCGGAAGACATTTCGAGGTGCTGTGCGAAGGGGAGGAGTCAATCAGCGAGTCCGCAGGCGGGAGATAATGAGCGCGCGGGGATTACGTACTCAATTGACCGTGTCAGATGTCGTCAAGTGATTGTTGCGGTAGCTTAGCTGGGGGCAGGACCGATTCCACGATACCGAAGCTCAGAATGGAGTCGTCGCGGGAACCTCAAGATCGGATAAACTTGATCGGATTAACCGCTTCTGGTCTCTGCACCCCTTGACCCACCGCTCCCCCCGCCGTGCCAGGAAGCTCCTGCCGTACCGGGGATTCTCCGACACTGGCCTGGGCAACGGCTACGTATCCCCAAGCTTCAAGACACATGCACCGGATCCCAAAAGCGTAGCCAAGCTCGCAGCGCCAGCCAGCTACGCCAAAACGCAACGCACCACCCGAGCTGTGCGGTCGACTTTCACCACCACTACCACCACCACCACCACCCCCCTCACCACAGAAATTTGGGATCATCCTTCAGGCTGCTTCTACCTTTCACAGCCTGTGAATTTTAGCAACCATGCGGTCGCTTCTTTCACTCTGCTTGCTCTTCCTGGCTGCCACTGTGCACGCTGTTAGTGTCGCCGGCAGTCGGCTCCTGGCGATCCTGGACGACGTTTCTGAGAAGGAGGGCTACTCCAAGTTTCTGGGAGATCTAGAAAGTAAGTGGTAGCTCTAAGAACTTGAATTGAAGCGTTCTCGGGGAAACAATTGCGTGCGCGGGGACACCATTCGCTGACCAATTGATCGAATAGGCCGGGGATTCAGCATCACCTACGAGACGCCCAAGAGCGAGTCTCTGAAGCTGTTCAAGCTCGGCGAGCGAGAGTATGACCATCTTCTTCTCTTTCCCTCCAAGGTTAAGGGTACGTTACTCCTACCACCTCATCTATATTGACTGAAACTTACAAGCCATGACAGGTCTCGGCCCCAACCTGACTCCCAACATCCTCGTCCAGTTCATCAACGCCAAGGGCAACATCCTGCTTGCCCTCTCCTCCAACGCGACCGTCCCTACCTCAATCGTGAGCCTCCTAGCCGAGATCGACATCGCCCTCCCCGCAGACCGCACCGGCCTCGTGGTCGACCACTTCAACTACGACACAATCAGCGCCGCCGAGCAGCACGATGTCCTCGCTATCCCCGCCCCCAAGTCGTCGCGCGCCGGCGTGAAGGACTTCTTCTATGAGGACGGCCAGGTCATTGCCTTTCCTAGCGGCGTCGGCCACGTGCTCGGCTCTGGACCGCTCCTCACCCCGATCTTGCGCGCCCCCAAGACGGCCTACAGCTATAACCCCAAGGAACAGGCCGTGGTAGTCGATGCCAACGAGCTCTTTGCTGCCGGTGAGCAGCTCGGCCTCGTGTCCGCCTTCCAGGCGCGCAACAGCGCCCGCTTCACCGTCGTTGGATCCGCCGAGTTGCTGAGCGACAAGTGGTTCGACGCCAAGATCAAGTCGGCGGCCACGGGCAAGGAGGTCGTGACGTGGAACCGTGAGTTCGCCAAGAGGATTGCGGGCTGGACTTTCCACGAGATTGGTGTCCTGAGGGTGAACGATATTGAGCACCACCTCAACGAGGCTGCCAACGAGACCAACCCCGAGATCTACCGCGTCAAGAACGATGTGGTAAGTTTGGCCCACACAGCTCTGCGACGGCGATAGCTAACCCTGATAGACCTACACCATTTCCCTTTCCGAATACTCTTGGGACAAGTGGACACCCTTCACTGTACCGAAGGACGACGCTCTCCAACTCGAGTTCAGCATGCTTTCCCCCTTCCACCGCCTCCCGCTCTCGCCCAAGGCCAGCACCGCTGACGCCTCCACTTACACCGCCTCCTTCGTCCTCCCCGACCAGCACGGTATCTTCAACTTCAAGATCAATTACAAGCGCCCCTTCTTGACCAACGTCGAGGAGAAGAACACAGTTTCTGTCCGCCACATGGCCCACGACGAGTGGCCCCGCTCCTATGTCATTTCCGGTGCGTGGCCTTGGTTGACTGGCATCTTCGCCACCGTCACCGGCTTCGTTCTCTTCTCGGCCATGTGGATGTACAGCGCGCCCACAAGCACCGCGACTGCGACCAAAAAGACACAGTAAGCGACGAAATTGGGGGGGTGGAGTGGGATTCGGGTTGCGAAATGCAGATACCGAAGCGAAGAGAGACCACAAATGGTTGCTGTGACTTATGAAACTGGGATAGATGGAGAGTGAGAGAGAGAGAGGAAGCAAAAGAACGAGACCTGGAATCGGCTCTGGGATCCGCGGAGGCTTGTAACTGTATTGTACATCTGGCATGGGATGCCCCGTTGGGTTGAGGCCAAAAGCTTAGATATCAAATGACTTTTACGTTCTAGAGTGGTTCGCCAGTGGTTTTGGTATTCTGAGCATAGCCAAGTCTCTTGACCAACAGCCAGTCTGTAAAGGTGAGTGCACCCCGAGATCGAAATCACAAGAAGGAGTATGTCATTGCAGCAACAGGTTGCCGAATAGGGTGGGCTTCATTAATAATTTAGTATTTAAGTATTACAATTTTGGGCATAATTTGCGACATAAGAAAGACAATTTGACCAATCTTTTAGGGTCCTTGGTGCCGTTCTCCTGCCGGAACTCTTTCCACCTTTTGAGAACCGGGTAAAGATCGTGGGGTGAATTATAAGAGAGCATTCATTCTGGATATCTCGTGTGGGATGTTTTGACATAAGAAAATGGATCAATCTGGTGCTGTACGTTTAACCGCCGGGGACCACGATATTGGCGGAATCTACACAGCGTGCTCCGTCGTTCTGACTGCTCACTGGGGCGTCGGCGACCCTCTTGATGGCCACGGAGCCGTCGACGGAGATACGCCAGACCTGGCCGGAGTTGTTCTCGAAGGCGAAGAGGAAGCCGTCGGTGGTCGCGTAGGAGGCGCCCCAGAAGGCCGCGGTCGAGCCGCTCGTCGTGGGCGTGTTCGTCAGATTACCGAGCTCGCGCACGACGGTGAAGACGCGGGTGACGCGGTTGAAGCGCAGGAGGAAGGAGGAGAAGTTCTTGACGCCGACGGACCACAGGTCGCCGCCGCCGGTTCCGGGGACGTAGGTCCAGTCGCCGATGGTGTAGCCGCCGGTGCCGGCGAGGAGCCCGCTGCTGACCAGGGTGCCGTAGCCGGCCGTGCCGGGGTTGACGTTGTACTGGTAATAGTCGGCGCCGCCCGTCGAGGCCCAGTACTGGCCGTTCTCGTCGATGTCGCCCGAGTTGAACAGTGAGCCGGCCGTGCTCGAGAACTTGTTGATGGTGACGACGTCCTGCGTGGCGCCGTTGCCGAGGATGCGGATCAACTTGAAGTCGTATGGCGTGGTGCTGGCCTGGCTCACGGCGTAGATGTAGTCCTCCCTGGCGTTGTAGCCCATGGCGTTGATGGTGCGAGACGAGTCGCCGCCGACGTTGTCCTTGATCAGGGTGCGGTTGCCGGACGCCAGGTCAAGCGAGTAGAGCGTGCGGGACTGGATGAGGAAGCCGGTCGTGGGGCAGGAGAAGGCGGGTCCGCGCGTGGCCGAGGCAACGACGCGGGATGACGTGCTGCTGCTGCTGCTGCTGCTCCTGCTACTGCTACTGCTGGAGGTGGAGGTGGTGGTTGTAGATGTTCGCGACGAAGAAGATGATGAGCTAGATGTTGAGCTAGGTGTCGAGCTGGACGATGAGCTTAACGATGAGCTGCTTGAAGAGCTACTGGATGAGACCAAAGAAGCGGCATTGACTACGACGCTAGTGGTAGAGCCAAGCGAGGATGTCGTGCTTGTCGAGGTTAGAAGAGAGGAGGTGCTGGAGAAGCTGGAAGACGTCGATGAAGACGACGAGCTCGACGAAGATGAGCTGGAAGAGGACGAGGAAGACCTCGTGAGAGTAGAGAAAGTAGAACCTCCAGATGTAGTCAGCAGTGTATTTGCTGCAATACTGACGGCGGTGCTTGTAGAGGAGCTGGACAATGTTGGTGAACTCGAGGTAGTTTGCGACGTCGATCCACCACCACTACTACTGTGGCTCGAAGACGCCGACGAGGAGGTCGACGAAATGGAGATCGAAGGTGAAGTAGGAGAAGCAGATGGCGAAACGGTGCTGATGGAGGAGAGAAGACTCGCAGCATTGACCACGACGCTAACGGACGACGAGCTACTTGAAGAACTACTTGACGATGCTGACGTCGAAGTAGGAGAAATCGAGGTCGAAGTAAGTGATGTGGCTGAAGGAGAAGGTGACAGAGTGCTACTAGATGAGAGTAACGTAGCGGGGTTAACCGTGACGCTGGTGGGCGATAAGCTACTGGAAGAGCTGATCGACGAGCTGCTTGATGAAGTAGAAGATGTTGACGTTGAGGAGATGGAAGGTGAAATAGTGCTACTAGACGAGAGTAATGTCGCGGGGTTAACTGCAACGCTTGTAGGCGATGAGCTACTAGAAGAGCTAACCGAAGAGCTGCTCGACGATGCTGACGTCGAAGTAGGAGCAATCGAGGTCGAAGTAAGTGATGTGGTTGAAGGAGAAGGTGACAGAGTGCTACTAAATGAGAGTAACGTAGCGGGGTTAACCGTGACGCTGGTAGGCGATACGCTACTAGAAGAGCTGATCGACGAGCTGCTTGACAAGGTGGAAGAGGTCGAAGTAGACGGTGAAATGGAGCTACTAGACGAGGCCAAGATGGCAGGGTTTTCTGAGATGCTGGCAGACGATGAGCTACTTGAAGAGGTGCTTGACGATGCCGGCGTCGAGGAAACGATGGAGCTGCTTGAAGAAGCAGAAGACGACGCTTCCGCACTGGATCCCTGGCTAGTCAACGTGCTAGTTGATGCTGATAACAAAGTAGGGTCGGCCGTTGTGCTCGCCAACGTTGTTGTCGGTGTCTGTACGTATACGGTACCGGGCTGGGTGCCACTTGGCTGGACAATAGAGACGGTCGTCGAGCCTGTCGGTACGTTTGCCGTGTCTGTGTAAGGGCCGACGACAGTAACAAATAACGCCCGTCTGCCCACGACGATGGTGCCAGGCGACGTGCCGCTGGGGGAAATCGTCGTGATTGTGGTACTATCAGCCGCATCGCTTGCCGTTAGGAAGATGGTTGTCATGACGTACGAGGGCTCGGGGGCGGGAGCAGCTATGATGAGAGGCTGGGTGGCCGAGGTGGCCGAGGGTTCAGTAAGCGTGCTGGTGCTGGTGTCCTGGACCGAGGAAGTGACGGATAGGGCTGCCTGGGTAGCAATGATGAAGGTACCTGGCGCGGTGCCCGACGGCGCCACCGTCGATATCGCAGTCGGTCCTGTGATTGGGACGCTTCCCTGGTAGTCTACCATAGAGGTAACATAACGAGCTGCCACGATGATAGTTCCTGGACTGGTGCCCACAGGAAGAATGGTCGAGATTGCCGTCGGCTGCAGTATTGTGTCGGAGCCGGTGTACACGACTGTGGAAGTCACATAGGAAGCATCCGGGCTCGCCACGATGTAAGTGCCTGGCATGGTTCCGCTTGGTGTAACCGTAGAGATAGTCGTCTCGCCAGTGAGCGCCTCTGTACCAGTATACACAACTCGTGAAATGGCATAAACAGGGGCTGGCGTAGCCACGATGATTGTGCCTGGAGTTGTACCGACTGGCGGCACTGTTGAGATTGGCGAGGCACTCAAGAGTGTTTCAGTGCCACTGTAAAGCACCTCCGAGGTGACGTACGAAGCAGGAGTTGCGACGATATAAGTGCCTGGAGCAGTCCCGCTAGGCGCAACTGTTGTCAAAGTTGTTGGTTCAGTAAGAACCTCTGTACCACTGTACAATACTTCTGAAGTTACATAACGAGGGGCCGGAGTGGCTATTATGACTGTTCCTGGAGTTGTACCAACTGGCGGCACAGTTGATATTGGTGAGGCACTCAAGAGTGTTCCTGTACCACTGTAAAGCACCTCCGAGGTGACGTACGAAGCAGGAGTTGCGACGATATAAGTGCCTGGAGCAGTCCCGCTAGGCGCAACTGTTGTCAAAGTTGTTGGTTCAGTAAGAACCTCTGTACCACTGTACAATACTTCTGAAGTTACATAACGAGGGGCCGGAGTGGCTATTATGACTGTTCCTGGAGTTGTACCAACTGGCGGCACAGTCAATATTGGTGAGGCACTCAAGAGTGTTCCTGTACCACTATAAAGTACTTCAGAGGTGACATACGAGGCCGGAGCTGCGACAATATAAGTTCCAGGAGCACTTCCACTGGGTAAAACAGTTGATATAGTCGTTGGATCACCGAGTGACTCTGTGCCGCTGTAAAAGACTTGCGAAGTGACGTAACGAGGTGCTGGTGTGGCCACAATGATTGTACCTGGAATTGTGCCGTCTGGTGGCACCGTCGAGATCGGTGAAGCACTCAAGAGTGTTCCGGTGCCGCTGTAGAAGACTTCTGAGGTGATATACGAAGCAGGGAGAGCCACGATGACAGTACCAGGAGCGGTGCCGCTTGGTGGAATGGTTGAGACTGCAGCTGGCGCCGTGAAACCCGGGTCCGTCCCAGTGTAAACCACCGAAGATGTGACATAGACTGCGGGACTGGCTACGATGAACGTCCCTGGAACAGTGCCGCTGGGAAGAATCGTAGAGATGACGGTTGGAGCAGTGAGGGCGGTATCCGTTCCAGCGTATAATATGTTAGAAGTGACGAACACGGCGGGGTTAACAACGACAAAAGTGCCGGGCGCAGTGCCGCTGGGTGGGATTGTAGAAACCACTGTAGGCGTTGAGACGGCTCCGTCTGCACCGGTGTAGAACACATCCGAAGTCACATAGACGGCGGCCGGAGTGGCAACGATCAGGGTTCCAGGGGCGGTGCCGCTCGGAGGTACTGTAGCGATGGTGCTGGGGCCGGTCAAGACAGCCGTGCCACTGTACAAAACCTCCGAAGTCACGAAACGGGGTGCTGCAGTCCCGATGACTATCGTTCCAGGGGCGGTGCCACTCGGAGCAATATTAGAGAGCGTAGTTGGCTCAGACAAAGGCTCGGTTCCGGTGTATAGCACTATCGAGGTCACATAGGAGGTCGCTGCCGAAGCAGGGGTGGCAACTACCACAGTACCTGGGACTATGCCACTGGCAGGGACCGTAGTCAGAGTAGTCGGTCCCGTAATTTGATCTGTTCCGCTGTATAGGACAGTAGTAGTAACAAAGGAGGTGACAATCGAGGCAGCGGTAGCGACAACCACAGTGCCAGGAGCTGTGCCGCTAGGGAGAACTGTGGTCAGAATAGTTGGCTCTGTGATTTGATCCGTTCCGCTATACGGGACAGTAGTAGTAACGTAAGAGGTGACAACTGAAGCAGGTGTAGCGATAATCACGGTGCCTGGGACTGTACCACTCGCGCGAACGGTAGTCAATGTTGTTGGCTCTATGATTCGCTCTGCTCCGCTATACAGAACAGTGGTGGTAATGTAAGAGGTGGCGATTGAAGCAGCAGTAGCGATAACTACGGTTCCTGGGACTGTACCGCTGGCGGTGACTGTGGTTAATGTTGTTGGTTCTGTAATTTGCTCTGTTCCGCTATACAGGACAGTAGTAGTAACGTAAGAGGTGACAACTGAAGCAGGCGTAGCAATAACCACAGTTCCTGGGACTGTACCGCTAGCAGGAACTGTTGTCAGAGTAGTTGGTTCTGTGATTTGCTCTGTTCCACTGTATATGATAGTGGTAGTAACGTAGGAAGTGACGGCAGGGGTGCCAAAAACCACAGTTCCCGCGATAGTGCCGCTGGGAGGGATGGTAGTAAGAGGTGTTGGGCCTGTGATTGGGACGCTTCCATCATACAATACTGTGGTGAAGACGTAGGATGTAGCAACGGAGGCGGGTGTGGCAATAATGATGGTTCCAGTGACCGAGCCGCTGGGCAGGATGGTGGTCAATATAGTCGGTTCTGTGATCACTTCGCTGCCAGTGAACAACACTGTCGAAGTAACATATGCCGGGAGAACCGACGGAGGCGTTCCGATGAAGACCGTGCCAGGGACAGTACCGCTTGGAGGGATTGTCGTGAGGGGAGTTGGGCCTGTGATGAAGCTCTGAGTGTACAGCAATGTTGTAGTGACATAGGATGATGAGAAATCCGAGCTTGATGTGGAGACTTCTGTTGTTGAACTGCTGGATTCCAGGGCTGACGAATCACTGGTCGATGTTGTGGAGCTCGAGGAACTGTCCGAGCTTGACGTAGGAGCCTCCGAAGTGAAAGTTGAAGTCTCGGGTGTTGTAGTTGATGATTGAGAAGAAGGGGTTGCGATGACAACAGTTCCAGGAGTGGTGCCCACAGGGGCAATAGTTGAAATAGCCACCGGCCCAGTAATAGGCGCAATCCCTTGGTAGGCGACCGTCGTGGTGACAAATGAGGGCTCAGCATCCGAGGTAGATGTGCTTGGGACAGGGGTAGCTATTATGACTGTGCCTGGGATGCTGCCACTTGCCAATATCGTCGATAGGGTAGTTGGGCCAGCAATCGGGTTGCTTCCGGTGTACGGTATAGTCGTTGTCACATACGACGTAAGAGGCTCATCCGAGCTGGACGCAAGAACGGCGAAGATGATTGTGCCGGGAACGACCCCACTTGGAGGCACCGTTGACACTGGGGTCGGGCCGCTGATAGGGTCGGTTCCTGTATACAAAATAGTCGTCGTCACATATGATGCGGGCATATTGGAACTGCTGACGGATACCGGTGTAGCAATCACGACGGTCCCTGGAATGGATCCGCTGGGGGCTACCGTAGTCAGAGTAGTGGCTTCGGTGATGGGATCGCTGCCCGAGTATGGGATAGTCGTTGTAACGTAAGAGGAAGAAAAGCTTGAGATGGATGCTGGGGTCGCAAAGATCACCGTTCCGGGTATCGACCCAACCGGGGCGATGGTTGATAGGGGGATCACGCCGGTTATTGCGTCAGTTCCAGAGTATGGCACGGTGGTTGAGACGTAGGATGCGGCCACAACCGAAGCAGGGGTCGCTAACACCACGGTTCCCGGGATGGAACCAGACGCCAGCACGGTCGTGAGAGCAGTCGGACCCGTCAAAGAGTCGCTACCCGAGTACAGTACCGTGGTTGTGACATACGAGGTGGCGGCATCAGATACCGGAGTAGCAATCACGACAATGGCTGGATCCAAACCGCTGGGTGCAATTGTTGTCAGAATGGTGGGACCCGTGAGCGTTTCGATGCCAGTGTAAGGAATTGTTGTTGAGATAAAAGAACCCGCTTCGACTGATGCGGGAGTGGCCACCAATATCGTACCGGGCGTAGTGCCAACCGGAGGTATGGTACTGATGATCGTTGCCTCAGATATGGCGTCGCTTCCAGTGTACAAAACGGTCGAAGTGATGAAGTTCAGGTTTGCCAACAAGGCCGGCGTGGCGATCACAACAGTACCAGGGGCACTCCCCACAGGTTCAATTGTGGTTACTGGGATGGGACCGGTGATTGTTCCACTTCCCGTGTATAGGATAGTTGACGTGACGAATGAAGCAGCTGCCACAGAGGCCTGAGTTGCGAATACAATCGTTCCTGGTGCTGTACCGCTGGGTGGGAAACTTGTGATGAAAGTTGGCTCAGTGATGGTATCACTGCCAGTATAGGCGATAGTAGTGGTGATGAAGGAAGCATCGGGACTTGAAGATAGCGGCGTGGCAATGACGACAGTGCCCGGTTCTCCACCAGTTGGCAGAATGGTCGTCAATGTCGAAGTGCCTGTCAACAACTCGCTGCCGGTGAAGGGTATCGTGGTAGTTACAAAAGAGAGAGATATCTCTGAGGCTGCAGTTACGTAAATAACGGTACCTGGCTGTGTTCCACTAGGGGCGATGGTCGTCAAGGCCGAAGGGCCCGTCAAAGACCCGCTGCCGGTGAATGGGATCGTGGTCGTCACAAACGAGGCGGGGCTCTGAGGGGCTTGGGTGGCAAAGACCACGATCCCTGGCTGTGTTCCGCTTGGTTGAATCGTAGACACCGGGATGGCGTTGCTCAAGGTCTCGGTTCCGGTGTACGCTATTGTCGTAGAAACAAAAGAGGCAAAAAGCGGCGTCCCAATGATCACTGTGCCTGGTTGAGTACCGGAGGGGGGTACTGTTGAGAGAGGCGTAGGTCCGGTGAGAGTCTCACTACCGGCGTAGAGTACTGTAGTAGTCACAAAAGAGGCGAAGAGCGGCGTCCCAATGATCACTGTGCCTGGTTGAGTACCGGAGGGGAGTACTGTTGAGAGAGGCGTAGGTCCGGTGAGAGTCTCACTACCGGTGTAGAGTACTGTAGTAGTCATGAAAGAGGCATAGTCGTCGGAACTTATCGAACTCGCGAAGGTGGAGGATTCCGACTCGCTTGAAGACACACTTGAAGTTGAAAGGGGAATTTCAGAAGTCAAACTGCCCGACGTCGTTGTTTCTTCAGTTGTCGTACTGCTGCTAGAGGTAAGGAGCAGTGTGCTTGTATCAGATGTAAAAGAGGAGGCCGATAACTCGGAGGAAACAGCGGAACTGCTTGAGGAAGCAGAAGTAGGCTCGATGCTCGAATCGCTGGAGGTACTGGAAGTCTCAATTATTGAAGAGCTAGTCGATGTCGGCAGCAATGTGTCGATCTCAGCAGTGGAAGTGGTGGATGAGAAGACTTCTGATGACACCGATGAAGATACAGAAGCGGCGATGATCGGTGTGCTGGATGCCGTTTCCACATCCGATGAAACCGACGTAGAGGATGTCGATTCTGTGGTTGATGAGCTCGACGTGGAATTCACGTCGCTAGCTGCCTCGCTGCTTGTCTCGCTACTTGCTGACGCCGTGTCACTGGATGCGTCTGTTGTAGAAGCGGTTGAACCCGTTGTCGTTGGAGGGTCAGCGTAAATGACTGTTCCCAGAGCGGTGCCGCTGGGAGGAATGGTGGCCACAACAATTGGAGCAGTGATGATCGAATTGCCTGTGTAAGGGACTCTTGCCACCGCATAGCGGGCGGCGACAATGATAGTGCCGGGAGCTCCACCAACCGGGGCCACCGTAGAAATTGCCGTAGGGACATCGAACGAGTCGGAGCCGGTGTAAATCGACGTAGAAGTGGCATAGAATGACGCAGGAACGGCCAGGATGACAGTACCAGGCACGGAATCGCTTGGCTGAACGGTACTCACAGGGATGGGCTCTGAGATCGAAGAGGGACCAGAGTATATGATCTGTGATGTGACGAAGAGGGCCGGGCTGGCCACGATGAATGTGCCTGGCGTGCTTCCGGAGGGTTGAACTGTGGACAAAGTCGAAAGCCCAGTTAAAGAGCCGGAGCCGGTGTATGGTATCCGCAAGGTCACATATGAAGCAGGATTTGCTACAACATACACGCCAGGCGAGCTTCCTGTGGGCAATATTGTAGAGACAGTGGTAGGAGCAGTCACCAAGATGTCGAAAACCTCTGATGTAATGTACGGGGCTGACGTGATCCCTGAAGTCTCAACAGATGTCGTGCTCGGATCAAAGGAGGTAGTCTGGATAGCACTTGTCGAGCTATCGGAGCTCGCTGAAACGGGTTCCACGGATGTTGTGCTAATTAGAGAAGTTACAGTATCTCCAGTGGAGCTGATAGTCTCCGAAGAAGAATTGGCTGTTTCTGTAGACGATGATGAACTTGTGATGCCTGTAGATGAGCTAGATGTCCCTGTGGTACTGGCCTCGGAGCTGCTAGCTACGACGCTGCTGCTATCAATGCTGCTTTCAGTGCTGCTAGTCGGAGTGTTGCTAGTTGCAGTGCTGGTACTGCTGCTGTTATCGATGCTGCTCCCAATGCTGGTCTCGGCACTGCTGCTATCAGTACTACTAGTAATGGTGCTACTGCTCTCAATACTGCTCGCGGTGCTGCTGCTAGATTCACTACTACTGGTAGTACCGGTCTCGCTGCTTGCCGTGGAACTGCTACTAATAGCTGTGCTGCTGCTGCTGCTGCTGCTGACGTCCTCATTGCTGCTTGTGGACTCTGAGAGGGTGGTGGAAGTGGATTCCGCTGAGGATATGGAGGAAGAGGCGGTCAGGAGAGAAGCGAAAGCCGTCGTGGCTGCCTCAGAGCTAGTACTACTACTTGTGGTAGTACTATCTACGTCCGTGCTACTACTGGCACTACTTGTAGTTGATTGAGTACTATCACTAGCCTCAGAGCTGGGGACTGTAGCTGAAGAAGTCAACGAGACTGTCGAAGACCCATTCGAGATTGTTTCGCTGGAAGATGTTGTGTCTGTATCGGATGAAACTGTGGAAGCAGTAGAAGAGACGAGGGAAGGAGGAACCGCAAACACGATAAGCCCAGGCTCTGTGCCGGTAGGCTGAACCGTGGTCACTATCGTAGGGCTCGGCACCGAAGAAATCACAGTTGTGGTAATGTACAGAGCTCGGCCTAATGGCGAGCCTATGACGACCATTGCAGGCTGTGTTCCACTTGCCGCCAAGGTAGTGATTGTGACTAGCCCGGTCACCTCGGTTCCGGTAGGGCTGTACGGGATAGTTGTTGTGATGAGAGACTCGGAGGACACTGGCGTGCCGACGACGACAATTCCAGGTTCTGTTCCTGAAGGCTGGATGGTTGATAGAGGGACAGGTGCCGTCTGGCCATTTTCTGTCGGTGTAAAAGGAATTGTCCTGGTCGCAAATCTTGCGGCAAAGATGATGGTTCCCCGATTGCTCCCACTAGGGCTGATTGTGCTGATGGCAACAGGTGCAGTCAATATCTCCGTTCCAGTGAAAGGCACTTGTAGAGTATCGTAATTATCTGATCCCGATGAGGCGGCCGTGGAAGAAGCTTCATTTGAACTTGAGTCTGAGTCGACAGCCGTGATTGAAGAGGAAGTCCCTGCTGAGGAAGTCGACTCAGCAAGGCTCGTGGACCCAATAGACGTAGCATCCTCGTTTGTAGTGAGTAAAAGCGACGCAGAAATAGAATATGTAGCTGAAACGGAAGCAGTTGACGAGTCGCTTGAACTTGAAGTGCTAGACAGCGTGGCGAGGATGTTGGCTGCAATGGAATCTGAGCTTGCCTCAGACGAAGTGTTTACTCCCGAAGTGGTTGAGTCGGATGAAGCAATAGTACTCGTAGCCGCCAGGCCCGTCGTGGAAATGGATTCAATTGAACTGCTTGATTGTATTGTTGCAGTAGTTTCGGGAGTAGTGGTAGAAGCTGAGGTGCTGAGCTCTGACGAGGGTACGGAGGTGGTATCGGGCGAACTGACACTTGATGAAAGACTGAGAGAGGTTGAAGAGTCAGCTTCCGATGAAGTGCTACTATTCTCCGTCGAGCTAGAAGAATCTGTGAATGTTGACAAACTACTGGGGTTTGTTGAAGAGCTGAAATCAGAGGTTGTGCTGAGGGAAGACGAGATACCGGACTCGGTGAAAGTGATTGAGGCAGTCGAGAAGCTAGTTTCGCTCAAACTGCTAAGATCGGTGGAGCTAGAAGTATACAGGGATGTCGTGCTAGGATCCAAAGAGAAGCTTGACTCGGATGTAGACGTATCAGTGGAGGCCAAGATTTGATCCGTTGAAGTATTGAGGATTGTGCTAGTACTATCGGTAGTCGAAGTCACGGAAGTAGAGACTGAATTTTCGGAAGCCAGCAGAACGGTCGGCGTTGAAGACTCTGCTGATGAAGTAGTTGAAGCATCTGTGCTACCTGCCGAAGTGGAAGAAATAGTCGAAGAATCCACAGTTGATGAAGATGTGACCTGTTCAGTAGATGTACTTGAGGTAATTGAGAAACTAGAGGCATCGACAATGAGAATAGTCTCAGAAGTTGAGAGACTAGGTGATGAACTTGGGACAGAAGATTGGGTAGCAGCTTCCGTGGATAATGAAGTATCAGAAGAAGTGGTCGCACTAGGAGATGTTACAGACGTGCTCTGAGTTACCAGATCTGTGCTGGACACGAGTGAAGCAAGCTCAACCGAGCTTGAGAATGCTGTTGAAGTAAGTTCTGACAAGCTGAAGGTAGATGTGCTCAACTCAGATGTTTCGGTCTGCGTGCTCGAGTTGATTGAACTCTGGTCGCTAGTTACTGATGATGATGTACTCTGCGAAGACACGCTCGGTGAAGAGACACTGGTTTCCGTGGAAACCAACCCGGAAATTGTCTCAGAGCTACTTGAAGCGGATATTGACGTTCCTGAAATGGTCGTATCTTGTGATGTTGTTTCTGCCGTCGAACTGGAGAGTGAGAACGAGATAGAGCCTTCTGATTGGATCTGAGAGGACGAGGATGTTGAGCTGAGTAAGCTTGCTATGTTTATGGTAAGTGAAGAGGAAGTGAAGCTTTCAGACGAGCTTGAAGCGGTCGAAGGACCCGAGATTGTCGTTTCAGCTGAAGTGACTGCTGGTTCAGTGGTGCTCGTTGACGTAGCTGTAATTAACTGTGAGGAAGAAGCACTTGCATCTGTTGAAGAGGGTGCTGAGGACAGAGCCGTCTGCGTAGTGGAGGAATCTGAGAAGGTAGGGGTCAAGGAGTTGCCCGACAATGACTCCGAAGCCGACGGAGATGCGACATTGGTGGAAGTCGGTGTAGAGATAGTTGAAACAGAAATGAGAGATGCATCCAATGGTGGCAGCAAGCTTGTAGAGCCTGACAAAGAGGTCAAAGTCGATGAGCTGCTGGATTCCGCTGAAGATAGCGATTCTGAAGATGAGAAAATCTCTAATGCGGTTGAAGTCGGGCTGGAGATGATGGAGACTGAGGTAGTTGAGCCAGATATGGACGATGATTCAAGCGATGGCAGCAAACTTGAAGAGTCCGATGAGATCAGTGACAATGGCAGTACCAGAGAGCTTGATGGCGTCGGGTTTGCTGACAGGTCTGATGACGAAGAGAAAACCGAATTTTCCGAGGAAACGGTTGAATCTAACGAGCTTGATATGACAGCAGAAATCGACAAAATTGTAGACGTAGACGTTATGGAACTATCTGAGGAACCTATTGATTTAGACGGCTCCCCAGGGCTTGAAGTCGAGCCGCCGGAAGACGTAGGAGTTCCAGACGATGCCTCGGATTCTATAGTGCTTGAAGAGCTCGAAAGGACTAAACCCAGCAGTGGAGGTTGGCTTGAACTGGTTGACAATGGCGAGACTGACGGTTCTATAGAGCTAGAAGTAGAGGCCTGGATTGACAGAGCATTTAGCGAGGTAGAGAGTGTCAATGCGTCAGAGAAGCTCGACGAGCTCGATGATGTCAATGAACCCAAAGAGCTGAGGGTTTCTGTCGAGGATGAAACACCCAATGAACTAGATAAGCTTGACTCTGCCGAAGGTGTCAAAGAAGTTGATAGAACTGGTGAGCTGGTATCCAAAGAGAGACTCGAAGATGTAGGAGAGATTGAGGAGCTTGAGGATTCCTCGACACTTGCGAAAGACTGCTGTGCTACAATGATTGTACCAGGCAGACTGCCTGATGGGAAGATAGTTGAGATAGGTCGCGGCGTCGTGAGGAATTCGGTTCCGGAATATGGTACCGTAGACGTGACAAAAAGGTCAGGCCGTGCCAAAATAATCGTGCCAGGAGCTGTCCCGCTGGGCTGTATTGTAGTTATGGGAATAGTCCCAGTGATGGTGCTGGGTCCCGAGTAAATGACTAACGATGTAACAAATGGCAACGCCGAAGCCACAGGTTGTGCAACAATGTATGTGCCTGGTGTTGTCCCAACCGGAGCGATCGATGACAGGGTCAGCGCCTGGGAGAGACTCTCGGTTCCAGTGTATGAGACGGTAGAAGTAACAAAAAGCCCCGGTTGCGCGACGATGATAGTTCCGGGTGATGTTCCAACTGGTGGGATAGTCGACACAGGAATCGGCGCGGTAATGGGAGGCGTGCCTGTATAGATGACCTGCGACGTAACGTACGCAGGCGGCTCAGCAACAATTATCGTTCCCGGGCCGGTACCAACAGGCAAAGCGGTGAAAATGGCAGTTGGAGCGGTCAACCGGTCTGTACCAGTGTAGGTCACTGTTAATGTGACAAACGAGGGAGGTTGAGCCACAACAATGGTGCCTGGTGCATCACCCACGGGCTCGATTGTCGAGATTGGAGTTGGAGCAGTCAAAATGTCGGTCCCTGTGTAAACCACATTTGACGTGGCGTATGCCACAGGCCGGGCAACTATTATGGTTCCGGGAATGGTGCCATTTGGTGAGATTGTCAGAATTGGAATTGGGCTCGTCAGTACTTCTGTGCCGGTGTACAGAATCTCTGAAGTAACGAAAGGCGCTTGCAGCAACGGTGGCGGTGACGGTGCCAGTTGCGAGACACCTGGTTGAATTCCCACAAACGGAAACGTGAACGCGGGAACAGGCGAAGACAAGGGCTCGCTGCTAGTACCAGCCTCTGGTGAAGTAACGAATGAGATAGAAGAGGCCTGGGAGCTTTGTGAGAATAGTGCGGCAGTTGTGACTTGCGGTTGAGCAATAACTATTGTCCCAGGGGCTGTGCCAGACGGAGGAATCACGGATATAATCGTCGGGGCCGTCAAAACTTCAGTGCCAGTATAAACAACCTGTGAGGTGACGAAAGAGTTCAAAAGCGGCTGGGAGCTGTCCAGGGTAGGGACGACGCTTGGAGACTGCAAGTTGATGTTTGGCGATGCTACAGCAGCACCAGAGGCCGGCCGAGCGATGATTATTGTGCCCGGAGTCGTCCCTACGGGCAAAATCGTCGACACAGGAGTGGGAACTGTGAGAGACTCGGTCCCAGAGTAGACAATTTCTGAGGTAACGAACGAAGCAGTCGATATCGGCTGAGCAATGATGACCGTTCCAGGCAATGTTCCAGATGGAGGAACAATAGAGATGGTGGAGGGGCCTGTCAACACTGCATTGCCTGTGTATACAATCTGACTAGTGACAAACGTTCCAGAAGGCTGTGCCGACTGATTTGCTGGTCCAGGCGGGGCTGCAATGATGATTCCTGGAGTATTACTCGAGGGCAAGACTGTGGAAACAATGGTGGACGTTGTCGGCTGGTCCGTTCCTGGAACGATGTTTGTTGGCGTGGCAAAGGAACCAGGGCGAGCTATTATGATGGTTCCAGGGATGGTGCCAGAAGGGGCAATCGTAGATACCGTAATTGGCTCTGTGACTCCCTCTGTGGCCCCGGTGTATTGTATCTCTGAAGTGACAAATCGGAGAGGATTCCCGATCACAACGGTACCGGGCTCCGTGCCACTGGTCACAATCGTGGTCAGGATTACTTTGCCTGTGACAATAGACGCGGCAGGACTGGTGAGAGCAACAGCGGAGGTGCTAAGGGCAGCCGGCTGACCTACGATAACCGCGAGTGGAGTGTCACTTGAGGGGATCGGCAAGATGGTGCTTGAGCTGGTGACGCCGGGGATATTGGCCTCAGAAGTGACACTGGCGACAGGGCGCGCCACAATGAACGTACCCGACACAGTGCCGGAAGGTGGAATCGTCGAGAGCGTGGTTGGACCGTTGATTCCCGTCAGGAACACCTCGGATGTTTGGTAGTTTGGCGGCTGAGCGATAATTATGACCCCGGATTGTGTCCCGCTCGGCGGCACTATAGTAACCGTGCTCGGGGCCGTGATTTGTGGACTTGCCGGGTCTGTGTAGAACACCTCGGACGTCACGTATTGGGGCGGCCGAGCAACGATCACAATACCGGGCTGCGTCCCGTTGGGAGGTATCGTAGAAACAATTCTCGGTGCTGTGACTTGTTGACCTGACAGTTCGGTGTAAACGATCTCAGAGGTGACATATTGGGGCGGCCTGGCAACAATCACGACCCCGGGTTGCGTCCCGTTGGGAGGTATCGTAGAAACAATTCTCGGTGCTGTGACTTGTTGACCTGACAGTTCGGTGTAAACGATCTCAGAGGTGACATATTGGGGCGGCCTGGCAACAATCACGACCCCGGGTTGCGTCCCGCTCGGCGGCACTATAGTAACCGTGCTTGGGGCCGTGATTTGTGGGCCTGCCGGATCTGTGTAGAAGACGTCGGACGTCACGTATTGGAACGGCCGAGCCACAATGACGGTCCCGGGCTCGGTTCCGCTGGGGGGTATCGTGGAAACAATACTTGGAGTCGTGATTCGAGGATCGGCCAACTCTGTCAAAGTGATTTCCGAGGTGACATATTGACCAGGTCGAGCCACGATCACGGTCCCAGGTACACCTCCGCTAGGGGGGATTGTGGTGATCGGGGAAGGCGTTGTGAGCTGCCCAACTGGCCCAGTGTACTGAACTTCGGAAGTGACGTATGAAGCCGGTACGGCAAATATAACTGTTCCGGGGTTCGATGCCGAAGGTTGAACGGTGAAAATAGGGACGGGGCCTGTGAGAGACCTGGTGCCGGTGTAAACGACTTGTGAAGTAACAAACAAATCTGTGATTCCGACAATGTATGTCCCGGGCGCCGTGCCACTAGGTTGAACAGTAGAAAGTGTGGACTGATCTGAGCTTATGGCGGTGCCGCTGTACAATACCGTCGAAGTAACGAACGATTGCACTAGGGCAGCTGGAGAACCTGCAGTTGCCACAGGGCCCGCTGAGCCAGGTGAACTTTCTGCAGGGGAGTTAGTTTGTGGGCTTGGTCGCTGTAATGCCACGTTTATCCTCCCTGGTCTTGCAGCGACTGGAGAACCTGTAGATCTGGTAGTGGGTGACGTCGTCAAAACTCTTGTTTCCGAGTTGACAACGGTCGATATCTGAAAACTGCTGGGTACTCCTATTATGACGGTCCCTGGAGCAGTTCCCTGAGGCTGCACCAGCGTCAGAGTGGTGGGTCCTTCTGCCGGAGAAGTACCAGACAACTGAACATATGATGTTATGAACGGACGAAGGCCAGCCACGACTACGGTTCCTTGTCTGTTTCCGCTGGGGGGGATGACGGTTACTGTATTGGATTCGGTGAAAGAACCTATCTCGGTGAACTCGACAGTTGAAGTTACGAAGGCCGTGGGGTCTGCAACGTAGATTATTCCTGGCTCTGTTCCAGTGGGGGGAACGATGGCGATCGTGGTCGGAGTCGGAAGTGTAGCAGAGCCAGTATATGGGACAGTTGAAGTAACAAACTCAGCCGGTCTTGCCACGATCAGGGTCCCTGGCGTTGTACCAGTTGGCTGGACTATTGAAATAGTGGTCGGTTGTTGGATAGATGTGCCCAGGTACGTCACATAAGATGTCACATACGAAGGGCCGACCGGGGTCGCCGAAGGTACTGCCACTACCACAAGGCCAGGCTGGTCGTTTTCTGGTGGAACCACAGCAATGGTTGTCACCTGGGTCAAAGGCTCTGTTCCCACGTACGGCACAGTCGTGCGTACGAAGGATCGGGGATCCGCGACTATGATTGTGCCGAGCGCTGAGTTGCTTGGGGGGATGATTGACAACGTAGTCGGCTCTGTTATAGGAGTCGATCCAGTGTAAGGAATAACCTGGGTGACGAATACCACCGGCAATCCTCCCACTGTCGGAGAAGGACCGATGAAAACTGTTCCTGGCGAAGTACCGCTTGGAAGGATACTCGTCAAAGTGACGAGCTGTACGTCATCGTACGCGACCACGGTCACAGTGACATAGGAAACCGGAACTGCAGAAGTGATGAACGAGCCTGATCCAGCTCCAGCAGGCGGTGTGAGACGGGGAAGACCGATGATGACAGTCCCTGCCTCGGTACCACTGGGAGAGATGACGTTAAGCGTTGAAGGCCCGTTGATGGCATTGGACCCCGTGTATAGAACAATCGAGGTGAAGAACGGTGTCGCAGCCTCTTTTTGATAGCTAGCCGGCAAAGCCACAAGAATGTCATCGGGCCTGGAGCTTTCTGGCGCAATCGTAGAGAGTGCCGTAGGGCCGACGATGGCATCACTAGCTGTATAGGTTACCAGCTGTGTTCGATATACTTCGGAGACGATAGTGAGGGCTTGCGGTGCCTCTGCAATGATGACTGTGCCGGCAACTGTTCCACTTGGCCTTATCACAGAGACTGTTGTTTGGCTCGTGATTGCAACACTCCCGGTGTAAGATACGTATGAAGCGACATAACTTGCTAGAGGGCTGCCCACAATGACCCTGCCAAGACCCGAGCCGCTGGGAGGAATTACTGAAATAACGGTTGGGGCGGTCAGGACCTCCGTGCCGGTAAGTGTCACCGTCTCAGTTATGAAGGAAGACGAAGGCAAAGCAATGACGAGGGCCCCCGGAAGAGTCCCATCAAAAGGTCGATCCAAGATCGTGAGTGCTGTTGTAATCGTCTCAGTGCCTGTGTATGGAATTATCGACGTCAACCGAGGCGGAGGAACGCCAGACAGAGGGACTGCAAGCACGACAACGCCAGCCCCGGTACCAGTTGGTTGGATGACCGATATCACAGTCGGAGTCGTCAAGGCGGCTGTTCCGGTGTACGCGACGGTGGAAATATCGTACGAAAGGTTTGGCAAAGGCGTCGTAGCGACGGCAACGATAAACGTGCCGGGAACGAGTCCATTGTCAGGGATGGTCGAAATCGTCGTTCGTGCTGCGGTCAATACTTCGGTCCCACTGTAAGCTACTTCGGCAGTGCGAAAAAGTCTCGGGTCCGGAACAGCAATGACTACTGTACCGCGAGATGCAGCGGCAGCATCAGGCGTAGGATTTATCAACCGAATCGTCCGGGGATCCGAAATGATATTCCTTGTGAGAAAGCTTGTGGAGTCGACGTAGGTTGGAACAGGCTCGGGGCTGACCGTCGCAGTACCCGTCCGCGATATCGTGAAGTACGACGGCGGGACCTCCACCACAAGTGTTCCTGGTGCGGTTCCTGAAGGTGGTATGATATCCACAGTCGTCGGGCCGGCTATGATACCTGTGCCAGTGTAAACACCATTATTTTGAGTTACGTACCCAGCAAAATCCCCAGCAGAAATCCTGTCCAGTACTTGAAGACCTATTGATAGTCCAGCCGACGTCGTGGTCGGCAATGCCTCGCAGCTAGAGGTATACGATGTCGAAACCGCAATGTAGGCCACGTAGCTGACAACATATTCGAGGGAGTAACAAACGCAGGCATCGGTCCTGTTATTGTTGAGTGCGTCGATGCACGACTGTGCTGCACTTTTACCCCCGAGCAGCAACGAGGCCAAAATGAGCTTCCACGGCTCCGGCATTGCTAACACTAGCTTTCATGGGCCGGAAATATGTGTACTGGATGCAACTAATGGTCCAGGGAAGCCAATCGAGAAAAGCAGAACGAGGCTCTGCCCTCTTTTCACGAGTAGCCTAAACACTGTTGTACATAATGGAATATCAAATAAGCATCGTAGTAAAAAGAACCCGAAGAAGAGTTGGAGAGATTACTAGTTTTGGGAATTTTGAAATGGGATTCGCACACTTGCCACCCTACCTTCACTCAAAGGACCACGTGAGAGTCTAGATAAGTCGCCGGTCATCTAGACCAAAACGACATGATCGTTTTCCATCACCGAGTCCCTCTCCGTCCACACCTCCGCATGCAGATATGCATCGTGCGGTTGTTTCCATGGCAAACAGAATAATGGCATAGGGGCCCATACTGTACGGCTTGTAAACCCCAAGAATGCTTCCAAACCGATCATCTTTTTCTTTGGGGGGGGGGGGGGGGGGGGATCTTCCAGCCAGAGAGGTCTCACTCGCCTCATCCAATTTGATGACGCGTTGTATTGTGTACACTCCTAAGGGTCTTTGTGGCCCGACGGGCAACAAAGCGAATTCCGGGAATGGTGACAACGAAAGACATGGATCCGAACCCTCGTTCCATGTGAACTGATGGTTTCCGGCGAAAGGTAAGCTAGCCGTGCGGACGTCGACCTGCCATGCCGACGCCACCATGCCGACGCCACCATGCCGACGCTTAGGGCTGAGCAACAAACTACACTCCGGATGCGAGCAATACATTGCAGCTTAACCTACGCGGCAATCCTCGCGAGCATTACCCGCGATGCGGATGTGGGTTGGTCTTCGGCCTTAGCAGCCATGGTCGATTTCACCAACGCCCGTCAAGACTTATAGATCTACTAACTATGCGTCAACTGGGGTATGCGAATTCATCTTACCGTCCCGCCAAGCCGCGCGCTAGTGCTGCGTGCCTGTTTTCAGTGCACGATGCATCGGCACTAAAGAGTTAGACGAGGTATTACAGTCGGCAATCAGGTGTCTTGGATCACCAGTTCCCAACGCAGTTGGCCGGGAGACATGACTTTGTTCAATATTACAGATACCAACCACGAGTGTGTGGCCGTGCAATCCGTCAACCAGGCCCAGGGATCGTAACCAAAGACAAACATCAGTGATGTTGGCTTGAATCTCTACCCTTCGATTCCATGCCCCCTCTTCGATCCTTTCGTTATATTCGTCATTACCATTCACCGTATTTTCTATGTTGGTCCAGAGTTCCAAGACAACGGAAAAAGAGAGAGCTCTACGGATACATTGCAAAAAATAAGTATAATACTACATTGAATGGAAGAGTGAGTATAAGGATTCACCCGCATGCGTCCTTGAAAAGCTGTAAGATCCAGGCGTAATTGGAATGAAAGCAAGAATTGCCAAGTAAGAGCTTGTAATAGGTTTCAAGCATCTAGAATTTCATTGCTTCAGTTTACCAAAGTACCCCTGGCCAATTGTGCACTCCTCTTGCCAGTCTGGGTTCATTTCACCCACCCATCCTTGGATCCTTACACTAACCCTGACCCCTCACCCATTGTCTTAGTTGGCAGAAGCCTCGAATTGCGAATAAATTGACGTAGTGCAATCGAAGCCTTGGACTCAGGCTTCGCTTAGGGACTTCTTGGCTGAATTCCCAACGGGCCTCAGGATGACCGACACATTGACACTCGAGTCCTCCTAGACAGTGGCAACAGCAATTCTCGCTCGTTATCTTGCCTTGGCCACAGCGACCCGAGCTGCAATCAGCCGAGTCCTTAATGACGCCTTCGTTCACAAGAACTGAGGGTAGAAAAATAGCTTCTGTCAGTAGGGAGCACCGGATATACCTGTTTTCTTTTATTTGATCTTGATTCGTACACGACTCAAGACCAATCGGAACCGTCTTCGTCCCTTTGAACTCCAAAAGTGGATAATCAAATACCCCCAACTGGTTTTATTTTATTGCGCCATGAAAACGGTTGTCCTGTACCAGGTTGCTTGCCCTTTCGATACTCAGACATCGCTGTCATCATCGGACGATGGCTAAGACAGACACTGGCACATCATCTCCCAACCACTATGTGTTATCTCTGAAGAGACTAACAACTTCTTTGGCTGAGATCAACATTCAAAGTCATCCATAAACTAAGTCAATGTGAAGGTTGAGCACCTGGAAGCCTGCGCGGTATCGTGCTCTTAGGCTAAGAAACCTCTCATCATGGTACTCGGTATCTCACTCTATTGCGTCTTATTACTGCGGCTACATATCATGGCGTGCCTGTGCAACTCTGCGAGGGGCCACGATGGTTATACAGGCGTATCTTTGTCTCCCAAGCAGCCGGGTTGCCGAGGGTCGTGCCGCCGGCAGCTTGGTATGAAGACCTGCGTCTCTGGGTTTAGCCACCTGGGCATTCAATCGACGCCCGCCGGTATTGTCTCACCCTGTACCGAAGAAAGGATCTGCAGAGCCCATAAAAACTCGGACATTGGGGGTTGATACGTGGGATGCACGAGAGGATCATATCCGATGACAAGCCTTCTATCTTGGCCTTAGCCCTGCGCCACACCACATTCCGCCCTCGAGGCTCTCTCCTTAACCAACTAATTGGAGACACCGTCTCATATATTCTCTTTGTGAGAAAATTGCGCAGTGTAGCCAAGACCACCACCTAATTGGACGCAACCGTCAAGCTAAGATGCGTGAGTGCACTGGTCAGCGTTGACTGAGATAAATGTGAACTTTCCGTGTGTTGATCCTCTATTTTCTTTTCACGAGCTGCCACTAATTGGTTATGGAGTCGGAATTCAGGCTCGCTTCATAATCAGATGCCTGGTGGATATTAAGATCTATGGATGACGCGAAAGAGAAGAGGCCATCTGCAAATAAGCAGGGATGGCACCCGATACCATGAGCACTGGAACCCCGTCCAAGACACTGTTCTTCTTCTGTATAATCCACATTCATGGCACCCAGTTAGGGCGATATACCAACGTAATGATATATACCGCCCTCTTTTGAGCGTTCTGCAGCACGTCAAACCAGACTCATATCTCCGATCAGAGTGCTTCCTGGAAAAACAGATCATATATTTGAGAAGACCGTTTTTATTATGGGAAATCTCAAACCGGTTCTATAGCATGGGACCGCTGAGGGTTTCATGGTGCACGTCGATTTATATCTTGGATTTCTGGCATTTCCGTCTTGTCTGGGTCATTACGCCCGACCCACCTATTGGTTTCTTCCTCCTTCTTTTTTGACTGCTGCAAGTTAATTGTTAACTATTGGTCTCGCTAGGGGCACCTTACCTTCAAGTTGCCGTGCATAACGCTGGGAAGTGGGTGTGCTCGAGTCGACATCAGCGCTATACATACCAAGAGGAGCTAGTGCCATTTGTGTTTTGATAATGTACCTCCAATCTGACTATATGGCTAAATTCTCCTGGTTGAGCTAGGTGGCTTGGTTAGCACAAAAGGCCTTACCTTCGTAGTCAGCTTCGAAGATGGGCTGTGATTTGATGATGGTACAATTAGTGAAGAAAAACCTCTTCGTATGAACTTTTGATTTATCCGTCTGGATGAATTCGCCTTGTATGTCCCAGAAAAGCAGGTGCGCAAGTTTTGCACATGAGAATGCCCAGAACAGGCAGTCTCTCCATGATGAAAGCCAAGGTCAGCAACATAGAATAATGGGTATATGGCGACTTAGCTTGGCGCCCGCTTCCTTCGCCTCTTGGCTTCACGCCACCCCTCCTCTGGATGCATAAACCTTCCACCGCCAAGGGAGCAGCTTGAAGACCTTCCTATTCGCGAACGGACTCGGGCTATTGATCCTGCCGGTCCACGTCCCGCAATAGGGTGGCTGATGTAATATAGTCAGCTTGTTATCAAAAAGGATTTTCTTGTCTGCTTGGCTCTGAGCGCCTTGACCATTCAATTTTCAGTCTCAATTGTAATAAACATATGTTATCCACATTGATCCAAAGTATGATTATCCACCCGGTCGTGGAAGTTTCCTCGGTTTGTAATATTGCGACGTAGCCTTGGAGCCCAAAATAAAGCTGAGGGTGCAGGCATATCCAAAGATAATCTCACTGAGCTGCAGTCACATATAACTCAGTATGACCGCAATTCTCCGTATGAACCATCGTTAACCAACAGTAAAATTGACTTCACCTCTCTCAACCAAGTTATTCATACATTGAGTCACCAAAGATCCACGACAGCAGCTGGCGTCAAATTCGTGCTCTCCCGAACAGCGATATGTCTGGTCTCAAATATTTCTCTTACGAGGAGTACGGCGTCACATTGCGTAAAGAGATGCACTACAGTCAAGCTGTACGTGTAGGTGAAAATATCGAAATCTCTGGCCAGGGTAAGTCAAAGCGATCTCTCTGTTATGGGAGTGTGTGCCAACAGGTCATATGACCGTTGGAAACCCAAGAAATTACATTTGGCTTTACGTAGCTAACTGAACCAACAGGGGGCTGGGATCCGAAAACGGGAGATATTACGGACGATCTTTTAAAAGAAATCGATCAAGCCTTTGAGAATGTTGACTTAACGCTCAAAGACGCCGGTGGCAAGGGTTGGTCTCAGGTCTTTCGCATACGACTCTACGCTGTAGACGAAGCATGGACTCAAGAGGGTATAGGAAGAATGGTCGATAACATCAAGAAGTGGACGCCTAATCATGCACCGATACTGACTGGTGTTGGGGTCACGAAACTTGGGCAGCCTGGTATGCGCGTTGAAGTGGAGGTCTCGGCCTATGACCCTTGTGAGCCCAGTAAGACAAGTGAGACAAAATAAGATGCCCAAGCAACCGGATGTTTGGGGGACACGGACACTGAGTCAGCCTCAAGGACATATACAAATACAAACACTGCTGTCTGGGGAACTCTGAGTACTCATCGGTGATGATGCCCCTTGCCAGCTTTGCTGAGATTTCTTGCGTCACATTCTGAGTGCAATGTACTGGGCATTGAAGTGCGAACACCGAAGTATCAAAATTACGTCGAAATTTACGGCACAATGGATTGAACAGTTGAATTTGCAATGAGATGCCTAATTACTTTTCGAACCGAGAGGCTCTACGCGGGTTGATTGTGTCGTATAATATCACAGCATATTCTAACTAGAGAGACTGTGGACCATTGTTACCTACTAATACCCGTTGACGGCTTCTTATCTCATACACACTACGTAGCAAACAATTTCTACATGAGCGTTTGTCCGGAATTTACCTTCTCCTTTGCCAATACCATACAGCAATTGCAGTGACAGCAACCGCAGACGAAGTAAGAATACCAATTGTCTTCTTAATCGCTGGCGACACAACCATCTCTGCAGCGACGTGGAAGTCAGCCATGGCGTTTATGCGCGGGTAGGGTTCGTCGGGCACATCTAGCTTCAAGAACGTGCAGATTTCCTCCCAGCCAAAGCCTTTTTCCAGGTTCAGGACCAACAGGCGTTCAGGAGGAACAAGCGTCTTGACATTCTCCATGCTGGTTTCCACAAATCAGTTCCCTGGTCAATTCGATACAATCTCGACGGGACTTGAAGAACGTGAGGTACTTACTACTGAACGTAGCTCTTTGCTAGTGCATCCTTGAAGCCAGGTTCACTCGGCTCCAGTCCATCAGACCATCTGTGAGTCATGGCTCTGAAAAGCGCCGTGAGTTCCCAGATGAAACTGTCAAAGTACCTTGCGACCGACAAAGGCGGTTTTGCAAGCTTTGTGTGGTAAGCACCGAGGGATCCAGCAATGGACTTGGCCCAGGACTCTGGGGTACGCTCTGTCAAGATAAATTTAACATCGGGATCTTCTAGGTATGCTTTTATGATGTTGGGACACAGGTAGCATGGACTTTCGACAATGCACTCCTTGAGGTTAGCTAAAAGCTGCCTAGAACCTTCGTCCTGCGTATTGCGAGCTTACATCGTATCCTGCAAAGAGCTTGTCGAACTCATTGCGACCGAAGGGCTTGTCGGTGTCATTGGCAATGATGGCTTCTTGAAGGGTTCTCATCTGCTGAAACCCGTACGGCAGCAATTCTGAAATGTGGAACGGGGTGTAACCAAGCGTTTTCAACGCCTGCCATAGTCCAAGAGTTCCGGTACTAGAAACAAAAGAATGAGCTGTGTGCTATCAAAACTCGATGTTGCAATAGTGGTTACCGGCTAGGACCAAGTCCAATGACTTTTATCGAACGCGCCTCCGAGGGAGCGGGAAGCTTATCGACAGCTCGAGACATTTTGAGATCTCTCTTGGTATGAGAGCTTGTCAAGCTTGTCTGTTGCAACGTTCCTAATAATCCAAAAGGCCTGTGCTATTTCCCCTTTCCACCCCGACGGCCCAAATACCTGAGTTTTAACCTATTCAATTGCAAGTGCCAATTTAGCATGCTCCCTGTGAAAGCCTCGCACCATGACTCGCCGTGTTTGTTGAATCATGTATGTGGGCTCCTAATGTCCGGGATAATGAGGTAATTATTATCGCTCCGCTGGCCGCAGACGCTGACAGTGAAGGACGTATCCAAAGCGGTAGTCTTGGTTACCGGTATTTTCACGGCCCCCTTCTGGTATTTTCACAGCCCACCCGCCACTACCGCCACAATACACCCAAATAACACATTCCATCACCCTAGCATAACCAACTAACCCAGACCCTAGCCTAGACCCTAACCACTAACCCTACGCATCTTTTATATATACTTTGAAAGATGCGTAGGGTTAGTGGTTAGGATGGTTAGGGTCTGGGTTAGTTGGTTATGTTAGGGTGATGGAATGGAATATAGTATTCCTGACGAGACTAACTAAGATAGGAAAGAGACTAGCCTAGATGGGCTTAGAGGGCCGTGAAAGTACCAAAAGGGGACCGTGAAAATACCTGTAACCGTACTCTTGAGACTGCACAGGTACACAATAATACATTCAACACAGTCAGAAAAACAGAGTATCAGCCTTATACCTGATATTCACACAATAGAAATTCTTAGGAAACACGATGCCATAGAATCATTGGCGCTCTCTTAACCATACAGATGGTGGTTTGATGGAACGGGCACAACATGCAGTGCGAACTCTAATGGGCAAGCGTAGAAAGTATTACCGGGAGATAACGCTGTTCATAGCAACACTATCTCCCTTCGAAAAGGGACTGACGCTGACACATCAACGCAAGTCCACGAATCAGAAGCTCTGAATCTTGTACCAATCAATAAGCTCATAATATCCGTTAAGTGTAATTGTTGCTCCAAATCAAGATACGATTCTGGCTAAACACGCCAGAGTGTTTGTTCATCCAATCGCCAAACCCAGCAGATCGTCCCAACGCTTGCCCAACCTTACCGCTTGTCAACGCAATGCATCTCTCAACATGGGACGGATCAGCCGCGATTACAGCAGACCGCAAACATCTGAAATTTCTCCTCCACTGCTTCTCCGCGACGGGTCATGTTTTGCCTATGCAAGCAGTGGCTAGAGAACTGGTCGAGCGTGGGCACGAAGTCGTTTGGACGACCATAGCACCTCAGGAAGCCCGAGTTGTCGCTTCCGGCGCGAAGTTCTTCCCTGCGGAGGAGGTGATCAAAGTCGATGCCAACATGGACGGCGCGGACCCAAAAGACATGGCCGAGACAGCTGAAATCATGTTTGGCGGCCGGGTCACGGCCCAAGTTGCTGACATCCGGCGTGTGCTCAAAGTATTCAAACCCGACTTCGTCCTCAACGATGCGCTGCCCCAGGGTGTTGCTGCACTTTTCGAGCTGGACGAGATTCCTCACTATGCCACCCTCGGGGTTGTGCCTTTGTATCTTCCAGACATCGGACCGGAGCCCATCGAGCATGCTGCGCAATCTCCACTGGGGTTGCTTTTAAGTCAACCACAGCTGTCACTGCCCACGATCAACTCGGAAAGACAGAAGCTTGGGCTACCTGCACTCAAAGTAACGGACGCGTTTTCATACAGTCCATTTTTGCACATACAGGCGTCCTGTCCTTCTTTAGAATTTCAGGAGGGCCCCGAGCCTGTACTTCCGCAGGCACAGTATGTCGGACCATTGGTCACGCGTGTTGCGGGTGCCAACCTCGGTGTGCCGACATGGTGGGACGATGTTGTTAACGCAACCTCTGTCATTGGGATCACGCAAGGCACCTTTGCCATGAATCCCACATCGCTCATCATCCCCGCCATCCAGGCGCTTCAGGGGGACAAGAGACATCTGTTGGTTGTGCCCTCGAAACTTGCAGACGAAATCCGAGAAAAGATTAGTGTCGAAGACAACGTCCGCATTGCAGAATGGGTCCCGTACGACATGCTACTTCCGCGGTGTCGCCTCCTCGTTACAAATGGAGGCTACGGAAGTGTCACCCAAGCACTTTCGCATGGCGTCCCGCTCGTCTGCGCTGGTACTTCCGAAGACAAGAAAGATACTGCCGCGAGGGTAACTTGGGTTGGCGCGGGCATTGATCTCAAGACCGACACACCTTCGGTAAATCAGGTTCGCGATGCTGTCCATAGAGTGCTCGAGGAAAACACCTTCGCAAAAAATGCTGCCAAGGTCGGAAAAGAACTTAACTCCCAGGGTGGTGCGAAGAAAGCGTGCGACTTGTTGGAAAAAGCCGCGTTAGAGCTTGGTGCAGCAACTGCTAGTGCATGATGCAGTTGCATTGGTGAGCAACGCGAATGGCGATGGCGAAGGGTTATCTTGACTATAGATTTACAAATAGACATCAGCTTCACACAAATAAACCTTGTCATAGGTGAATTTTCTGTTGGAGCATCCAGTTAAAATATCTCATGACGGTACAACACTGTTGGTATCACAGGGATCGCGATCGTAAAGCAGTAATAGTTCGATTGACTACTAGTTGCTTGTTGAGATGGATTGAAAAAGAAGAAGAAGTTGTTGCCGCGGATATTCGTGGTGGTGTAAGTGAGCCGCCGAGGTGAGTCACGTGATGGTAAATCACGTGACCATGGATCGGCTCCACCATTGAACAGTTGAATATCCCGACAAACACACTATGCATTGGGAATGCTTTATCAAAGGGACAAAGATTAACTAGATTGGATACTCGGATCTCGGGTATGATTCGTTGCACGCTGAGTCCGGACTGATTCAAGGCGTATGAGCCCAGTACATAAGGCTCGTACAACAGTCAATACTTTGAAGTTGGAAAGGATATTCACAGTAGGAACAGTTCGATCCACCCCTACCTTTTGATTAAATACATGTACAGAGCCTATTCAACAGGTTCATTTATTAAAGAACATATTGATTTGCTTCATCTAGGTTAATTCGGGTTGGGGTGCTACTACGTGGCGAACATCAATGCCATAGTGGTGAGAAAGTCTAAACTCAAAGTCTGAAACTCAAAGTCTAAAACTCAAAATCGACTTCACAATCTGTTCCTCTTAAATTGATTAATTCGGATTTAATATTCATTATAGTCCTACTTTCCCAATCCTAACTATCACAGAATGAGGGCTAATTGCTCTCGTATCCAAGCGCCATGAAATTTTATTCTTATTCCAGGTGTGATAAGATATAACGGAAACTTGATACCATCCGGTGGCCTAATATCCTTTCACGATTTCACGCCCTGAATTCTGTCTTTCTCGCAGTCGAAAGACTGAGGGCTGAGGTACGTCACCACCCTCAAATGCCCCTTATGCAAGGCACATCCAACGTAGTAGTGACTGCCACAGCGTGACTCGAGGGTCTTGCTTCCACTATAAATGCGTGAGTCCATGCTTTGTCACTTAGTGATCAAGGAATAATACTCACAAGATGTCTTTCAGAGCCTGCTCATAGTTGTCCATCATCGAGTCCGTGCGGCGGGAGGAGAAAAACTGACGGAGGCGAGCGAGAACATCGACATCGTTCTTACTGAAGTAGTTGGGGGAAATGTAGACCTTTGGTGAGATTTCCCTTCCGTTTCCAAGAGTGTAATAGAAGCCAGGGCTGGCTCGGCCTGGGGCATCCGCAGGCAGGATGTCAGGCGCATCGGCGAGGAATGTTCGCCAGAAGTCTTTGAGGTCATCAATGGCTTCCCCAGACATGTCGAGTCGTCCGCCAAGGGTGATGCAGTCCATCATATAATTGAATGTGGTATGCTTTGCTCGGACGTAGACTTTGATGCGGGCATCTTTGGGAGCGAGACAGTCAATGGCCAAAATGCCTGTTTCGAAGTCGTACTTCTTTGTGCCCTCTCTCAGAAACTCAAAAAGGGGTTCGGCACTTAGGGACTGGAATTGTTCGGCGGGCAGGTTGCGAATTGACTGTTCTACCAACTCAAGGTTTGTGATGCCAAGCTCTTCAGCCTTCAGGCCGGGGTAAATGTAAATCTTCATGACCGGGCCGCTCTTCTCGATGTCGAGTGCCACCACGGTTCCGGCTTTTGGTGTCGTCTCTTCTATGAAGCGATCTACCGTCTTCGTCCGGTTGCCGCGAGGGAGAATCTGGTCCGTGAAGTGATTGTACCAGTCAAGGTCGAGGCCGGGGACCATGTTCTGCTGCTGAAGCTTGAAAATCCAGTCGTTTGTTGCGTACTGATTCAAGGGATCTAGATCTGTGCCTGCGTGAAGACCAATGGGCTCAAAGGAGTATCGAATCACGGCGCGATTATCGCAGCCCCACTCCCAGCTGAAGTCGATGGGGGTCGAGTCTGGTGTTCCGGGACTTTTCCATCTCCTTACATTGCCCTGAGAGTCTGGGGAAGGGCCAAGCTCAGGGGCGACAAAAAGAGAGTAAAAGTTGAGTTCGCGGTATTGTTCTGACGTGCTGTATCCGGCGTACTTGAGGAGCTTTGAAAACATCATTCCCGTTTTATCCCACCAGAATTGGGAGTCATCGTCCCTGAATCGCAAAATGGAATTCAGATAATCCCAAGGTTCGTATGACATGATCATCTCACCCATCTTGGCGGTTTTTGATGTGTATACCAGTGTACGATTGTTAGTGTCTAAGATTTGAAGACAGAAATGCAAAGCTGCTGCGGAGTGGGAAGGACTACCAGGGCCATTGTAGACATGCCGAAGGCAAGCCGATACTATATGGCACGCTCCGACAGAACCCTCGACGACCCATCGATCGACCCTATCTTGTCTTTCTTACTCTTTGGTGTAACCGACGATTACTTGACAATTCATTGGCTAGTCCAATGCGGAGGTCAAGGAGCCGGTGCCGTCACCCGTGGGATAACATGGTCGACATTCCGTACAGCCGCCGCGCTACACATTATCTCCACTCATCCATGATTCTTATCCCTTATTTCACACTGAGTCAAGCCGTGATAGAACCTGATTTCAGTGGTGACCCACCGTTCGCGGCCCAATCGCCGGAGCATGGAATTTCAGGGTTATGGCTCGTGTAATATGCACAGCCGTCTTACAACGGCAGGCATTCTCGGTCCACTTTCTGCCGGTCAAATAAACGCACTTTGGCTCCAGCATCAATTGTCTCTTACTGGTTACCAAATACTGCACGAAGTGACAAAGCATGCCAAGTTGAGGAGATTCTGGCACTACGCAAAAGAGCTACAACCAGTTCTTGACTCAAGTAACTCATTTAACTCAACTAGCGCCAAAAGAAAATACTATTCCCACTAATTGGAATTTGTATCGTCCCGCTCACGATGTCTTGGCACATATTGATTCATATGCAGCAGCTAGCATCGCGGCCGTCGTTTGCATCTTGTCTTCCTAATCTACAAGCAGGCTGCAGCTCCGACACGCAATAATGTCTGAGCTTTTGATATCCCCATCAGAAGCCCACCGGACGGGTTCAGCAGTTACTGAAATTAACTAGCAGGCTCGACGAGTCAGGCCGCCTCCACGCTTACCCCAGAAGCCCAGATGAATAGGCGCTAGCCTATCAATAAAAGGAAGTTCATAAACGCCAGGCCCATCCGTCCCAGTGATTCGGCACAAGGCAACCTTTGCGGTGGGTTAATTGGATGAAAGCGTGACCGATGATTAGTCACAGCTAACTCAATGACATGTGGTTCCTAACAGGGAAACTCCCATCTGACTCGTGAATCACGCCCGAGAGACCCGACAACGGCGATTTGCGTCACATCAGTGAAGGAGACCTTCGTCTGGGAATGTTATCGCGTCGAGTCTACGTCTCGTGGTAGTTGCTTACCCCTGCGTTGATCCTGTGGTGCCAACACGACGTTTGGTTCATTGCGCCAAGTGTTTCCTCCAAACACCTTCTCAAGTGTAGTCTGCGCAGCGAGGGTCTTTCATCATGCTTGGCTGGTCATCATGTCGATTATTGTATCCGTCGTATTTCTGGTACGCTCAACACAGGACCTGTTACGAAAAAACGCTGATTTGAATTGCATTATAGGCAGTCTTAGGGGTCATAGCTAAGGGCGTGTACAATGCTTTCTTGCATCCCCTTCGTCGCTACCCTGGCCCAAAGCTTGCCGGACTTAGCCGTGCTTATTACCTTTTCTTCGATGTCCGAGGCGTGAGCCACTGGAAGGTCAAGGACTGGCATGAGAAGTACGGCGAAGTTGTCCGTATTGCACCTGGCGAACTGTCCTACGCTTCCGGCCAAGCTTGGCAGCATATCTATGGTATGTCTTCTGGCACTGCGGACTGTTAGATTGCTTACCCATGGTAATACAGGTTTCCCCAATAAGGATGGACTCGGGAACTTTGAGAAAGATGCGCAATGGTGGAACAAGAACGTCAACGGCGTCGAAAACATCCTGACCGCAGACCATGCGGGCCACAAGCGCATGCGCCAGCTCCAAAACCCAGCCTTCTCAGACAAAGCCTTGAAGGCGCAGGAGTCTGTCATTACCGGCTACATTAAGCTTCTCGTCCAAAAGCTCCATGAGCAGGCGTCCAGCTCCCCAAATTCCATCGTCGACATGAACTCGTGGTACAACTTCACTACTTTTGACATCATCGGAGACCTCGCGTTCGGCGAGCCTTTCTATTGCCTCCGGGATGCCAAATGGCATTGGTGGCTGCATGCTGTCTTCGACATCTTCCAGGCGGGCACTTACTTGCGAGCTGCCCGCCGGTTCCCCTCGCCCCTGTTTGAGATGCTTCTGCTCCTTATTCCGCGTCGCCTGATCAAGACTAGAGTTGCCCAGTTCAATTTTGGAGTCGAGCGTGTGAACCGAAGACTCGAGCAAAAGAATGACCGCCCCGACTTCAGTAAGTCCCTGGCCCCTCTAACCGCCGAAGTCCAATCTCATGCTGACCTTCCAGTGTCCTACATACTCCAAGGCAGCGATGAGAAAGCCATGTCGGTCGAAGAGATGTACACCGCGGCTCAGGTTCTCATCGTTGCTGGTAGTGAAACAACGGCAACCGGTCTAACCGCCGCTACCTACCTGCTTTGCGAAAATCCTCACACTCTGGAAAAGCTCGCCGTTGAGATCCGTGGCACGTTTAAGAACGAAGATGACATTACCATCCAGAGCACTGCCGGACTGAGCTATCTTAACGCCGTTGTCGAGGAAGCCCTTCGGCTTGGCCCTCCCGGTCCCGGGACATTTCCCCGCGTGGTTCCTGATGGCGGAAGAACAGTCTGTGGGCAATTCGTGCCTGCTGGATACTCTGTCGGGGTCCATCACCTCTCTGTCAACCGCTCACCGGTAAACTTCCGTGCACATGACGAGTTCCACCCCGAGAGATGGCTTGGCGACCCGAAGTTCGAATCCGACAAGAAGTCCGCGGCTCAGCCCTTCTCCTTTGGGCCAAGAAACTGTATTGGAAAGAAGTAAGTTGAGCGTCAAGGCTAACTCTCTTGAAAGTTTTCTGACCATCATTTAGCTTGGCTTATGCTGAAATCCGCACAATCCTTGCTCGTGTCGTATGGAACTTTGATATGAAGTTGCATCCAGACAGCGCAGGGTGGCTTGGTAGGCAGAAGATGTATACCACTTGGCATAAGACCGAGATGAAGGTCTTTCTATCTGCAAGGGAAAGGTGAGATTTCATGTGGCATAGCAAGAACTAAGTGTATTGAAAAAGGGATAAATAGCCTAGTTGTGTCTTTCCCCATGTTGCCTCACCCTCTGGGACATTTTCAGGCCCACGCAATACATAAACCATTTCGTCACAAGTTAGAGCACACAGCAGGGTATGTATAGATTTAGGTCTAGAAGCCTTACTTAAATATAAGTAGAGGTAACAATAGTAAGGTCCTAATATAGGCATTATATTTGAGACACTATATAATATACCACCTAATAGTGCTATTATATACAGTGGAAATATATAAAGCTACTATACTATATTTCCTAATCTATATACCTTTCTATTTCACAGAATAGCTAGGAGAGGAAAAGTTTATAATGTCTACAACTTTGTTTCTAAAATGTTGGTATTACAGGGGATCGCGATCGTGAAGCAGTAATAGTGTCAATTCTACTATTAGTTGCTTGTGTAGATGATGATGAAGAGCAAGAAGAGGTTGTTGCCGCGGATATTCGTGGTGGTGTAAGTGAGCCGGCGAGGTGAGTCACGTGAAATGGGTCACGTGTCTCCGGATCGGTTCCACCATCGGCCGGTCGAATATCCCGACATAAAAAGCTTTGGTCTAGTAAAACATCATCCTATAGCGCAGCCGCATTATGGCAGACTCTAATTCATTGGGCTTGAAGCCCGGATAGCCGTGCAGAGTACTTATCGTTTTCAGTGGTCATAAGAGCCGTTTAGTCTAACATAGACCAATGACTCGGCCGTAGTCTCTCCAGCGTTAGCAAAACCCAAATGTCTTTAACATGACGTATCAGAGAACACCAGTAGGCAGGTACAGCTAGTGCTTCCAGCCCCGACCGGCTCAACAGACTGACGTACTCCTTTGGTACTTTAAGAGACCATTGCTATACCGTGCTGTGCCAACGACATAGCAAGGGTTCCTTCCGTTTTTCGCTGATAGACGAACATAAACTATAAGTTCTTAATGGCTCCCGCGCATGCGGCCTTGAAGTACCAATCAGGTCACTCTGGTGGAAGGCCCGCGCAGCCCTTTACACTCATCGCCGGTTTCACAGTTATATGATGTCTATCAGAGGAATCAGTATCACAGAGCCGACGAATTCCGCTGAACAACAAGGGACACATGAATCACTCATATTTATTTGTCTTACAGCATCGCTGCCCAGCGGTCGTTACGCCCCGGGTGTAGGGAATGAAAATTAATATCCGTTCCATCACTTGAACTTGCAAAAGGGGGTATAATTCCAGCCGCGCCAGACTGGTGAATAGATGCAAAAGGATGGACGATCAGGGAATCGAACCCTGGACCTACCGCATGCTAAGCGGTCATTATACCACTAAACCAATCGCCCATTTGGTATGATCTAGCCCGGACTTGAACCGGAGACCTTCAGTGTGCAGTGAGGATATCGTGAAATGTCCTCGAGCTGTTAGACTGACGTGATAACCAACTACACCACCAGACCATGTTACTGTTGAGCAACGCTGGTGGAAAGTGGCTCTAGTCTGTGTGGAATCATGCAGCCGAGATGCGCAAACCCTGGTGGAGTTGCAAGCCTGCATATGGGAACTCGGTGCGGGGAGATCCGTGAATCCACAATTGCCGGGTCGGCATGCGCAGATGCAACTGCAATCGGCCAGGCCTGAGTTGCCGAAGTTCACGATATCAAGTGTGTATCAAGCGCAAAGTCGTCCGTAGCTCTGTCTAAACATGGGAGCTCTCAAGGGAGATGTCCAAAATAGAATGCTCCAGCAGCGGCAGACAGCTAGCCAATGTGGAATTCCGTGACTGATTACCTAATAAGGCCTGAGAGAAAGCCATGTGGAGCCCGTCGGTCTTAGCGCTCTTTATCACCGCAGCACCACTTTGGGAGCTAGTGAACTTTCGAACCTTACATATCGTACCATCGCAAAGCTCGCTCATAGGTGTTCCTCATGTCCGACGGTTTAGCAAACGAGGCCACATCTCTCCTTCCATTTCAAAGCACGCACCCCGAGGCAATTGAAGAAGGAGAGACAATGAGCAGCCAGGTCTTTTGGAGAGTCGGAGCCATCTTCGGCGCCACCGCCGTCGGTCTCGGAGCCTTCGGGGCCCATGGCCTGAAGAACCGCATCTCTGATCCCGCCAAGATTGCAAGCTGGACGACTGCCGCTCACTATCAGGTACGTTCGGGCACCGTGATCAAACTTCCATGTGGGCGACGCCTCTGGGGTAAGGTCATCTCAGCTGACCAGGGATTCAGCTCGTCCATTCCGTTGCTCTGCTTATCGCCCGCTCGAACCCTGTCGCCTCCGGCCTCTTCACCATCGGCATGACCATGTTTAGCGGCAGCATCTACGCCCTCATCCTCAACCCTGATCTCAAGTTCCTCGGTCCCGTCACTCCAATTGGAGGTCTCTCCCTCATAGCCGGTTGGCTCGCCCTAGCCTTCACCAAGGGACGCGTGGGATTCCGCATCTGACTTCCTCGGTCTGCCTAGCTGAGCGCAAGTCTCATGGATTACTCATATCTGTACTATAGATCCACACGGCTATGGCCGTCATGGTTGAATGAATCTCCCCCCTTCTAAACACGTAACACATGATACGGCAGGCATATTCCGTGTGCTTACTCTTTTCTTTTCAACACGCTGAGCTGGTGGCGGGGTCTACTCCCATCATGGTTATAATCGTTCCTAACTCGCTGCCCTTGTTCATGTCATCCCTGTAATTCAATCAGCCCTTGTCCCATTCCTGCTGTTGTTCTTTCTTGTCGTAGCTGCACGCGTCTTCGAATGAATCATATAAGGCAGAAATGCTGATTTGGGGGAGGCAGGGTGCTGGACAAGAAGAGAGCACACATGACGAACAATGGGTCATCCTCACATATATCGAAGGCTCGTTAGTCGCCGTGAGAGGAAAGGCGTTTCGGAAGGGCGGATTAAAATAGCTCAGCATCCGTCCGCTGGTCAGCGCAAGTCGGCTGCGAGATCCATTAAGGAATTTGCCCGGATGTGCGGCTCGTCCGTTGTTCATGCGCCTCGGATAATGGGTCTCCTGGTGTAGACGGCACCGTAAGCTTACTTGAGCCTGGCGCTCCGGGGGCCGCACGTGTGTCATTGTCAGCCCTACTCGGGGATTGGAAAGGCTACTGGCAGACTAGCTGCGGGAATTCGAACCTCATCAGGGAAACGCATCTGACAAATTGCAGCTTCCTTCATCTGATTCGTTACCCCGGGGTCGTGGTAGGGTCAGCTCTACCCTGGGCTTATAAATCAACCCTGTCAGCCCTCGACTAAGTCTTCAGAGCAACAACTCGGATGAAGGAAGCTCAACTCTGTCAGATGAGATTCCCTAATGAGACTCGAACCCCTGCAGCTAGTTTGCAACTAGCCTTTCTAAACTTTCTCAACCCCGGGCGCAGCGTAAAACCGGCAACGGCTTTTCAACACCTCCATTCATGTGTCTTTGGAAAGATGGAAAAGGTGGGTTGGTCTCATCTGACTTATCAGGTAACGCACAGGATACAATTTGGGGAGAGGCGTCACATCAGTGTCAAGGTGGGAACCTTTACAAAATACCTCGCGGGTGCTGAGGAATAATTCGGCGGACTCTCGTGTATAAAACCATCGTCTTTCCTCAACTTGGAAGGACAAATTCGTGGCATTAACTCTACCTTTCAACCTCACTACATTCTCACTAGCTATACAACCAGAAGCAATCATGACGGACCATCACTCTCCGCGCCCCAAGACCATGCGAGCCGTGTTTTGGGAAGGTAAGCCTTTTGATGTGACTGTGAAGGTCGACATCCCGCTGCCGCGCATCAAGGCTCCCGAAGACGCTATCGTCCGCATCACTACTTCGACCATCTGCGGCTCAGACTTACATATTTACCACGGCGTCCTATCCAGCACAGAGGTTCCTTATCCCATCGGCCACGAAGCCATAGGCATTGTCGAAGAGATAGGCAACGCTGTCGATAACCTTCAGGTGGGCGATCGTGTGGTTATCTGGGCCGAGAGCCAGGATGGCGATATCAACACCGACAACCGTATCTCGGCGGATTTTACCGCGTTCGGTTTTGGAAAGGACTTTGGTGACCTCGGGGGGCTCCAGGGTAAGTTTCCACCAACCCTGTGTTTTCTTACTTGGACTGTGGCTATCTATACAACATGATACTGACTTGCTCTACAGCCGAGTATGTCCGCGTACCCTTCGCAGACAACACCCTCATCAAGATCCCCAAGAAGCTGGCCGACAAGGAGTGGCTCTTCCTCAGCGACATCTTCACCACCGCGTGGGAGGGCCTCAACTGGTCGGGTTTTCAGCCTGGCGACTCTGTCGCCGTCTTTGGTGCAGGGCCGGTCGGCCTCCTATGCGCTTACAGTGCCATCATCCGTGGCGCCAGCGTCGTCTACTCCATCGACCACATCCCCCAGCGCCTCGCTAAAGCTGCCAGCATCGGCGCCGTGCCCATCAACTTCACAAAGGGCGGCTCCGCGTCGGAGCAGATTCTGGCCCTCCAGCCAGGAGGCGTCAACCGCTGCGTTGACTGCTGCGGGGAGGAGTGCATCAACACGGAGCTGAAGCCTCAACAGGACTTCATCATCCGCGAGGCCATCGCCATCACCTCCGCCGGCGGAGGTATCGGCGTCCCGGGCGTCTACTGGGCGCAGCAAAAGAGCGCCGGTGCGCCGAACGCTGACAAGATAAAGAGGAACATCAGCTTCCCCATCTCAGACTTCTGGACCAAGAGCCTCGCGATACGGGCCGGCATCGTGGATGGCAGAAACACGTTTGCTCCGCTGGTGAAATTAATTGAGAGCGGACAAGCCAGGCCGGGCTTCATCGTGACGGCCGAGTTTGACCTCAAGGACGCGCCCAAGGCTTACAAGAGGTTCGACGAGAAGCATGAAGTCAAAGTCCTCTTCCGCGGGGCCGGCAGAGAGGGCAGGGATGACTACGACTGGAACGAGTGGAAGGAACACGGGGAGGCGGACCAGGAACGGGCCGTCGAGCAGTAGGCACACACAATTCCGCAGTTGGGGGAATTCTGCTATCCAAG
Source organism: Colletotrichum graminicola M1.001 (assembly GCF_000149035.1). Classification (NCBI taxonomy): domain Eukaryota; kingdom Fungi; phylum Ascomycota; class Sordariomycetes; order Glomerellales; family Glomerellaceae; genus Colletotrichum; species Colletotrichum graminicola. The sequence continues at coordinate 315,536 of NW_007361038.1, read as the reverse complement.
TTTCAGGCTTAATGGACGGACTAAGAGGGCGAGGTTTCACTAAGTTTCACGGATACTCATAAACGTGGGGTACGTACAAGGGGGAAGGAAACTCAGCGCTGTCGCTTCGTGAACCGGTCCGAGACTACCTTTTGTGTTTTCATAAAACTCATCAATTTATATACTATATAAACTCATGGAAACGTAGGCTTCTGCTCGGCGCTCTTGACATCCGTCAAGTACGAAACACGATCCCTGCAGTAAAACTCAACAGCTGGCTTGCCGTCCAAGCTTGCCTTCCCGTCGTCCAACCCGCCTGCCTTGATGCAGGTGACGTCCGGCATGAAGTCCAACTCGGTATACAAACTGGAGCCGCAGTTGCTGCAGAAGAAGTGTCTGTTGTTCTTGCCCGAGGCTCCGGTGATGTCGTAGAACTTGGGCTCGCCTTGGGTTCCCCGTCAGAATTGAGATGGCATGCCGAAAGAAGTGTAACGTACCCTGAGTCACCTTGAAAGAAGCGCGGGGAACCACGGCGTTGGAGGTGAAGGCAGAGCCACTCCACTGCGTCAAGGTAAGCCCTCTGCTCGGCCCAGGTCGGAATCACACATACCTTTTGGCAATCTGTGCAATGACACAGTGCAGTGACTTGGGCGTTGTCTCGATGCAATCGTCAGTACGGCATAACTGTGGGAGTGCCAAGCACAGTCAAACATACCACTCTCATACTTGACCGCCTTGCACATACAGCTTCCTCTGAGGCCCATCTTGTGACGTGTAATTGCGAATTGAAGAGTGAGTGGTTGTTATTTTACTGGGGGGGGGGGGGGGGGGGGGTTGCTGGAATTCTTTAGGAGGGGTTCAGGAATCAAACAGGTGGTGAAGTTAAACTTCATTCCAGAAGTTTATATATGCTTGAGACTTTCGGCTAGTACTCAGCCGTCGCAACGAAGGAGCTGCCCCTCTCTATCCAACTTCATCATGATACATACCACCGGAGATGGAGTCGGTGCGGGGGCCGCACTGATCCGTTTGTCTTCCCCTCGCGGATCGAGCTAGTATGCAAGCGAATCATAGCTTCAAACGTCATAGTCAATAACCTTGCTTACATATCATCATGGATTCTGTTGTCACTCAAAGGGCGTAAACCGGCTGCAACATTCAATTGTTATCCTCTTGACGAGTATTGTCTTGTCAGCAATTCTGATCAATAACAAGTGGCGAATGGGTCGTTGTCAAGATGCCTACACTAGCGTCTGGTCACTAGCAGGCCTTAACCCACGGATGTCAAAGGTCCGACTCCGATACGGCAACGATTATATTTGGAAGGGCCCCCTCAATGGCACAACTTTTCCAATAAGACTGACTACTGTTGGTATCACAGGTCGATCGATCGAGTAAGAGCAATAGCTGTTTACTTACTATCTTTCTCTCTCGGGTTCATTGAAGAAGAGAAAAACAAGGAAGAAAGTTGCAGCTGCCTTAGATACCCATGGTGTAAGTGAACTGCCGAGGAGGGTGTGCATTCACGTGACCTTGGATCGTATAATGTAGTCCTCGTGCAAGATTATCAGAATCTGACGGTTTGAGCGTTCGTGGTTCTATCACTACATAAAGCACCAGTTTCGACTGATTTACCAGGCAGGAAGTGACTGTTCAAATACTATCATACTGTACTAGACTTGAAGTATTGGGAACGGAGACAAAATTACAATGATAACGGCCTCATCAGAGCCTAATGCTGGAGAAGAAGCAACACGCTTCGCTTTCGCTGCAGGCATTCTATCAAGATTTGTCAACTATCTTATCCTCTTGCACCATACCTCCGAGGAGAGCAATAGTTGTCACACCTTTCTTCTGGACTCAAGTCCTGACCCTTCCCTGTCCAGTGCAATCAGCAACCTGGAAAAGGTAGATAGGGATGGAAGATAAGAATGATGAAATCAGCACCCACATTGCATCCCTGTTAGGGTAAACTCTCCCGCGGAAGACACTGTGGCACTTATATATTCTGTGAATGATTCGGCAGTTCTTATAAATGGAACTGATCTTTAAGAAAGAAAGAAGACGAAAGAAAAGGTCGGGGCTTGGGTGTAAGCAGTGATTCACAGAAGAAGCATCGGACTAGTTTGTGCTCTTTCCAAAGACAGTCCAAATTGCTGCTCTTTCCTTCCATCAAAGGGATATTAAAAAACCGAGCTCAGAGTCAAAATTTACTCCTTCTGCTGCTACACAATGAGCTGTTATCGCTTGTTCACGTGGACTGTACTTGCACCTATCAGTCTGGAATTTTAAATTTAATTTTTTCAATTTCACTAAACTATCCCTCTCTCCTTCGTCTATTGTTCCGTTTCTTCAAATCCATCCATCTTGTCATTCAGTGGCCGCCTAACAGAGTATTCAGTTGGCGTCCATTCTATCCTTTCCATTCTTTTTCTCATCATCCCTCCAAGTTGTCAAGACATCCTCCTCGGCTTCCAAACCATCCACCTAGTTTATCTCCATATTGCTTGCATCTCCATTCGCTTTACGAGCTTTACGCGACCTTTTACATCTTCTCGACCTCCCCTCCTCCACAGAGCATTCTGCCCACGGCAAAAGAAGGCATGGAGACCAATGATTCCATGCGAGCGATAGCGCGCAACCTTGCGTCGATGAGTCTCTCGAAAGCCAAAAGCATCTACGAAAACCCAAAAGTTCGTTGCGTCTTGGGCGTCAACGGGACTTTCTATGGCTACCGTGACGACCTCACGGCGAACTTGGATCAATCCATCGATTTTGCAACGACCTTCACATACATGGACGGACCTTCCATCTCTCCCGAGATCCGCATCGACCTCGAGGGTACCGAAAAGCGAGGCACTAGCATCATGACGTACACTATCGCTCGGCTTACCATCCCAATCAATGCACTACGAGGAGATTCCAGCGTTGCCAAGGCAGGCAAGATACGACTTACAGACAAGGAAATCGGCCATCCTGTGCTCTTTTTGTCGGTTTCGCTCAAGCACGTTTTTGTTTCCAAGTACAAGAGACCCATTTCTCCAACGCTAGTCAAACGCTCGGGCACGTGGATAAAGTGCCTTGTTGGAACTGGCGAAGCTGATCTCTCCGTTGTCCTTGAAACTCGCGGCGTCGGCGACAGCTTCGCAGACTTGATGACCCGGAATTATCCGACCGAAGACGTCAGGATTGTGGATGCTGGCCTCGACTGCGTCTTCCAAAACCAACCCATGGGATACAAGCAGTTAGATTGGTTCACCATCAACCCCAGCCTCATGTCCCCGCCCGGCAATCCCATCCCCGAGACTATGGTCTTCCACGATGACAGGACTCGCATGATCCGGCTCCAGGCTTCATCTCGCGAGGAATATGATCTCGAAGCCACCAAGGCGACGCTGCTTGCAGAGTCCGCACACCCGTGCATTCTCCTTCCCGACTTATCATCTGTTTAGGAAGCAGGTGGCGATACACAGAACGGAATCAAGCCCGACGCCTCATACGAACGGTACCTGGTGGTGGCGTCAATGGCAAGGAACCAGAAGAATCTTCTTCCCGATATTGGATCATCATGTGCTCTCACCTTCGACGACACCATAAAGATGGTTCACCGCCTGCCTACGTCGCTCTACCCGACAGGCGGCCGATCCTGTCTCCAAATTGCCGTCGAGTACCTCGCGAACAAGTGGCTCGAGGCAGAGGCTGAGATTGAGACCGCCGTGGAGAACGGAGGACTCGACCCCGAGCTTGAGAAGGCTCGGGTGATGCAGATCAAGTATACCATGATCACTCAAGCACTGGACTTTATCGAGCTGAAAAGCCCCCAAGAGCATTCTTCTCATGACGTCGCGCTCATCATCCACCAAGCCTGCCAGTCGCGGAAAGGTCATGCCATGATGCTCGAGCTGACGCGTAGGCTGGAGCACTTCGATCCGGAATTGCGAGTCGATTTACTGGTAGAAGAAGCTAATGCAATGAAGTGGAAAGCAGTTCGCGCGACTCCACCCACCGACGCGTCCTCCGGTTACATCTACTTCATCGCCTGGGTGCCTCGGGAGGAAGAATGGCCATCAGATGACGAAGCTCCTCCAATCAAGGTTGACATCCCCGTCCCTCACGGTTTCGAACAAATGAAGAATATAGGGTCTTTGATCAACACGGCGGAGAAGAAATTTAGGGTCCGAGTCCATTACAAGCCAAACCCGGCGACCACCCAGATGGAAATGGGCTCTGTCTGCCTCGCAACATCCGCCGAGTCAGGAACCGACCTGGCCGCCCGCTGGGCGTACGCCCAGAAATTTGACCCGGCCTCCATCCCCAAAGACTCCGCTGTGCGCACCGTCAACTTCCACGAGCGCTTTCCCGCCGTTGGCCGCCTCGCCTTCCGCGAGGACGAGAAACCCCAGCAAAGCCTGTTCCAGAAACTCCGTGCCGTCCCTGCAGGCATCGCAATGTACACTGGTGGTCCTGGGTCTGGCAAGACGACGTTCGCTGCTCGCATTGCCGCTGCTGTCGCCGAGGGAGGGGACAAGGCGATGTGGACCATCCACAGCAACGAACTTTGCGACGACGCTGTTAGGTCCCTGAAGGAACAGAATGTCAAAAAGCCGGATGGCAGGAGCATGAGTATCGGCCGTCTTCCCACATGGATAACTATGAAGAAGGCCCTCTGTCAAGTCGCTCACACCGCCGCAAAGCATCGTGAAGCTTCCAGACGTAAACGAAATGGCCCCTCGGCTGGCCGCACCGTCGCCTCCCACATCGGCATATTCCTATCGCGCCTGAGCCAAGGTCTTCATGACCGCACTATCAAAATTGTGCCAGGTTCTGTTACGGAAAGGGCCATTGCCATTGCACGGGCCAATGAGCCGCATTTCGCGAAGTTCTGGATGTCTGAGCCTGGATCTCCAGAGTGGGAGGCTGGCTGTGCACATATCATAAGTGTGGCCGTGGACGATTTCGACATCCTCGTCGGGACGCCTTTTGCCGCCGGACAACTTGGCCGCAGGGCCGCCACCACGCTCGTCAGGCCAACACCATCTTGGAAGCCATGGGAGCCTGCTCTTCTTATTATTGACGAAGCCGGTCGCATCCCCGAAGCCCAATGGTGGATCCCCCTTTCCGTTTTCCCTGACGCCTGCGTCCTCACCATGGGGGACACCCGCCAGTTCAAACCCCTAGCTATGAGCGTCAGCGAAGACAGACACCGCGAGAAATTCCAGACTAGTCGTCACCTTACCGACGTTCTCAACTGGCGCTGTGTATTCGGCGTCCAGCGGACTGTCTCGCTCCTGCACCGCGCTGAGAGCAACAGCCAGATCCTGGGCAACCTCTCCAGCAACCGCCGCAACCGCGGAGACATTGCCAACTGGGCCAAGAAGCATATATACCCTGGCGAAATGCGCATAATCTACCCACTGGCGGAAGATCGCTCGGCTCAGATATACCTCCATTTCATGAAGTGGGTCTTTCCCAAGGACGCCATCAATTCCAATTCGGTAGCCGTCGACGTGCGCTACACGGAGTCGTGCAAGCACAACCTGAGCTCCGTCAACCCGGGGAACCGCAACTTTGCATGGTGGATCGTCTATATGGCGTTCCAGTACAAGCTCCCGAACCTCAGAACCAAGGGCCAGCTTGCCGACATCATGATCGTGACGCCGTACAGCGCCCAGCACGGCGGCTATAAGGATGAGGTCATCGAGATGGGAGAGTCTGGCATCATCAAGAGCAAGATCACCATCCGGACCATCGACAACGCCATGAGTGCCGAGGCGGACCTTGTGATATTCGACTCTGTCCGCACGTCGGGCGGCATCGGCTTCTTGGAAGACCAAGAGCGCATGGCCGTTGCCGCGACCCGAGCCCGCGGCGGCGCCATCACGTTCTTCAATAGTGACAACATCAAGACGAAGCAAACGCGCGGCGACTCGCTGGACAATCCGTTCGCTTCCTACGTCCTCTCTCACAAGACACTTTTAAGGTCGAAGCAAGCGTGGTCTCGCCGTTGCGTGGTATGTGACGGGCCACATCACGAGCGGTTCTGTATGCCAGGTAGACCAGCTGTAGACAGATACGAAAAACGGGGAGATGAGGAGATGAAGGCTGCGGCTGGTGCCGCTTCGCCTTTGGTGGATTAGAGAAGATTTGTGATTGGGGGTTCAGTTGGATGATGCATTTGGAGGATGTTGGGATATTTGGCATCATTGCAGGGGTTTCTCACAGTATTGGGTCTACTCAACCAGCGAGCAGTCATGAAGAGCCAGTATCAATGAAAAGCGAGAGTGCTGTCGCCACTTGAGCTGCCCTGCTCCTGGCCAAGCATGCAATACATGTTGTTACCAAGCCGTTTCCATGTGCTGTCTTCTCGATTGTAAGATGGTGGCTTTCGATAACTCGCTGCCTGCTGCTTGAGGAACAACCGAGCAGAGCATTTGATAGCAACAGAAATTTGATGCAAGACTGCTTCACAATTTTTCAATTTTTTTGTTTCATCTCCAGCAGGACCTTGGTCGACCGAGGGAGAACAGGATGGTCACCGTAACACTGGTGCAGAGTTCGTTCGACGAGGACAAGGCATTTGAGCATGAATTGTCATCATATTCGCATATTCCCTACATCCTAGCAACAAGGGTGGCCGGCCCATGAAAGCCGCCAAAGGATGAAGCGGGTTCGGGCCACTATCAGACGAAGGGCCGGAGCGAACGGCATGAGCGAGTAACGACGGGGGGATTGTTTGCCGGCGGCTTTGCGAGAGACCCGCGCTTGAAATTTGGCGGGTATTTCGATTGTTTGCGCCTCTTGGCGGTTGGTGACGAGGAGTGATGTGCACGCATCTGCATCTGCATCTGCATCTGGGAGCCATCTTCTGTTGTGGGAAGTAGAAGCCAATATGGACCGTGCGATGGCAGGCATTGATCCCAAGAGATGTCGTTTGCTAGCCGGCGGAGAGGGGGGGGGTATGTATGAAGTCCCTGGGCCGAGCGGCGAACATGAGGTCTCTTTCAGGTGAATGGACGAGGGTCCAGGGTCCAGGGGATTTCTCATCACATCTCGACCAAGGGTGCCATTGGCGGCTGGCGGTTCTGGGCGGTGGGTTCGGGTTGAGTTTGCTCCCGCCCGTTTGGGATGCATGGCAAGCCTGGTCGTCCGGATTCGGACGGGGAGGGAGCCATGCCAACGACTGACTGGATGTGCTCGACTCGACGGGGGTATGCCAACATCCAACGATGATCCCATGTACACTAGCATCGATAGCGTGTGGTGGTCGACAGGGACTCGACAAGAAACCGGCGAACGAAGGCGAGCTTCCGCGGCTAGATCAGAGGGCCGAGAGCCTGGCCGTGGCCGTGGGCGGCGGCGGCGGCGGCGGCCAGTTCACGTAGGTCTCAAGTCTGGCCGAGCGACTCAGATTTCTTTCAGGCTACACAAAAGTGCGTTGCAGAATCCAGGAACCGGTAGGTGGGGGAGGAGTGCCTACCTAGATGTGCAGTATTATGTCTCAAGCAGACGGAGGGAAACCGGTAAAGTTCGGTCTGCCTGCCGATCCAAGATTGTTGGCATTGGATGACAGGCCGCATGCAAAGCTTCAGAGAAAAACAGGCTCACTGCCACCTCATGCACACTACCTCCTACGATAGGTACCCCAGGCACCAAGATAAATAAGACGCAGCAGTGTCTGGAGACAGAGGAAATAGCGAGCGACAGAAAAACTTCAGGAGGTAAGAGCTCCTCTTGTCTGGACTTTCCTCTATCAGTCTCAGTGCCTGGAATAGAGGAAGCAGCGGGGTGGCGGGTGGCTGGTCCTGGCGTCGGTACGTATCGTCAAGGATGCTAGCGCGGGCGGCCCTGGACGCACAGACACGCATAGTGGGGGGCCATTCGATGCTTCCGGCCAATGGAAAAGACCAAATTACCGCCCGTCATGACCAGGGACCAACGGGGAAGCAACCCCACTGGCACTTTCCCTCACCGAAGACTGCGAATCACACTTCCCCGCCCGGGGTTCCTCTCCCACCCCTTCCGTCTTCGTCGACTGCCCAAGCCCACCCAGATTTGCCTTCGTAGGTATATTCCCTCTTCACCGGCTAAGTACACTGCAGTCTACGGATACACTACAATCTTTCAACCACATCTCCTGCCTGTCACATCGACATCGCCCGCTGTCATTCGACCACCCCCGATATGCACCTGTCCCGCCATGTGTGCCGGCCCACGCAGCTTCTGCAGCACCTCGTCTGCCAGTTGTTGGTCAATTCCATAATGATGGTTCCAGCAGCAGTGGCCAGGTCCATGGGATGGTCTGAGGTCCCATCTCCCACCCTTCTCCAATGAAAGTTGGTACAACAGGCACTGAAAACCACCCTGGCCTTTCTTGTTATTTACTCGAATCATCCCAGTAGCAAACCAGCTTGCAGAGGACGCCTAAGCATGGGCAACATCATGAGCAACGTCAACGTCCGGGCCTCTATGATGCCACGCCCGCAATCCCACTTGTTAGACCGACATCTCCGGCTACACAGGCTTCGTCGAATGACGTTATCTTGTGCCGTTTTTGCCGTCTCCCGCCAGCTTTGAAGCACACCACGACTGAAGCTTGACTGCGTCTCCTGGAACAAAACAGCATCGACATTGACAACAGCAGTGCCCGACTCCGCCCAGCTCATCTCCCGCTGATCGCATCGCATTTATGATTCCGGGACCAACGCATCCATCCCGCCTCTGATCCCTGGTCACCATCCTCGCCGGCGGTCGGTCTGCCGACCACACACGGCGGTACCTTTGCCCAGGAGCCTGCAGCGTGCAGCGTTGTCCTGCATGGCACCCACACTTCTAGCGCCTGCGCATCAGCCTGCGGTTATGTGACATCCCCCAGCGGGGAACGACCAAAATCGTGGCCAGCCAATATTAAAGTACGGTCAGCCGCTGGGCCTGTTGCCCTTCACGTTCTACCATCCGAGCCAAAGAAGTCCCTCGTCCCTCTTCCCGTCTTTGATTGCTCAACCCCATAGCGGCCGCAGCCAGTTGACCCCTCCCACATGGCTTTTTCGCCGCATTAATACCCATTCCATACACCCTCAAGTGCCACCACACTCCTGGTTGAATGCCCGTCTCGACCGAGCCAGTCAGCAGCAGTGTGACGGAACCATCGACACCTCATCACGCAAACTACACACCCCTAAGGATCGAGCCACTAGGACCTCTTCACCTCGGAGCGTCTCCGATCTTACATCCATATATCCCCTCGGACCACCTCAAGCCCGCGGATTGGCACGCGCCTCTCCATCTTGTTTCCCTGTCTCTCGTTACGCTGCCTTAGCATCGCCTGCCTGTCCTGCTCGTGGCCCCGCCTCGGAGAGACCTGGCATTCCTTCAAACTTATTTATCCCGTTGCTGTCGAGGACTTCTCCACAAAGCGAACCGACTCGGCTGTGGACGAGCTCCCATACTAAGACCAAGCGGCCGAACGAAGCGCTACGACTGCATGACATTGACCGCCTCTCATAATCGACATATCGCAACCCATTCCGTATGTCGACATAATCTGCGGCTCTCTGCGCGCAGTCGCTTCTTCATCGCGCAGCTTGACTCTATCCTCAATCTTTCGTAACCATGGCCACTCGCATCCGCGACATGGCAGACACTGCCGGCAGGACGGCAGTACAGCTGGCCAAGCGCATCGCCATCACTCCCAAGCCTGATAGCCCGCCTGGCTTGATAGAGGCTTTGACCTTGGATCCGTGGGCTAAGTCTGGCAAGTATGGATTGGGATGGACCTACTTCGCTCTGGCTCTCATGGGAACAGTCCTCCTCGTGCGAATGTGGCATTTCTGGCAGGACAAGATCCGGCAAGCCATCTACAAGCAAGAAGTGGAGGAATACTATGCCAATTTGTACAACACCGACCCCGATTACGCCCACGCGGTACACACTGGACAGGCACAACATTTCTTCCCCGACTCCGATGGACTCGGAGAGAAGCAATTCAAGCCCAGAGCTCACTTCTCTTCTGTTGGTTTCGTCAACGACACACTGGCCCTCTTCCGATGGATGTTTTACCGACCCATCCCTGATTTGGCTTGGGGTAGTCACCGATTCACCTTCTCATCGCTGGCTGTCATAACTTGCGGCCTCGTCGCCCTGGCGTTTGTGGCACTCTATTGCTTCCTTCAACAACCGCTTTATTGGCAGAGCATTCAGTTCGGCTCCCCGCCCGTTGCTATTCGAGCTGGCATGATCGCCGTTGCTCTTACCCCCTGGATCATTGTGACGAGCATGAAGGCGAACGTCCTGTCCATGCTTATTGGTATCGGGCCTGAGCGTCTCAATGTCTTTCATCGATGGGCAGGCTACCTTTGCCTTTTCCTGTCCCTGGTCCATATGATCCCTTTCTACATTCAGCCAGTATGGGACGATGGTGGCATGGACGTCTTCTCGCGCCTCTTCCCCGGCGGAAGTGGCGTCATCTACGGCACCGGCATTGCATGTCTTGTCCCTCTTGTGTGGCTCTGCGTCGCATCTCTACCGTTCATCCGCCGCATCGCTTACGAGCTCTTTGTCATGCTCCACGTGCCTGTCGGCATGGCCTACGTTGGGCTCTTGTTCTGGCACACCAAGAACTATCTGGCGTCTTGGAACTATCTCTGGGCAACAGTCGGCATCTGGGCGTTCTGCTATTTTATCCGTCTGTTCAACCTCAATTGGACGAGGCCGTGGCGGTTGAGCTTCATGGTTGGTGATGAAGCCGCCATCAGCCTCCTTGCCGAAAACGCCATAAAAGTCACCATCCCAACTCAGATGCGGTGGCGGCCCGGCCAATATGTCTACCTGCGCATGCCAGGCGTGTCATTCTTTGACAATCACCCTTTCACCATCTCATCGCTCTGCAGCGACGATTTTCCTTCGGAGTACGGCGAGCAATACCGAGACTGCATTTTGGTCTTCAAGCCTTACGGTGGCTTCACCCGCAAGGTCCTCGACATGGCCATCGAGAAGGGACCATTCCACACCTACCGTGCCTTCTTGGATGGACCCTACGGGGGTATGCGCAGAGACCTTGCCGCCTTTGACACTTGCATTTTGATCGCAGGCGGAAGCGGCATCACGGCCTTGATGTCGCAATTACTTAATTTAATCAAGCGTATGCGTGATGGGAAGGCCATCACAAGGAAGGTGGTCGTGGTCTGGTCGCTCAAGAAACTTGAGGCTATGGATTGGTTCCGCGAAGAGCTTCGGATTTGCCGTGAATCTGCCCCTCCAGAGAGTGTCACTTGCAAGTTCTTCGTCACTTCAGCTGTCCGGAACCGGGGCATGGCAATCGAAGGTGCAGATCGCGGTGCCCCTCGAGCCTTGAGTCATCTTTTTCATGACAAGCTGGATGGTTTTGTTGCAGGCATCGCGTCGAAGCGCAACTCCGCGCTGATTCAGTCTGTGGCACAAGGCGACGTAGACCGCGAACAAGAGTTGCGTGCCGAGCAAGAGGATAGAATCACGGCGCTACCACAGCAAAAGTATCTGCAGCCTCACCAGTACCCTCCCCCTCCCCCGGGGCCGCCACCCTCAAGTCGGTACTCGGCCCATGAGCAGTCATTGCGGAATCTTGAGGGCCGCGATTATGATGATGAGGATAGAGACGCGAAAAAGCGCGAGTTCCACTTTCCTCCGATCAACACCAAAGGCGAGGTGCCACATTTCAACTATGCTCCGGCATCGCCTCGGAAGGTGCCAGAAACCAGTCCGCAGGACTCGGATGTCCCTGTACGGCCACCTGAATTAGCACATTTAAGGACTACCAACCTCCCTGGAGCCGGCCAACCTCGTCCGACCAGCACATTTGGCCCGCCCTCAGGCTTCGACTTTGGCTTCCCCGAGACCCCAACCGAGTTCCAAAAGAGTCTGATGCGCTTCGCTTTCCCCGTACCGCATCAGATCGATGGCGGTTGGTCTGTCGAATATGGCCGACCAGACCTAGGCTACATGCTCAAGGAGTGGGCGACTGGAGGCGCCGATGGAAGAGGAATCCTTGGCCGTCGGACGGCCGTGTTTGTGTGCGGACCCCCCGCCATGCGCGTTGGTGTCGCGAATACTGTCGCGCGCCTGCAAGCGGCGATTTGGGGCGACGACATGTTGGAGGAGATTTATCTACATACTGAGAACTACGCCCTTTGAGGCATGAACGAGGGCCTGTATTTGTAATGACTGGATGGAAATACCTGGCGTTCGATACCACGGGTGATGGTTGTTGCTTTTTAATGAAGAAATTCCATAATATCGAGCATTTCTGGCAGAGCTTTCCATGACTTCGTCGCTTTTTCCCCGCGTCATCATCTGAAAAGGGGGTGGGTCCGCATATACTCAAGTTAGGTTTTCAAGACCGCAGGAGTCTCTTCTGGTAGACCAAGGAGGTGACAGGATCACCCCATCTTCTTCTCCATATTCTATCAAAGTTCGAATCACTGACAAGAACAGCATACTTATCGCCACTTCGGTCCCAACCCAAGTCTTGCATTATCTTAATGGGCCTCTGCCAAGACGGTCTTTGGCCATAGAAACGCGGAAGTGCGAGCCATCGTACGTGTAAAGCGACATGCTGAGACCCGGCGAAGGGTCTGATTACAAACCATCAATTAGTTGATGCTCTAGGTGTGTTGAAAAGATACTTTATTCTGCTGCTCACCTTGGACACTGCGGTACTCAGTGGTAGTATCTCCAGTACGGGTGGTGTTCCATCTGCCCGTCCTCTTCATAATCGATCACGACACCTTGGGGTGGCTTCCCAAACTCCCGGTTCCGACGCCGGTTCTCCCTGATGTTGGCGACGGTCACGAAAGCGGCGCCGACGGCGGTCCAGCAGGTGGCGCCTAATAGCGTCCAGAACCCCTTCCTGTAGGCTGGCGCGTCGGTCAACGGGAAAAGGTAGCCCGTGGCTATGCCCATGGTGCTTCCGAACGACTGGTACAACCCGGAGGCGATGCCCTTCTTGATATCGCCGCAACAGTTACTCGTGATGTTGCCGACGGTGAGCGTCACGCCGGACAGGATGCCCGAGGTGATCAGGAAGGTGGCGCCGTACCGAGCGGCCGCCGCCGTGTGCGGCAGGACGGCGAGCAGGAGGTCCCCGACAGCGGCTACGGCGGAGGTGGTCACCAGAAGGCCCGAACAGGACCCGAGTCGGTCGCTGGCGTAGCCGACGACGAAGACCATGACAACGGCGACGCAGTAAGGCGGCGCCGTCATGAGCTGGGCGCGGACGTGGTCGTAGCCGAACGTGGAGACGATGAGGGGCGTGAAGGTGGCGATGGTGTACGTTTGGAGCACCTGGCTCATGAATATGGAGATGTTGAGCCACATCCGCCAGTCGCGGAGCTGGCGCCAGGTGTACCGCCAGTTGACCCGGCCGTGGGTGCGGTTCCCGTCCCGCATCATGCACCAGGTGGCGACGTCGCGCTCCCGCGGGGTGAGCCATCGGGTGTTGTGCGGGCGGTCAGGGAGGACCCAGATGCATAGGACGCCGAAAGCGATGGTGATGAGGCCCTCGATGAGGAAGAGGGCCTGCCAGTGCTTGACGCGCGGGTTGGGTATGTTGGCGACCCCGTACGAGACCCAGCCGCCGAACGCGCCGGCGAGGGGCGTCGCTGCAAGGTAGATGCTGATCCGACGTCCCCATTCCTGGTTACAAGTCAGTTTTTGGTCTGGAAAGTCATATGGGGTGGTATAACGCACCGCTCGGGGGTAGAGCACAGTCGTCAGGTAGGGTGCTCCCGTTATAAAGGCCGCTTCGAAGACGCCCAGGAAGAACCTGATGGCGTACATTCCCTGCGGACTCCCGGCCACCGCTTGAAGCGCTGCAAAACCTCCCCAGATGATCTGGAAAGGACCGTCAGTACACATTGTTACCACGCCCGCGGCTCTAGCTGTCCCGTTGTAGGTCCCAGGGGAGAAGGAAGGAAAAGCCCACCATGGCCGTGGCCAGATACAGCGAAGGGCGGATGTACCGCATGCCGATGCTAGTGAACAGGTCTGCGATGCAGGTGCCCACGAAGAACATGCTCACGGCGAGCGAGAACTGCCGGCTGGAGAAGCCGAGGTCCTCCCGGATGCCCATCAGCGCGGCGTTCCCCAGGGCCCCGCGGTCCAGCCAGGTGAACATGTAGAGCACGAGGAGGAACGGCGGGAGGCGCATGTCAATCTTGCGCCTCACCCGCCGCGCCTCCTCGGGCGTAACCGGCGGGTCGAGGTTGTTCATGCGCGCCACGATGTCATCGACGTCGTCGTCGCTGTCGGCCACCTTTGGGTTACACGGGGGCGCCTCGCTGCTTTCCTCGACCGATGGTACGTCCTTGACTCTGTCGTCAGCCGCCGGAGCTTTCCTTGGATTAGCCATGCTGCCCGGGGCTCTCGCTTTTTGGGGCTTCCGAGTCTCGTCGTTGAAGGAGGAAGGTGAGGGGGGGGTTGAATCACGATGACGGCCGATACGATGTGGATGGTGCCCCAGAGACGACCGGCCGCGGGTTGCTGAACGTGTGTGTAGAGCAACGACGAAGAAGTTCTGCGAGCGGCCGATCACGACTTATATTCGGGAACAAGTTTTCCCTTTGGTGATGGGACGAAAGTCGAAACTCTAATAAATGAGGTTCCGTCGACCGGTAGGTATTTCCCCTCCCAGTACATGAAAACAATATGCACAGTAACACGTCCCCCAACGCATTTCCCCTCAGCCATGAGTTCATTACTCGTCGATCGGTCCGATTGCAACCTGGCCCGTTCTCTCTCGCTCATCGTCAAAGAGGCCTAATTGCGTAGTAATCACATGCGAGTTCTGGCTAAACCAGGCAGGTGGGTGATACTCTTTCTTTTTCATACTTGTTTTGGGGTTACATTGACCAGTTTAGTAGGGAGTAGCTTTGCGATCTAATGAAAGCAATTGAAAGTCTCGTGCACGCATGCTGTTCGGCAACCCTTATCGAGTACGAGTTGTTATCAACTTATATATTCTGTGGCGCATATAAAGGTGTTCCGTCACGACCCAACCAGGCCAATTGGTGGGTTGCTTTTGTTGATAATTACAAAGTCGCGCCGTCGGATCTAGGTTCCTGTCTATCACTCTAACAGCACCAGCCTATCTCTGTCTCTGGTAAGGGCGGCCAAGTTGACGTAAATCAACTTCTAAGCCCCAGCAGCAACAGATAATGTATTATAGTTCGAGAGAAGTAAAAAGAGGGCGCAAAAGAATTAGAGGGGGAAAGCTACAGAATACGGCCGGGAAGCCCTTTAGCTGAATATTGTAGCTTTGATACGCCACCTAGCATATTCGCTAATCTCAGTGAGACCGACTAGTCACTGCTAAACCGACTACCTCGCTCGAGCCCCCGTTTCCTCAACCCTGGCCTCACCGTGGGTCGGCCTTATAGCAGTACTCATGTCCCAGAACTTGCTTTCATGCAGCGACATAACGCCGGGCCTACTGGGTGATCTTGCTCTCTCGCTGTTTGATGACGTTGTCCTCCGCATGCGAAGGCCGGACCAGACGTATCTCGGCATAGGCCGGCGCCGGATAGGACGGCCTCAACTGGCTGGTGATATACCATACTGTATGAGTCCGGAACGGCGTCACATGGGTTTATTGCTTGTACCTCTTCTTGAGCTCACCGCGCTCCTTAACTAGGTCTGACATCTTGCTGCCCACCTCGGACCCGAGGGCATTGAATCCTTGTACAATCCCGTCGCGGTCCCCCTCGCCTGACTCCTGGCTCATCTTGAACTTGCCCTGCAGCCTGTCTATAGTGATTTCAATACCAATGATCGCCTTTTTCATAAGCTCAATGTATTTCTCAGGAGCATCCGCCACTTCCCACGGTCCGGGGCGGCCATCTTTGCCCGTGTACCCCATAACCGACGTCTCTCCATGCTGCGAGAGCTCGTGAATCTGACGAGTCAAAAAGGCGGATGTTTCCTCTGACTTGGGTTCGTAATAGATCTTGGCGCGCCCGTATGCCTGCACTGCGGCGTAGTTCCAGGTCGGTACGACTTTTCCCGTTGTTGGCTTGGTGTCGGTGTAGAACTTCGGTGTTACATAGTGATGCGTCGGTGCCGTGAAGAGAACTAGTACTTCCTGATCAAGCACGTTACCGGTCCCGGTTCGGTTGTCGGCCGATAACGACTCGATGATTGTCTTGCTTTGGGGGTTTGCCCGCGCCATGTGTCCTCTCAGGATGCCGAGCTCAGTTTCGCTAGAGTCATCTTGCACATCCAGAACCCAGGGGATGTGGCTGGATTGGATGAAAGGTTCGGAAGTAGAGTGGATGGCCGTTGTCAGAACGCCGAGGGGGTCGTCCTTGATGAGCTGGCGAAGAGCTGGGATGCTGTTTTCTGCGTGGTCTGCGCGGAGATACATGTTTCTTTCAAGTGACAGGCGATGCTCGTTGTTGGTGTTTTATTTGTTCCTTGATTAGGTTCAAATGTTGAAGTTCTGCGACTAGCTTACGTCTGAGTCGACGGTGCGGATTGCGTCGGCCTGCCGGGTTTATAGAACCGGGTGTGACTAATGGACTAGAGATATGTATCTGGAAGGGCGCGCGATCCACTAGTGGTTCCCGATAATTACATATCAAGTCTGGAGGCAATTCCCATTATCCAAGTGCCATTTCAAATGCGTGATTTTGAATATTGATACCAATACCATAGTCGCATTCCAGGTTGGCCTTGTCATTGATTTTGTTCTATCTCGGCCAGTAATAATGCTGGCTTCTAGGCGCCCATTTACTCTAAACAAATGACATGGATTGATACATGACAGCGAACAACCCTTCAGAAGACAATGTAAGAACTCAAGTCTATTGGCAGTGGATTGAAACTACATCTTATCGTGCGAATATTGTAAGTAACAACACCTGGGCCCCATCTCGCGCATTCCCGACCCTCAGATGCTAGATCGCTAAGGACCTCATAAGAGTGGAAAATCCGGTCTTATTGTTGCTGCTGCTGGTCTGTGTCTGTGATCATTCAATGCGTAGCTAGTAGAATGAAGACTCCTGGGTCTGTCATTTTAGGCGCCAACAACTCGTCCACCCCATATTTTAATATCAATGTTCTGATACAATATCGATGGATATAGTCGCTGTTAAACCACTGTAAGTAATCTACTGCAGCTCACCTGGTATATATGAAATATCACGATGCGTCAAAATCCGATACGCAGCACCTCTGGCCTGTGCCTTTTGATACAATATTCCAAGTTGAACTTGACATATTACGGAGACTGAACGGTTCATGTCACCGTTTAGATCTTTTGTGCTTTTTCTTGTTTTATGGAGTCACAACATCTGATCCATGGTAGATCAAGGAGACAACTTGCGAGCAGTCTTCTATGAACGTCTCAAACGTCCTCTTTGAGACTTTCACTGGCTACGTCAGTCGGATTTACGGCAACGCCATTGCCCAACTGAAGTGCTCGACGAATTCGGAAGCTGTCTGCCACAACATCAGGTTCAAGAACTTTGACGTCTCTTCGCCCTATGCTGGTGACCCCGTGATGACTTGTGACGGCATCGATGCTGGCATCAACATGCCCTGTGGGTGTCGACAGCGATGGAGCCAAGACTGCCCAGGCGGCCAAATGCCGAACTTATCTTGCCCCGATCACCGAGAAACCGTAGTATAGAGCATAATATGATCTATTTTGAGTTGGAGTTTTTGTATTCGGTTAGACCCGGGCATTCATTTCTGGTTTGAAATCATTAATTAGGCATTAAACTAAGTCTATCTACGTCAAAAGAAAGGCCATGCTTGCGAGGGAACGCCATGCTAAATGTGGCAGAAAGAATTTCAAGCCACCTATTCGTCTGCCGCACAGCTTGCGTTCTTCTTGGTTCCGACAGCGGTGATGGTGTTGACTGGGAATATGATGCTCATGTTTGTAACAGGAAGAAAGTCGGTACCGGCGGTAGCGTTCCAGGTCAGGGAGTCGTCAAGATTCTTATAAATATGTGAAACACCGAGATACTGGCGATCACGATCCGCGCCTGCAGTCCATATAGAGAAGACCTGGGAGTCCTCGGAAATAGGGCTGTTGTCGGGGTTGCGGCAGGGCACCCAACCCTGCTGGATGTAAATGGGGCTGCAGACGACATTGAATCCGGGAGCGCCAGAGGTGTAGCCTTCTGGAGCGCTGATATTGAAACGAGCGCTGCACCCGCCGGGTGAGCAGCCCCAAATGTAGTTCTCTGCAGTCCATGTAACGTTGGCTTGGCGACGTTCGACGACGGCGGCATTCCTAGTTGCGCCCCACCGGATGTTAACGGCAGCGGCCGAGGTACAACAGACAACGGCGGAGATGATGGCAAGGAAGCGAGCGGCGTGCATGTTGGCGAGTTCTGGGGGTAACAATACTTTGTCAGGAAAGGTTTGGACTGTGAGTGATGCAAGGTTTACAAGAAGATGAATTGGCTTGCAGGTGCGGGCAAGCTTGCTTTTGAAGGACGAGATGGCGGAATGTTCTGTGGAACCACAAAATGTTTGCGTTTGAGTGTCGTAACCAATGCGGCTTGTCACGAAACGAAATCGTGTGAGACCCTACAAAGTGGAGAATCTCTTCCCTCGGTGTGTACACAAGCGATCTTCACCCCTAGAAAGGCCGAAGCCCAAGCATTGCGGCATCGGCACGATGAACGACGAGACGGAGATGTGGGCATGGAAGATCCCCATGCTACCATGCCGATCCTTCGGAGCACTGGCGGTGAATTACCATGTGGTCCGCGCAAACCTCGTATCCATAACAGAAAGTCTCACTAGTGATGTCACCGGCAACGTTTGCTCTCGCTAGGTTCCGGTTCACGCTAGTGCAGTAGGTAGCCCCAGTGAGCCGAAAAACGCAGATTCTCACCGGACTCGGTTCCGACTGGACTGAATTCGGGCAGATGCAATCGACCAAAGTTCTGTGTGACAAAAAGCAAGAAGAAAAAGAACACTTACGAGCGCACACATAAGCTCTAGGACACGCATAGACCAGGCGACAGTGTCACACTGGAGGCTATTAAGAGAGGCGTTTGAACGGCTGATGGCCGTGAATCAAGTGGCCGCTCCAAGTGTCCCTCGGGTAAGCAGAGACGGCCCGACTCGAGTTAGTGAGAAAACGCGCAAGCTATTTCACCTACTTGGGGTGCATTTTCGGGGCTTCTACGATGCCTGCCGACGTCTTTTACCAGTTTGCAGTGTTTGCAATGTTTGATGGCGTTTCAAGTAAGACTCCATGTAATATCACTTGGTAGGCCGAGAACTGAAGTACCAAAACCGGAAGGGAGTACAAGTGGCGTAAAGTCGTTGCGAATCAATGGTCATGTTGCCTATCTATCAGGGGCTGAGCACTCTCCACGACCTGTAAGAGGAGGCAGACTTCCGACCTAGAGAGAACAGTGTAGCAATGGTTCGACGAGCATCTATTTGAAGTCTTCCTTGCTTCGGTATGTCTGTCGGAAGTTGTTCCGGATGATGATTTCTGCAAACGGTGTTATCTAGCGAAATCGACACGGCAAGTATCCCATTGAGTGCCAGGTGACCTCACATATCCTCTGGCCAATAAGAGTACCACAATCCAGGCTGACTGTCCAATAGCTATCAGTAATTACTTGTGGAGACCCACTTTTTGGTTATGTGAGGTCACTTGGCACTCAATGGGATATCTCATTTGCCGGTCAAAATTGCCTGATTCGGCCCCGTGGGGCCGGTTCTCGGGCAGTCCACTCGGAATTGCACCGGATTACACGTTCCAACTCCAATGCGCCGAACTAGTCTGCTTGTCACAACTGCCACTCAGGATTCATTTGGCCAAATCTGATTTACATACCTAATTTCCATCAACGGTACAAATTGGTGCAGGTCGTCTTCGCTCTGCAAGCACATCATCTTCCTATTTGAATCCTATGACTGTAATACTATCACAAGTTAGAGCGCATAGCAGGGCATATAAGAATAGTAGTAAGAAAGATTTGTTCCTCTAGAAGAAGTAACATAAAGACAGGATTCTATGTATACATAAGCAATACAAGTAATAAAACACTGTATAATATAGCACATAATATGCTACCCAGCAGGTGCTATATGAAGCTTTGGTAACAGATTCGTAGTGACCTGATTTCTGTAGCTTAATAACTTTATTCTTAGTCCGCTTATACCATGTTCTCTTTTTGTCTATAGGTCTTTGGCTTCAGACGTTATTTCAATTAAAACCTTGCACCACCGCTCGGCATCCTCTTCACGTCCGGTTAGACGACATCCGGTTATGAGCTCCCTAAGGGCTCTTATGGATGGAAGACTCCCCGACTGAAAGTGCTTTTCTGCATGCTTGTATGCCTTGTATTAGTATTCAAGTGACTCGGCATCCCATTTAGTGCCGCACTCGGAGTGAAGATTCGCCATGAGATAGTAATAACAAAACTCCATTATGAGCCAATGGCTGCCGGAGCTCTTATCACCGTCTTGGACAAGAGCAAAAGCCCTGGTCAACGCGTATCTGGCTGGCTCGTACTGTCCTGCTGTACACTGAAACCCGGCCAGCTTCAAGAACCATTGACAGGACCTCAGCGAGTCTCCTTCTGCAAGGTATGTTTCGGCGGCAGTTGCATACTTGGATAGGACCATGCGAAACTCTTTGCCGTCCGTCTCGCGGAAGCTATAAAGAACACTGGTCATCGAGGTGACTGCCGAATAAACCGCTCCGTTCTGGATCCCCAGCCGAGTCTCGAGAAACTGCGCGCTGTCGAAGGCCACCATACTGATGGTCCGCGCGCGGCAAACCCACAACATATGCCTGAGCTTGTTCCATACGAGACTGAGGGGGTGCTGCGGACCCAACACCACCCCGTGCATCTGGGAGATGGAGACGGTCAGGAGCTTGTCCATATCGTCGTCCAGCTGCAAGGTGCAGCCGGATAACATGTAAAAGATTTCCGGGTCTTGGCTTTTGATCATGCGCCCCATTGAGTCGAGACTTTGGTTTATGATGCGGAATGCGGCCTGCAATTTGTTTTGCTTCAGGAGCGTTATCGCGTTGACTAGATCGACTTGCATCTTGTTGACGCGACTTTTGCCGCATTTCCGGTCGTAACCATGCAAGTCGTCTCCCTGTACCGTCACACAGTCTCCAACGCCCCCTGGACGTAGTTTCTGAAAATGCGCAATATTTCGTCCGGCAGCCGCATCTCTGGAGGCCCATCCAGAAAAGGAGACATGGAAGGGCCTGGTGATGGTGTTCGGCAGGTGATGTCAAGGCGAGCAGCTATCGGACCTCGAGCGAAGCCGCGGAACTTATTGCGTAAGTCGGGGCGCCGGTTCAAGTACTGCTTCAGCCTTGCCCAACAGACTTCCTGGTTGCGGATGGAAAACCTCGACTTCTTCCCTACCGCGTCCCGTTCCTGCTTGAGCCGAAGTATGTGCAAGACTCGGCCTCTTTGAACTTCTTGTCGAGCCCCCAGCTCTTGATTCGGGTCTTGAACATTCTTTCGCTTGCCATTTCATCAACCATGCGAACACCCATGTAACAAGCAGGAGGCAAGACTTACGTGGCGAACAGGTTGTAATCGCGTTCCATGATCTGCTTAACTTGCTTCAAAGACTTGTTCTTATCTCGATAGAGTCTCGTTATGATAGATCGATGGCAATTCCAAATATCATCTGTGGCGAAAGGCTTCCCTATGATGAGGGGCACGCTTATGTCGTACGAGATGTCCATGGTTGGATTAAGTTGAGCTGATGTTGGAGTTTGGATGGCCAAGTAGAGAGAAAAAAGTGATGAGAATTGGGGATTATCAGGATGCATAAGGGGTTTAATATTGCTGAGCTTGAGGCATCTCGCCGGCCCTCGTGAATGTGCAAGTTGGAGCTGCTTTCCGCGCCGCGTCAGGCAGATGTGCCTGCACATCTCATTGGCTCAGCACAGAAGTACTTCGCAGAGACCAGAAAACCAGGTACGGCGCGTCAGTGCCCAATCCGCAGTCAAGCTGCAGCTCTGGTTTCCATGACGCCGGGCTCTCTTCGCTATTGCGTGTTCGGCTCTAGGGTGGTCAGCAGGACCCCCCAGTTGGGTTATGACTTATGAGAAGGCTGGGGCCACGAAAAGACCGAGCAGCTGGGCATGGGAAGGAAGCAAGGTGAAAAAAGGATAATGGCTAATACTCCCAGCCTTTCCAGTCTTAATGTCGTCTTCCACTCCGCTGTTTTACAGCGCGTAATGTGTTGTTCCATTGAAACTAGATGGCCAAGCATTATACCGACTGTGCAAGTGGTCTGGAAAAAGTCCCCGGCAGCTACTTCACCAGTCCGTGTGCCAGCTATCAAACAAATCAGCGGGCGGGTGCCCGCCGGCGTACCCGTACGAGCTGCCGCCATCGTACCGATGCCGGAACAGGTCCGTGAACTCGGCCCACGTCATACCGGCCCCTCCACGCCGGACATCCTCCTGGTCACCGACCCCGAAACCGGTGCTGGTGCCGGTGCTGGTGCCGGTACCAAAACCGTACTGTTCTCTGCCAGAGAATTCGCCCGGCGACCCAAACACTCCTTCGAAGCTCGTACCTCTTCCGCCGCCGAAGAACCCGGGGCCGCCGGAACCCCCGGCCCCGGCCCCGAACAATCCTCCCCCTCCGGCATCCCCGCGCCTCCGACCTTCGGCGGCGCCAAAGACGCCGCCAAACAGATCGTCAAAGCGCGTTTCCTCGCCATCTCCGAGGTTCTGCGGTCCCGGCCCGCCCCCCATCCCGGGGCCCCCAGCCCAATAACCGCCGCCGCTCCTCTCCTGCCGTCTCCTCTCCTGCGCCCCTCTCAAAGCCTCTAGAAACACTCGTCCCCATTCTTCCTCGGACCAGGCGCCTCTAGCAGAGGACCCCGATTCGTCTAGCCCGCCGCCGAAAGGACTAGAAGACCAATACCCCGGCGTCCGCTGGTGGTCCCGCTGACGTTGCTGCTCGTTGCGGAGGTTCTCCTCGTAAAACCGGCCGGTGCCAAAGTACACCCCTTCAGACCCGCCTCCGCCACCGCTGGCAGGGCCGTCCCGCTCCCTGCGCCTCTGCCGACTCCCCGTCGGAGGCTGGCCCTGGTGCCCGGGGCTGTTCCGGGCCGAGCTGGCTTCCGAGTAGCCGTCGAAAGTGTATGCCATCGTGCGTATGGTACGTCTGTCTCTCGTCGTCGCTGCTGTGGTCGAATTGCTGTGTGGCGTCGCTGGTTTGTAAGCGTGCTTTGGGTCTGGTCTGCCCTGTTGTGCAAAATGAGTTCTTGTCGGCCATGGATGTTTTGTTTTATAGTGCTTGCCACAGGTAGCACGAGCAGAATGATTCACAACTCCTTCCTGGTTTAAGCAAGTGAATGTGAAAGCATGTTTTTGGCATCCGGGTTTTGATTGCTGACAGCAAACAGAGCAAATGATTCACCGAGGAGAAGGCATACGCATTACAAAATCAGTCGGCATCACTGTAACAACTGGCATTTGGCTGCAAGCGCAACGATTTGCGCTTGCTGCGCGTCTTATATACCAGCTTCAAAGCACTTTGCCCCGTCGAAATTAATCCAGCTTCTCCTTCTCCGTATCGAAACCCGTATCGAAAGGAAAGAAAGCCCGGGGCATATGTTTGTTTACCTGCTTTGATAGGTAAAGCCGGGTATAATAGAAAACATACATTACAGGTATCATAGGTCCGGTGTACGTATGGTCGCTCCCATAGACAACGCCGCGCAGAAAAAGCAAGCAAGAAAATGGGGTAATTATGTCGTGGATGTGTTTGTCTCGTTGCGCAAAGAAACGGGTCCTTGGAAGCCGGCGGATGGCCTGACGTTCTGCATCTCCATGCTCTGGGCATCGTGCTTGGGCTGGTCGCGGAAGGCGCCGAGGCGCTGGTCCCCAGCGCTGTATCTCTTCTTGAATTGATAGTACGTGGGGGGCCTCGGCCGGCATAAAACGACGACCCAGTTCTTGAGCATGCTCCCTTGGGTAAAAGCCCGGAAGCGTTCCTTCTTGATGAACTTGTGGGAGTTGATGTACTCTCGTGTCGTTTCGCCTCGCGCCATGAGGAAAATGTGATAGCCCATGAGGGCAGCAGGGTAGAGGAATGCGAGCAAGCCATAAATAACCATTGCAAAAGGCACGCGGAAGTCGTCAACGGATTGGCTGAAGGAGATGCCAGACCGGTTCTGGTGGGCAATGATCTGGCCAAGGGAGGCGCCAAAGAGATAAAGGGAGAGGAATGTGGCCGAGGACACAAAGACAAAGAAATAGCGATAGTTGCGACGTCCAACGCAGTTGTTGAGCCAGACGCAGTGGTGGTCGTGGGTCTCGATACAGTTGTCGCAGAGGCGACAGTGATGAGCACGGGGAGGTCGCCAGATGTTGCATGTCCTACAATGCTTGACCGGGACCTCCATTGCAGCTGTCGATGACTCGGCCGACTTGATCAGCGTCCAGTCGTTAGTCGGCGGGCCAAGTCGGAGAGGATCGTCGGTTGGTTCGACAGGAGGAAAGGCGTGAAGATTCCGAGGCAGAATCTAGAAACCGTTAGCAGTGATATTACCAAAGGAAGGATTTACGACTTACACCAGGGTCTGACACGGAAGCATGGAGGAAGGAAGAGATGCAAATGTAGAATAAGTAGGCGAAAGTAAGCGGAATGGCAGGGCTAACGTTGTTCCATAACCAAGGCGCAGAGAAGATGAAGAAGAGGACGGCCGGAATGACGATGAACAAGCCAGTGGCCACGTTGACAGGTCTATGTTTAGTGTTCTGGAATCGACCGCCCATGCAGAAAACCGTGTTGCCCTCGAAATACTGGAAAACATAGCCGAGGTTGGACTTGGACTTGTTCAAGCTGTTGCTGTTAGCAGGCCCGGTCGGGTGGGTCGGGTTGAGCTGAGGGGTCGAGGCAGTGGACGAGAGCTTCTCTCCACCAGGCAGGCTCCGGTTTGACTTGGTCTGGCTCTGGTCACCACGTATCGGCAAAAGAAAGCTTGAGCGGAACGATCGCGGGGACTTGGCGGAGCCGGGTTGGCTGCCCCGTTCTTTGAAGCCTCTATCAACATTGACGCTCAGGTTTCGGCTGTTACGCTGGTTTTGGTGTAACGGGGTGACGCTCTCGGACACGCTACCGGCGGCGTAGTGGCCGTGGGTTGGACTCGTATTTGCGGTGATTCGGTCGTACGTTCCCTGCTCAGTGTACTCGGTCCCGCGGGATGGGGGCGGGCGCAATTCGCTGTCCTCGGTGAGCTGCCGCTGGAGACGGGCGACAGGGTTTGAAACGGGGTTGGAGATGACGCTGTGCCGAGTGTTCGGGCCGCCGCTGGCGACAGCGGCGGCCGCTGCGTCACTCTGACGGGGTTCAGGCTCGACGTCGTCCAATTTGGGCTGCTGACGAGTTACGGGGCGAGAACCGCCACGCTGGGCCTGCAGCTTCTGGGAACTCATGGGACGAAAGAAGGCGGAAGATGTGAGAGAGGGCACATGGCTGCGGCCGGTCGAGCTCGGCGGCCGGCTGGTGACGGAGCCAGCAGTGCTGCCGGCCCCAGTGCTTCGCCTCTTGTCGTGGAGACTGGTGATGTAATTCATCCGTGAGGGTGGGCCTCGTCGGCGGCCTTCCAAGGGTCCGCTGGTCCCCGTCTTGGCGGTTCCTGGCCGAGAGATGGAGTCCATGGCGGATTTGCTTCGAGGGTTGTTCTCGGAAGGGGCCTGCGCTGCAGCTTCCCCCTCATCGTCGGATGCTATATCGGTCATTCGCGACGAGATGATACTCGGCGGGCCAGGTCGGTCGGAGCGCCCAGTAAACCGTGGTTTCGAAAAGGCGTCATTGCCGGTCGGAGCGTTGGCACCACCGGCCTGGTCTTTGGAGGTCATGATTGGGGCGCTGCTGTCGAAGAGACGGCGGCGCGATGGTTCTTTGGATATCCAGGATTTCCAGCACTATAACATGTCGCTGCTGGCGCTATAACCCAAGAACTATCGTAAGGTTGGGAGAAAAGAATTCGGTTCGGGTTCGAGGAGGTCCTGTCGAGAAATAGCGTGATCGGTCGTCCGGTCGGACGCTTTGACGATGATGTTGTGATTATGTCGCGCGGGGTGCGATGGGGGCTCGGGCGAGTCGGCAAGTCGGCTGGTGAAGGAAGGTTTTGAAAAAGCTGAAGCGCAAAGGTCGGTGGTGAGAGTCGGTATCGGAAGGTCGAGTGGAGGAATAAGGAAAAGGGCCCGTGGATTAAGGCAGAGGGAGCGGATGGGTGGGTGGATGGACGGATGATTATTCGTATGGTAATGAAGTCGTACTGAGTAGAGAGAGAGACGGAGAAATGAAGGCTGACTGGGATGGGCGGACAAGCCGTAAGTGACAATGAACGAAGAGAAGAGAAAAGGCTGACCAAAAGTGAGGATCCTGTCTTTCTTGCCTTGGTGTTCCTTTTGCGAGAACCAAAAGTGACCTAGGGAAAAGGCATGGGGGTGGTCTGCGACGGGGGCGAGGATTGGAGCGCAGGATTACAGTTGCAAGAGTGGGCAATCTGGACGACTTGCCTGAGAGGGGGCAGGGGCGACCATTGACGACCTAACCCAACTGTCTGTGCATTGTGCATAATTTGGGGTAAGAATGTGCATAATCTTCTGAAAGAAGCTAGCTCCCTCGCTTAGCATTCTAGATGCCGTCGACTCACTGCTAACAGATTTCCACCCAGCATGCACATATACAAGTTAGTGAGTGCGCTCGAGCCCCTCTTCTAGTGGCATGGCCGGCCTTTTTATGCAGTACGGAACCGGCTAGACCGGGTTTGTTTGATTAATTTACCAGATTGGGGGGCCTTGACTTGGAATTGGCACGGCAGCAACGGGCAGCAACAGACCAACAACGCGCCGCGCCCACGGTTGGCTGCAATGAATGCCATGCAAGATGAAGGGGAGAAGAAGATTTTCTCTCCTGGACGCCGCCAGACGAGTCGTCCAGCTAAACATAATTCTGGTTACAAAGCACAAAAGGGCGCACAGACTGGCAGTCCTCCTAGCCTCCGATGCGACTCAGCACGCGGTAGCCTCACGATGTTTGTTGACCTTCATGGTCAACGACATACAAAGAATGCTCAACCGCTGTTTTTGTCTCGCTGGGGCTACCTATCTAGGTAGCTTAGGCGGTTTATGTTCAGTGTAGGAACGCGTCGTGTGCCCTGGTCCAGCCGCAACGCTTCGTGGTTCCCGCAATGATGCTGGGTTGGTCCTTCCTCGCTCCTATCCATGCCACACTAATTTTACCATGGAATGCTTGTACCGGCAGCACCGGTTGACGAATCATCCATCATCTGGATTATGCCAAAAAAAAAAAAAAAAAAAAAAGAAAAAAAAAAGTATAGACGCCAACATCCCATAGATTCGCGCTATCTGTCTCCTCTTTATGCCATACCTTTTACTGCATGGTCTATCCTGTTCGTGTTCTTCCCATAACAAACCCCTGATAATAACGACATCTGCACGTCTCGAAGACTGCCCCGCGCTCGCGAATCTCTTGATATATTTTGAACAAATCTCAACGGCACGTATAGTTTAATTCAAGAACACACAGCCACACAATGCGTTGATGGGATCTTCGCCGGAAAAATGCATCTACTAGTTTGTTCATAACGCCATCCATGAGAGCATGAGCGGGATAGACTCGAGGGTGCACCCTCCTTCATTCCAAGGCGTCAGGGGTTTGCTAACCAGTCTTGAACTTGCTGCTGCTCCTGACGTGCCTTCCATTTATGTAGGCACTGGCATCAAGATGTGCTGCTGATCCCGACATGTGATCCCCAGCACCTACGCCAACCATGAAGTGCAGCATTGTCACTTCCTTGAGGCCTTGAGGTTCTTGTCGTCGTAATACGCGCCAGAAGGGCAAGTTACAACTCAAGTCGTAGCAAAGCTGTGCCATTCTTAAAACCTCTGTTTGTTGAAAGGTACAATTACAGACCGTAGCCATGGGTACACACATTTTATTCATATCCAGGACCTGAGACTACGCATCATCAGGACTTATCACCGTAGACCTAACGATACTCGCCCGAAAAGATGCCGCCATTAACTTGGAACCCCTAGACTGCGAAATCGTCCCGGCAATGCGCCGTAGCCAATTGAAGACCAAAGCTGCGGGAATCCTACGTGTCGAATCATTATACGGAGATCTTTCGACACAGCCAGGGCAATCGTCCAGATGCTAGAAGACGCACGGATGAAGATAGATACGCCGGGTAGCTTCCCAAGACCGCTTAGCCACATAAAAATGCAACAAAACGCTGCAGTATGAGGTAATGCCCACATCACTGCGGATTGACCAATCACAGATGCCCGTCAGACCGGCCAATCGTTTCTCCCGCTTTTCGACCTTGATCCTGTGTCCGACCGAACGAACCTGAAGCTCCGAAATCATACGACAGCCCGAACCTCACATCACAACATCCGCTTCCCACCCCGTCAAAACCACCGCAACAATGGCCTCCTTCGTCACCCGCCGCGCCTTCTCTACCACGGTTCGCCGCTTGGCCCAGGTTGATGCTCAGTCCAAGCAGCAGCTCACCCAGGAGTCCAAGCGCAACCCCGAACTCATCGTGCGTGATATCCCGTCTCTCCTCCCATTCAGCCGAAACCCGGGTGTCATCGCCAACAGCCCTCCGTCCACCCACGGGTTCCTCTCTCTCACTGCGTAGCCGGGATTCGGAGCCAGCCGAGATTCAGACATGCGACTGGCCTACGAAATACCGATTTGCGCAACAAGATGGACAATTGGAGGAACTGTGGCGGCCTTTTGCGCAAGAGGGTTGAAAACAACAGGAGGCTAATTGAATTTTCATCATACAGATCCTCGGCGGTGTCATGGTTGCTGCCCTCGGCGGCGCCGGCCTCTACTTCGGTACGTCTTGACGAATCCCATCGGCGGCCCTCCCCCAACCCAACGCAGGCTAATGTCTTTTTTCCTCTCCCGCGCAGGCCGCTCCCCCACCTCCGCCACCTCTGAGAGCCCCGTCCTGAAGGCCGGTATGCCCTGGGAGACCGAAGGCGAGGGCAAGTACAAGTACCACCCCGGTGGTAACCCCAAGAACGAGCCTAAGGACGCTCCTAGCGCCGTCAACACCGTCATCATCCCTGATGTCACCCTCCCCAAGGTACGTTCACGATTCCTCTCTTCTACGCTCTTGGCTCCCCTGTTGGGATGCCGTCCGTGTTGGTCCAGCAACACGAGCAACATATCCCTCGGGATCTGCGGCAGAAGAGCGCTTTCCAGGCTGACCATGACACAGGAACTGCACGACAAGTACAACAAGTGGGGCAAGGAAGGCTACCCTTAAAGAACTAACGATACCTGTGTGTTGAGAAAGTGTTTTGGTGCGAGCAGCGCATCGGGCGAAAGGGTGGTTTTCATGTGTAGATAGAGGGAGAATTAAGAGTTTACCACAATTGCCACCTTTTGACGCCAGCCACCACAACTATCATGCCGGCGTCCAATTAATTGTCTAGCGGTCGTCAAACTTGGAAGTGTCCGACGGCCATTGAGAGGGAATGACGAGAGCAGTTGCTTTGCGTCGGTTTCATTGGCATGCAGTTAAATCATGAGGTTGCAAAAGGTACTCCCAAAAAATAAGAAAAAAAGACTGCAATGATTCCAGCATTGCCCACAACTCCACAACACCTCAGAGCCCGCGCCTCGCCATCTCTCTCCCTCTCTCTCTCTCTCTCTCTCGCGTCTCCATGCAAGGCTTACGAGGCGAGCTGCTCGATCTCATCCCCAGTGAAACCGAAAAGGTACAGCAGGTCCAGGAGGCTCTCACTGTTCAGCCTCGTGTCGGCCTCCATCTGCACCATCGGCTTCGCGTTCCAGGCAACGCCCAACCCTGCCGCCCCCATCATCAGGAGATCGTTGGCGCCGTCTCCGACGGCGACGACTTGCGACAGGTCGATGCCCTCCTTGCCGGCGATCTCGATCAGCAGGTCCCGCTTCCTCTCCTTACCTACGATGAGACCCTTGACCTCGCCCGTGAGCCTGCCGGCGTCGTCGACGACGACCTCATTGGCATGCGCGTAGTCGATGCCGAGCTCGCCGGCCAGCCAGCTCGTAAGAGGGAGGAAGCCACCGGACAGTACGGCGGTCTTGACGCCGAGGCGCTTCAGAGCCTTGATCAGGCGGGGCACACCCTTGGTCACGTCGAGGACGGGCCTCAGCTGCTCGAAGAAGGAGGCCGGGAGGCCCTTGAGGAGCTGCACGCGCTCACGGAAGGCGGCATCGAACTCGAGCTCGCCGAGCATGGCGCGGTGGGTAATGTCGGCGACGCGGGCGGCCAAGTCGGGCGGGTCCTTGATGGTGGCGGCGAGAAGGTCGATGACCTCCTGCGTGATGAGGGTGCTGTCCATGTCGAAGACGACCAGCCTCGGGTGGTGGCGCCACAGGGTGTCGGGCTGCAGGGCGACATCGACGCTCCACTCCCTCTCGAAGCGGTAGATGAGCTCGTGCCGCCGCAGGTCGGTCAGACTGAGGTAGGTCTGGCAGGGAGACGGGTCGAGGGTCAGCTCGACGACGCGCGGGTTGTCCTGGCTATCGAGGCAGCGGTGCGACGAGCTGTAGTCGGACTCGCCTTCGGGCAGAGGGAAGGTCGACATCAGGTGCAGGAACGAGGTCACGCACATGGGCGAGACGTAGGAGCCATACAGGTGGTCGAGCTTCTCGGGCTCCTGCGTCGGCGGCTCGAGCGGGAAGGACTCGGGGTCCTGCGTCGGCGCGAAGTTAGCCGGGAGGGACTCCTTGCCGCCGGAGTGCTCCGAGGTCGGCTTGGGGGGGGACGCGACGCGGCCGCCGCTCCGGGTAGCCGCCGCCGCCGCCGTGGCGCTCTCGCCGTTCGGTTTATAGAACAGCGTCGCGACCAGGCGGGACTGCTTCTTGCCCCCGGCGGGAGCGCAATTGGGGTGCGAGTAGCTGTGGTTCAGGCCGTGACGGATGGTGGGCGGGTTGTCTTCAGAAGGGATGCCATTGAACCCGGCATACTGCTTATAGCTATGAGCTTGCTGAGACGGCGAGACAGCCACTTTGCCGAGGTCCTCGACGACGGTGTCGATGCCAAAGCGACTCTCGGGGAGCTGCGGGGGCCGGTACTGCTGGTGCTCGCGCAGGAACGAGCTGGACCTCATGGACGAGGACAACTGAGGTCGCGGCGACGTCGCCGACCTGGCGGGGCTTGCGTCGGCCATGGCAGATACAATGTTTTGCGGCGCGGGAGAGGGGGGGAGGGGTCTCAAGCTAGGTGTGGACGGAGCAGGCTTAGGTCAGGGCGACGGGCGCAACAGGGACACGAGCAAGAGTCAGACAATGAGGGAGGGCGGGGGAGTAAGCCTGCAGCAGCAACACAGCTGTCAGCGACGGTAGCTGCGTCTTGGAAGGAGGGATGGCGCGGAGAGGTGAGGAAAGGTGAGGGGAAGGTGAAGAGGGAAAGGAGAGAAGAGAGGAACAGAAAGCTCGGAGCTGAGTCCTGGTGAAGGAAAGCTTAAAGACTTGGCGAGCCTGCAATCATGTTTCGTAGGCAAAAACATCGTTGAGGCACACGCACACTGGACGCGGCAGAGGCTGGTGCAGCAGCGCCCGCCCGCATTGAGAGCACTGTGAGTCTAACTGTGTAGGTAGTGCATCCCACCCCACTTGTCCGTCACTGGCCCGGAGCCGATTGTTGCCCACAGCCCCCCGTGTCCGTGTGGCTGCGCCGCGTTCCATTGGCTGTCGCTGGATCTGTCCAGCGGAAAGGTGGACTTCAAAGTCACGTGGTTACCCCTCTGAAAAAAATTTGATATGACGAGCTAAGGTGCTCATTACATCACTCTCGGAGCCCCGAACACGTGAGACGTTGGCGAACATGAGATGTCACTCTCCCCCGGGGCGGGATCTGCGGGGACACACACCATCAGCCTCGTCCGAAGTTGCCGACGTCAGTTACCAGGGGTGACGTTGGCGGCACAGCCTTATCACCGTAGGTAGTGTACTAGCGTACGCAGAACGCACACTGACCTCAGCCTCTTTTGTCAAGCCAGCCTGACCCGACACCTGGCGACCGAATGGAAGAAGTGATTGCAGTAGTGAGAGGTAAGCTGCCCTGCCCACCAGTCGCCACGGCAGCCGCCGACTAATCGTTGCTTCGGATCCAGAGAGGGGGCTCCGCTGACAGAGAAACGGATCACAACCGAGCGCGTACTACCCACCCAGACGCAAGGACGGATGCCAGATCGTGATGTATCTGGAGTGGCCGGTGGCCCCCTTCTCGTCTAGGCGTCCGTCATTGGGGTTCTGGCCTGCGTTGTTTGTTGATAACAAGGCACCTAAGATGAATGAGTCGTCAACCCAGAGCGGCCGCTCAGGCTTGTCTTGTCGGGCTTCTGGTCAAGTGAACCTTGACTTTGCCTATGATTTGCCGAAAGTTGTCCAAAGAAACGCAAGTTTCCAAGAAGTCTTTGCTCTACTGTGTTTCGGAGAAAACAGGTTTCGGGTAAGAGTCATGGAACGTGCTGAAGAAGCCAGGCTTCCTTCAAACAAAGATGGTTCTCCCTTCTTGTTCTCTGGAGACGCCAAGCAAATGTACTCGGGACAGACGTCAGCAAGCGAGGCCTCGGGCGGTGTTAAAAGCTCGAAGCACATATCTCTCGCTGAAACCCCCCAAGGCGGATTGATTTGTCAGAAACTTCCACAGCGGGCGGTCATGGATGATACTCAGGTTTCTCAAATGCTGACTGGCTAAGGGCGTCGGGATGAAGATACGCAGTTCAGCGCGGGATGCTGACGCCCATTTTCAAGTTGACAGTCCTCCGACACCCTCGACGCCGACGGCCGGGTGGGTCGCCGATTACCGTGCCGGCCGACCGCCGAGTGCCGTCACCGCACCCACTAGGCCAAGCCGCTTGGTGGCCCATGCGGGATCACGCCTTCTTGCATCACCATGGCGAATCGCGCGAGTGTTTCTGCACAAGCAAGAGGTCCTTCTTCCCCCTTTGTTTCCAGCACCTTCGCTCATGATGAGCATCGATTCAGAGGGCCTCTTTTGATGATGATCGATACGGCAGAACCGGGCCCCAATATCTTATACTCATGGAGTTGCGGCTCCCGGCTGCCGGGGCCGGTTGTAGGGCCAGCTTTCGCCATGAAATCCACTTCCGGCTCCCGGGGCGATGGCGCAATTGCGGGATGTCCACGGTACGGAGCCAACCGTGAGTCCTGTAACCAATCATGTTTTGTTTCATTCATCACGAATGGCTTAGCGTCGATGTCGTGATTGCTCCCAGACCACCGCCTCGTCCTTGGAGATGCAAATTCCGCGGCGCTTGTTCAATGCTGATAGCCCAAATGCTCCGGACAAGCTGCGATTGCGCAATACTTGGGGCGGACTCTTGTGGTCCGTCGGCCTCTTGGTTCGATCGGGGTGCTTCTCGAGGAAAGGGGCGGAACCCGAATTAGTAATGCTGCTTGGTGATGGCATGGCCCTTGTGCCCAACAATATGATACACCTCCCGCCTCCCTTCTCGCGGTGTAAGGATTCCTAGCTTGCCCGCCTCTCT
Organism: Colletotrichum graminicola M1.001; assembly: GCF_000149035.1. Taxonomy (NCBI): domain Eukaryota; kingdom Fungi; phylum Ascomycota; class Sordariomycetes; order Glomerellales; family Glomerellaceae; genus Colletotrichum; species Colletotrichum graminicola. The sequence continues at coordinate 282,001 of NW_007361038.1, read as the reverse complement.
GTCCTCACAAAACAACACCTCTCTTGCCTCCTCTTCCCAAAACTGAACTCTGCCCCAGATCTATCTCGTGCGTCATCTGTATTTCAGTACATCCCTCTCGACCAAGTGAACCTATCCCGGGTTTTCAACACACCCTCTTACAAAATACACTCGTCATATATACCCGGTGCACCCTAACCGCACGCCTCTTCACCCAAACCCTTCTGCCAAATTCTTGGACGCTTCGAAAGAATGTCGTCTGCTATCGAGTCCGCGACCCGGACGTCCTCAGCGGCGTCGTCGCCTCGGCTAAACGCCGTCGAGTCCGCAAAGCTGGACCGCGCCGAGGTTGAGTCCGGATACGGTTCCGCCACAGATGCGTCGTCGACAGCGTCGTCCGTCCCCGCGCTCCCCCTCGTCTCCCTCACCCTGCCGCACCTCAAGCACCTCAACGACCAGCTCGAGCACATGCACCCCCTCGACATCCTCCGCTTCGCCAAGGTCATGTTCCCCAACCTCTTCCAGTCAACAGCCTTTGGCCTGACGGGCCTCGTGACCCTCGACATGCTTTCCAAGATCCAGAAGGAGAATCCCGCCGCCGCCAATGTCGACCTCATCTTCCTCGACACCCTCTACCACTTCAAGGAGACCCACACCCTGGTCGACCGCATCCGGGAGCGCTACCCCAACGTGAAGCTGCACGTCTTCAAGCCCTACGGCGTCGAGTCCGTCGAGGAGTTCGAGGCCATGTACGGCCCCAAGCTGTGGGAGACCGAGTCGGAGATGTACGACTGGGTCGCAAAGGTTGAGCCCCTCCAGCGCGCCTACCAGGAGCTCGGCGTCGCCGCCGTCTTGACCGGCCGCCGTCGCTCGCAGGGCGGCGCCCGTGACAAGATCCCCGTCATCGAGGTCGACGACGAGCGCGGCGTCATCAAGATCAACCCAATGGTCAAATGGTCCTTCAAGCAGGTGCAGGAGTACATCAAAACCCACAACGTGCCGTACAACGACCTCCTCGACCAGGGGTACAAGTCCGTCGGCGACTGGCACTCGACCGTACCCGTCAAGGAAGGCGAGGATGAGCGCGCTGGCCGCTGGAAGGGCCAGCAGAAGACCGAGTGCGGCATCCACAACAAGAAGTCGCGGTACGCCCAGTACCTCGAGGAGATGGAGCGCAAGGCCGCCGAGGACAAGAAGGCCGCGCCGTCGTCGTCTGCCGAGGCAGAGAAGCAGGGCGAGGCCGCTGTCGCGCCCGTCGTCAAGGCCGAGAAGGAAGAGCAGGCCGTTGCATCAGTGTAAAGCGTTTGGCGGTCTTGTTTTTTTGCATTTTGCTTTTTTCATAATGACCTGTAGGCATGATGCATGACGGCGTTTGGGGGACTCAAAAACGAAAGGACGGTATGGGACAGCATGCTGGCGCTCCGGCATGAGTTAGGCCATTAAGGCCAGTATAAATCTAGCGTTTCGCAGATACTTGATCCTACCTTGCAGATAGGAGAATTGAAACACAATGAACCAACATGACGTTACTTCGGGAGGATGATATGAGGTGTGAAGAGTGAAAGTAAAGAGGACGTTGCGAGGCCCCAACTTTGTCCCGCCGAGACCCCGCATCCGGGGCAATAAGTGGGAACGCCAGACTTCGTCCCATAGTGTCCTAACGCTTCATCATGCGACTTTGCAGCTGGTCTGCTAGAGCGCTGACATGTTCTCCCAAAGCAGATGGTGTGGCGGACACCTCTTGACCACTTTCGACAATGCGAACTTCGGTGGAGGTTGCCTGCCATCACCGCCATGTGCTTTTGATAACGGTTGCACACGAGCTTCAGTGTTTTGTTCGCCCACTTCGACCACCGACAACGAAACAGCGACTCTCGTTCTTGAACCATCCCGCTGATTTTTAATGCTGCTTCAAAGTTCAATTAAATAGCCTGCAAGGCACACGTTCCATAACGAGACTATCTTTTGAAATAGCTCCGAGTTTGCTTCGGTTTGTACCCGACTACCTTAACTCAAAATTCACGTCCTACGAAAATAGGTTATTGTTGTGGAGGAGCAACGATATCGCCATGGATAGTGGTGGTATTGGTGATGTGTAACTAGGAGGAAAAAGGGCTGCTGGCTGGCAAGGTGAAGAAGCTGGTGAACCTGGTGGCCAGAGGTCACGTGAGTGGACCTCACCACCAACAATTGTAGTGCCTGGGAGTGGCAGCAAATAACCAATCTGAGTCCTCAACAGGCCCGACAACCCATGGCAGAAAATAGCAAGAAGGACATGAGAATCTAGGCAGGGTTGTGGTACAAAGGTAAACCCACATAAATCGACCGACGACCGCCGTCTCGGGGATGTCATTAAATCGAATACCAAAGAATATTACATTACATGGAGAGTTCTGAATAATGTTGCTAATTATTCTGGGCGGCAATATGTGACAAATGAATGACAATGTATAGATGTTGGCCGGAAAGACTCGGAAAGAATGAGTAAAAGCCCAAGACTGTCGTTAGTAGTGCCTACACTTCAACTATACACTGCCAATCTGAGAGAATTGTGTTCAAGAGCTTACACAGTCCTGCAGAGTATGCGATGAACTTTTAAAGAATTATGAAAGGCGGTTCATTGTCATGAAAATAATTCAAAACAATCATTTGACAAAGGCCTGAATTCTGACTCAGTCATTCCTGTGTTTCGTAATACCGCTAAATGGCGAGATACTTCGACTACTTCATAACGCTGCCGGCCTCCCGAGACTTCTTGGGTTGTTACTGGCAAGCTGACATCATGCGATGTGCGTCGAAGTGGAATAAAAAAAATCAGATCCAGGCCGTTCAAGGCCACCGCTCGTCTCGCCCGGCTCAAACGAAGCGATAAGCTCACCACAGCCAGGGAACATACAATCCACAAAGTCTTGGAATAATCTAAAGCTGCTTGGCAACCTGGCCTGGTGTCTATGGTCCCAAGTGGGAGGCTCTATCAGGCGAATCAACAGCCTCAACCAGCAATGTGGACAACAGATGGCCGCCAACTTAGCCGAGTCACACTTTATATTAAAGCCGCAACACCACTGCGCGGCTTCACCGCCGGGTAGCCTAATTCAGCCGAAGTCATGCTTGAGCTCACTTGGTCCTGCGAGGTGGCACTGAGAGGGTTGCCTACTATGAAAATAAGCTTGGTTCGTCGGCTCGCTTCCCGACGGGACACCGTGCATATGTCTCTGGAGAGGCACTGTGAGAGTACCTCACAGATTCCTGCAACCACTCACACATTTCTTTTTTATTCCATCGTGAGTCGACCTCACTTACACGCCAGCCACGTCCCCAGAAGCAAGGCAGCCCGAACGCCCGACGCAACCCCCCCTCCCTGTCGCCAACAGACGGAAAAACAGGGCGAGAGACGCAGAAACTCACTCAGGCCTACATTTCCTCCCTTGAAGATTTCTTAGTCCAACCCGACCCCCGTCTACCCCCACTAAATTACGGAAACCATGGCGCCGCCGCACCAGCGGGCGAGGCAACAATTGCCCTCCCCGCCGGCATCCTTTGCAACCCGCAAGCACAGGATCCTGGAGCAGCTTAGCGTACCCGACGCAGAGTACACCGACGCCTCGCCCAAGGGGTCCGTGGACGTCGGCATCCGCGAGCTCATCAACGAGCTCAACGCCCTTGACGGCTTCGTCACGACGAGCAGCTGCGCAGGGCGGGTGAGCGTCTTCCTAGAAGGCCGCAGGGCGCCGGCCTCTGCTCCCGCTGGGCCGGCCACCCACGCCGAGACTCGTTCTGAGCCTGCAGCCCAGACAGGGGACGGCGATGATGACGAAGACGTCGACAGCATCATCAACAGCGGCAGCGCCGCCACGACGATAGCTGGCCCCGGGGGTAAGGGAGGCGGCGGCACGTGGTTGTTCGTATCGCACGACCCCGTCCCCGAATCGCACGATGGGGATGACGGGATGTTGCGTCGTCTGGGTCTCGTGGACGAGAAGGAGGTAGCCAGCCACCGCTTCGCCGGAGAGTCGGGCAGCGCTCAGCCTGGGCGACGGAGGAAACGACTCATTCACTTCAAGTTCGAGCCCATGGTATGCAGCCCCCCCCCGTCACCTCATGCACACACCCGCGCCCTACTACTCATCCATCCCCTCCCTAGCCCGCTCCTCCCAGACTCCCTGTCGTCGAGGCCCATGTCGCCTTGGAAACCTCACATACCGCGTCCTGCATACACAGCGCTCACATGACCAACTAACCAAAAAATCTCACCCCACACTATAGATTCTCCATGTTCTGACGGCTTCCCTGGCCCACGCCCAGCTCCTGCTCAAGTGCGCGTTCGCGGCCGGTTTTCGGGAGAGCGGCGCCCTGAACCTGCTCCCCGCCGTCGCCCCTATCACACCGCAAGACGGCTCCTCATTGTCGTCCTCGCCGCCAGTGACGCCCATGGTGGGGGTCAGGACGATGGGCCTGGCGCTCGAGTCCCTGGTCGGCTACGTCGACGATGACGACAGCGACGAGGCCCGACACTGCACCGTCTCGGTGAGCTACCTGCGAGACCTAATGCAGATCGCCAACGAGCGCTTCGCGGAGAACGCGGCGAGGATCGAGAGGTTCCGGGCCGCGCTGCACGCGGCCCTAGCGGGGCCTCCGCCCAAGCTGGGCGAGGGGGGCGCCGAATGGGAGGACGCTGCTGCCAGGCGGGAGCGCAAGAAGGCCGAAGGCCTGCGTCGCAAGGAGGAGGTGTTGGCTGCTAGACAGAAGACGCAGCCTCAGCCTCCAGCTGAGGGTCGGGAAACTCTCACAGAAGACCCGGCTGGGCTACCTGAATACGAACTCCATGGGCTGTGATGTGACCAAATCCATTCGCCATCTATACACTTTTGTCTTTATCCCACCAGTAGCATGGTTGTTGTACACTTTGACATTCCGCCCCCTTAATCGCCCTACTGCTGCGCCTCTGTTTCTCTCCGCTGGCATGTCATCCATCCATCCATCCATGACCGCCATCACTCCTTGCCATGAACCACAAGAACGCAGAAATCAGATGCCAAAAGCCCTTGACAAAGTCTCACCCCTCCACCGCCCCCGGCGCTGTCCTCTCACGAGACAACCTTCTCGACCCAGCCCTTCTCTAACCGCTTCACCTCATCCTTGAACGCCTCGACCTCCTTCCAGCAATCAAGCGGCCGGCGGTCGTGCTCGAGCAGGCAGCGGACGACGTTGCCGCGTGCCGTCTCCACGCTCTCGGGCAGGCTGCGCACCTTCTTGCGCTCCGACAGCTTGGCGCGCAGGGCCTCGATCTCCTTCTTGACGGCGTCGTGGCTGCGCTGTCCCTCGGGCGCCGGCTTGTCCTCGGCGGCGATCTTCTCGTGCGCGAGCTTCAGGGCCTCGGACTCCTTGGCCTGCAGGCGCTTCAGCTCCTCGGCGACGCGGGCCTGGATCTGGAGCTCGGTGAGTTGGGAGCGGGAGAGGTCGGTCTGCGGTCCGGGTTGGCCGGTCACTGGTTAGCTTTCAAGTTCTCTCTTTTGTCCGAGGTAAAGAGCGCAGATGGGGGGGAGGGCGTTCGATGGCAGGACGCCAAGGCGGAGGGTGAAAGTGCGATTGGGCCAGCGAGAAGTCCAAAAGACAAATGCTCTCGGGGTGGGAAGGAGCTTACCTCAGGGCTGGTCTGCAGAGACTCGACGAGATCGTGTGAGATGCCGCTGGGCGTGGTGCTGCGTGCGTGATCTTGGTCAGCCGACGATGCCCTCGGCGGACGCAGGAGGACGAGACAATCGGGTAAGGGCAGGACTTACGCCTTCCACAGGTGTGGGGGCGTGTTGGACGACGGCTTAGACTCGCTAGCACCCATGATTGCGGCCTCAATGGCTGGAGAGGTGATTTGAATGTTTGGCCGTGTTGATATGGAATTTTCCGGACCGTGGACAGCGGTCGTCAAGCTGCGAGCTCCCATGGGCCCGGCACAGGTGCACGTGATGGAACGGTAATCCGACGGAACGCTTAGTCATCTTTGGGCGATGTCCACAGCTCCTACCGACGTTTCCCCGATGACGTCTTGCTGAGTCATCCAACAAACGTTGCCTAACGTTTACAAGTTTCCACAAACAAAGAGGTTTGTCCTCCAGTTGATACTAGCTGCGGGACCTTGCCGTTCATGATCCACAGCCTACGAGCACGTTTTGGAAGTTTATGATGCCGCGGACCATCTCTCAGACCGTCGTCTGCCCGCTGCAAGGAAATCCCAAGCATGCCTTGGATCTAGGCTATTTATGATCTTCACTGTTTCAAGGATCGCGAGTGATAATCAGGGCAGGTATCTGGACCTGGGAAGAAGAAGGTCCATCCCCATCGGTTCATGGTCCACTAAAATGAGCAGCCAGGCTATCTAGCCGAGATCTCCGAGGCTTCAAAGTCTGGGATAGCATGTGCTTAGCGCCAAGAGAGGCCGTAGCCTGCGAGATATGGCAGTAGATATGGTGACAGAGCCAGGTGCATCAAGAAGAGACAGAGCCCAAGACTCAAGATCGAATGACGCGGCCTTGGGCAAACCGTCACGAGCCATTCGCATCTCTCGGCTTCATCTGCACACATTTGTCTGGTGCTGCATGCCACCGTTCACCTGAAGCGTGAGGGGCGGGCAATATCGTTGAAACGACAGGTCGCGGAAGAGCAAATGACTTCATGGGGACTGTTCCGCCTTCTCATCCACCGCATCTTCAGTCTTCCAGGCTCTTCCCCGGGCACGCTGTCGGGCCACTGGCCTCTCAGGCTCTCACCCCCTCGCAGAAGCCCGCTGTCCACCTCGGCCCCTCTGGTGCAGGCAGTGGTACTGTAGTTTGTACCGCGGCCCATCTGGACGACCCAGCCAGGCGGTTGTGACGGTAATCAAGAGAAAAAAACTGAGTGCGCTTTTCGGATTCCAGCCCCGAGGTGAGCTCGGGGTGGTTAATATGTTTGCAACAGCGCTTGACAGGGGCTTCCCGCTGACCAGCGCAGGGGCCCCGGCGCAGTTTCGGTTACACCGTCACATCCCGCAATTTATGCGCGGCTGGCCAAGTAATAAGAGCCAAAGACGCCGTGGGGAAATCAGCGGGCGATATGAAGGAGTAGTGCGTATGGAGGTATTTCCTCTCTGGGGGAGCATTCTGCGAATGCCTTCTACCTTTAGGACCCAGCAAGAGACCAGGGAACCCCTACGTCAATGGAGCCGCATGCGCTCGGCGACACGCAAAGCTTTGACGTTATTTAACGGAACTGGACAAGCTCGGCGAGCTGCAGGCGTGGCCGGACTGAAGCTAGAGGTCGTCGGCAGAAGTGTGAGTCTATTTTACGCAAGCGGGCTAGATAGCGGCCATCGAACGAGCGGCTGGCTGATTAATGATTATCGTAGCACCATGAACCGAGTGTTATTCATCTCTGGATCACAGGTCCGCATGGGGGGGCATGGAGTGGGTGGCGTCTTCACGAGAAGGGGGCAGAGGAGGTGAGTAAGCAGGAGACGTTAGGCTGCTGTCGTCAGATGTCATCAAATGTCGTTAAATGAATGCCATGGCACGATCGGCTGAGAGGGACGGCAGAACATTACGACGGAGATAGAGGATTGCGCGCGGGGGGCTGATTCGCATGACCCGAGAGTTCGGCCAAGAGCGATGATGATAGGCAGGTTTTTTTTTTTTTCCAATATGCCGTACTTCCCATGATTCTTCCCGTTCGTCATGACCCAAGCGCCAGGTGCTGGTTTTTCCAGCCCTCCAAGGAGGGTAAGGCGCATGGTGCAAAATGGATACCGCAATAATTGCACATCATATGACCCGGTTCGTGCATCATGCCTGGGTTGCTGTTCCACAGCATATCAGTATTCGGATGGTATGGATGGGATACCCTTACACTACCTACTGCGTAGAGTACTAAGGTATAAGATGGATCTTGGCGCTCGACGAGGGGTTCCGTGCTCTGGGTACGATGGGGTAGAGCCCAAAAGTCGGGTAGGCGATAGAACTCAACGGGAATCTAAACAAAAGAGGGAATAACACCACCATAATGTCTTTGGCCCTTCTTTGGCCCATCGGCTGGCTGGACTGTTCGACGAGAACTGTATGACCATTAGGGCTCAAACGATGAGACTAGTGGCAACAAACACAGGGTCATGGGCGGGAATGGCGGCGGCCCAGCCAATGGTTGGAATTTCTTTTCGAAGCTTTCGTTCATCTGAACATGCTCCATGGCGGCTGGGCAGAGCAGGGCCTTGTAAGATTAGAGGAGACCTGAAGTTCTCGTCTCTTGTCGGTCATTTCGGTGGATGCAGTCCACGGCCAGCGTGCAAGGCGCCGAGTTTTGCAGCTTTCGCCATGCAGCGAGCCATGTGCGAGGGCGAAGAGAAGGAAGGGGATGACGGGTCCAGTTCTCCATCGACCAGAAAGCGACAAATCACCCTCGGTCGAGAAGGGTTGCCAGCTTTTGCTTGGCATCTTTGGATAGATGGATCAAGTGCGGGCTGGTGTGGTTGGCAAGCCGCAGTGTCGCCAAATGATAGGTCGAGCGCCAGAGCTCGCTTTTGCCTCCCCGGCCCTTGTTCGTCCGGTCTTTCCCCTGTCATTTCCACGCCTGTGGGCTGTGGTCGTCCGTTCGCCCCCCTGGATGAAGACCCCGGTTGGCTGTCAAGCCCTCTCGCAGGGATGCAGTCGTGTCCAAACGTACAAACAAACGCTGCCACACCTGGCACACCATGAGTTAAGCGTAGCCAGTCAAACCAGTGGGCAGCCAAGAAGATGGCGGGGGACTGAGAAACACTGGTCCATTGAGGTAGCGCCTTTGGCTAGATAAGACGGTCAGGTGAAATCGCTCAGCATAAGCCACAGCAACCCCACGGCCGGCCTGTCGACTGGGGCGGGGGGGTTCCTGGGATGCACACCGTTTCTGCAAAGCACAGATTTTGAAACTACTCGCTGGGCTGTTGCTTCTAGTCAAAGAAGCCTACCGGTAGGAGAGGAGGTCGTTGGAATGCGGACCCTTTAGCTCATGGTCAGCTCCGTGACTCCCGAGTCAAAGGGATCGAGTGAGACGACTTGCGACGTTGGATTCGAATGCGACAAAGGGACCATCTGCTTCATCTCATTCCAGCCGTCGATATTGTGACGTCGCCGTCCCGCAATAACGCACTCGACGATGGGCAGTTGTTAGAAGAGCAATTAAGAATTAAAGGAAGCGAGTGGAAATCACAGCAATCAGGGAATCCATGCACCCAGGAGCCATGTCATCCCTTCAGCCTCAGCTAATAGTACGTTGGTCCTTGTTGATTGGCTTCGAGGGATCGGCTCCCTCAAAGCCTGTCCCTGTGTGTCCAGAGTAGAGTGACTGTGCGCGCGTTGTGGGCATCGCCCATCAGCGTCATCCCTGCAGCTACTTTGGGTGACTTGTCTGTTCTTCATGGGTGTCTTGACCCCTCGTTGGCCCCATTCCTCCCTTTCGAGTCTTGAACAAAGTGTGAAGTCGCTTTTTGGCTTGAGTATGACCCTGTTCCTGTATCTCTGGCTTGCTTAACTTGCTCTATCTGCCATCTTCATCGCGGCATTCGGATGGTTATGGCATGAGTAGCGCTGGCGTATGGGCTGATAAGCAAAGTGGGTGATTCCACTCCAGCACCCAAAATATGAGGATAGGGCAAGACAGACAGACTGGTGAGCAGATTTGGCCTCAACATACCGGAAGTTAACCCTCTTCCCGCCCATCAACTGAGCAGTAGCTCAGCTGTATCTGTACGATTCAGGTGAGCACCTGGGCACTATGCTGTATGTACGTAAGCGCGCAAAAGAAAACAAGAAGAAGAAGAAAGGGGTACATACCTACGTGTATTGCTGGATTCACCACGTGTGTGTGTGTGTGTGGGCAACGCACGCAGGTACCAAGGCACGCCATGCCCGACCTTGTCCTGCTTCGTCCAATCGCTGGCTCGCCATGATCATTGGCGTAGGCATGCCCGTATCGGTGTGTGTTGTATGTAGGTAGACTCACCGGCTTTGGCTGGTTCTCTCGTCTTGGACGCGGATATACTTGCTGAGACCAGCTAGAAGTGCTGCAAACCCCAGGTACCAGTTAATGAGAGAAAGAGAGGTAGGATGGTGAATGCTGTCAAGCGTGGCCCGGTCGATCCCAGTCATTACCGTTTGCCCTTGCACGCCACCATCGTCAGGGGGAATGCCATGTTGCCTTTCCCAGTTAGCAACATCGTACCCGGAAGAGGGGCCAGAGGGGCCAGAGGGGGCCAGAGGATCCTCTCCGCAGCGGTGCCGTGGGCCCTCCCCCCCGGCCTTCTCATGGCTCGCAGGAATTCGTTCATGGCCCGTCCTAGCCGGTCTCTTAAAAGTACATTGATCGCCCTTTCCGCGCCCTGTGATCCCTCCCAACCACTGTCTGTTTCCCTTGCTTGTTGTCACGCTGACTGACCATCTCTTCAATATCCATTCTGTGAGACGATTTGTCTTTGCTGGAATTTTGGAATTTGACTTATTCACTTCTTTTGAAAAAGAGGCTGGACAACTTCTTTTACTTCTTCCGCTTCAGGGTCATTGTTGTTTGACGAACAAAGGAACCAGGATAACCAGAAACACAAGCTAGACTTCTGAGGTCACTGGAACCAAACAGCGGGTCGAAGAAACGGAAACAACGACCGCGACCCCGAACCACGGACCTGCCAACCTCACCCTGGAATTTACACGCATCAACCACCACCACCACCACCACACTCTTTTCCCTTCTTTGCACCTTCCCAAGGAAGACCTCCCATTCATTCAAACCACGTGAGATTCGCTAGTTGAATCATCCACACCACTCTTTTTTTTCTTTCTCCATCCGGCACATCTGCGCTCGACTCCTCAATCAGAGGGATAGGCCCACGCTCGTTCTTTCCAACTCCGTCGGTGGCGGTGTACCCTCATTTTGATTCCAAGACAAATCCAACGTCTCCGTTGTCTTGTTCCACTTCTACGTCTTACGACAAACTCGGCCTTTTAGCTTTGGAGTCTTTTCTGATCTCATCGTTCGACTCCTACCCGCTCTTTCCCCACACCATCAATAGAAGGGATTCCGGCTCCTCGATTCCGAAAAGGACGCGGCACGAGACCTTGCCAAGGGCCACCTACGAGACGCACAATATATTGACGTTGCTTCGTCTCCCGTCTCCCATACGCCAACCTCACAGCCCTCTCGCGCACACCACACCACCTGCTCACGCCTCTTTTATTTCACTCCCGTCGAGCCGGCTCCTTTTGGGCCAGATTCAGATCGACCTAGCCCCCTTGGGATCGCTAATACACGAGCCGCCCTCGCTTCCACACAATTAGTGGAGACCAAGATCAGCACGAGGATTCCGACCATCTGCATCTCGACGACTCCCCGACTTGACTTGACATCCGTCACTCTTGTGCTCCCACCACTGACTGCGACGTTGAGCGCATTCTTCGGTGGCCAGATCTACTGCAACGACATCCATCCACTCCACGTCATCCCTGGCACTGTGTCGGTACTTACAAAGGCCCGGTTATCCCAGAACAGGCTTGCTGCTACCTGTCATATCTACCTTGTCACTTGTGCATCGTGCAACACAATGACATTGTAGCTCGATCGTCACTCACAATAACAGTACGCCTCTTCTCACACTCGACTCTGTGGACATTTCCAGCAATCTCTTCCAGAACCTGTCTGTTCACCGCTCGACGTCCTCTCCAACCGGAAGCCTAAGTCAAACCTCGACAACTCAAGTCACCCCTGGCCGATCGCAATTTGCTCTCACTTTCCCCCTTGGGAAACCCACCAAAGCTCACTCACATTTCAAACTCGACTTTTCAGCTTCACGGCAATCACGACAACAATAACAAACACTGCAAGAGAATCAAATGGACTCTCACCGGCGCAGGCTCGTCGGCCTGGTGGCGGATCTCGTCCCCACCAAAGTGCTTCAACAGCGTGCTCATGCCGCTGAGGGCACAGGGGCGGCTACGGCCACCTCAACCATCTCTCCCTACTCCTCCAACCTAGATGGCGTGAACCAGCCTGTCAACATGCTGTTCAAGGACATGCTCTGGGCCAGCTTTGGCGGCATGGCCGCCATCGTCCTCATCATCACTATCAGTCGTATCCTCTGGGCCCAGCTCCGTCATGTGTCAGCCATGTCCGTCGAGGGCGAGAGACAGAACTACTGGAAGACGGCTCAGTGGATTTGGATGCCTAGCTTGAAGAAGCATCTCATCTACGCTCCCCTCTGGAACAAACGCCACAACAAGGAGATCAAGCTCTCCAACGCCATTGGTATCGGCACTTTGCCCTCGCGCATGCACACCTTCATCCTGGGTTTCTATCTGGCCAGCAACATGGTCTACATGTTCTTCTTGAACTGGCAAAATGCCAACATATACGCCTTCTGCGCCGAACTCCGGGGCCGATCTGGCACACTCTCCGTCGTCAACATGGTACCTCTCATCATCCTTGCCGGTCGCAACAACCCGCTCATCGGCATGCTCCACGTGAGCTTCGACACTTACAATCTCCTCCACCGGTGGATCGGCCGCATGTCTGTCATCGAGGCTGTCCTCCACACCATTGCGTGGTTGATTGTTCAGGTTGCCGACGGTGGATGGGACAGTGTTTGGCATAGAATGTCCAACCAGCTCTTCATCGGCTCAGGCATGGCTGGTACTATCGCCCTCGTCGTCATCATGATCCTCTCCTTCTCGCCAGTCCGCCACGCCTTCTACGAGACCTTCCTCAACGTCCACATCATCCTGGCCTTCTTCATCTTCCTGATGACGTACATCCACTGCGCCGTCGCTGGAATGCCTGGTGGCCTTCCTCAGCTGCCCTGGATGATTGCCATCTTCACCTTGTGGTTTCTCGAGCGCATGGCGCGTATCGTCCGCGTCGCCTACATGAACTGGTCTGACCGTGGTGTCACTGACGCTATCGTCGAGGCGGTCCCTGGCGAGTGCACCCGTGTCACGATGAACCTTCCGCGCTACGTTGACGTCAAGCCTGGCACTCATGCCTACCTGCGCTTCAAGGACATCCGACCCTGGGACTGTCACCCTTTCTCCATCGGCTGGGTTGAGCACATTCCCGACCACCGCGCGGTACATCTGGACGAGGAGAAGGCTCAGTCTGCCTGCATCGACAAGAAGAACACGACAACCTCGATCTCGTTCATCATTGGTGCCCACACCGGCTTCACCCGCGATCTTTACAATGTCGCCCGCCAAAGCGGTGACCGCGCTATCCGTATGAAGGCTGTGGTTGAGGGACCCTACTCTGGCCACCATTCGCTCGACTCGTACGGCCATGCCGTTCTCTTCGCCGGTGCCACTGGTATCACCCACGCTATTTCCTACCTGAAGCCCCTCATCGATGGCTACAACAACGGCAGTGTGGCAACGAGACGCATCACCCTTGTATGGATCGTTCGCGACTACGAGGCCCTCGAGTGGGTTCGCCCGTGGATGGACACCGTCCTCCGCCTGCCCAACCGCAAGGACATCCTGCGCATCCAACTCTACATCACGCGCCCTCAGAATTCCCAGCAGATTGTCTCGGCTTCCAACACAGTTCAGATGTTCCCAGGACGCCCGAACATTCCTTTGTTGATGAAGCGCGAGGTCTCAGAGCAGCAGGGTGCCATGTGTGTACACATCTGTGGACCTGGAGCCTTGGCCGATGATGTGAGAGCGGCAGTGAGGGAGGTACAGGACGAAGGCACTGTGGTCGACTTTGTGGAAGAGAGTTTCACATGGTAAGGGAGTGGGCATGAAGATCAGCCACAAACGAACCATCCGCAAATGAACGAGGCGGGCAACAATATCGATCCTTTGGGCGTCAACGGTACCAAGCGGGGAAAAGCGAATTGTTCTTTTTCTTTTTCTTGTCTCTTTTCTTTTTTTCTCTTGTTGTGGATCATCAGGATCAGATCAAGGCGACAGCTAGATCGAGTTAGCATTGGGGGCATGGTTTTAACGGCCGATGCCTTGTCCTTAATGGCTCGTTTTCTTTTCATGTGTACATATTTCTCACACCAACACGCTGGGGTAGACATGATGGATGGGAGTGGTGGGGCTTTCTACACTTCCTTTTTCCTTCTTTCACGTCTTCCTCAACGGCACCCTTTTTCTACTCTCCTCCGTGGGGGTTCCCTAGGAGAGATGTATTTTTCAATTGTTGGACGTATATACCACGCCTGCAACCTCTCTACATCTTTCGCTGCGAGACAAAGCAGAGGGTTTGATGTACCCAGTTGTTGTACATAGCACCCACCCATTACGAAGATAGACAGACGAAGACGTCTAAATCAGATTTCAGAAACCAAACAGTCGATATCCACCTTGCTTCTAGTGACCAACAGAACAGTTCCCAGATCGCAAAGACGAACGTGATGGAAATATAGGTGGCGAGGTCAGGGTGGCCTGAAAAGAAGGTCGTGATAGTCACACATGCCAAAGAGGACCTCTGGACCTCGAGTTCTGAGGGTCAGCTCACAGGACCTTGGAATACGGCCTGTGGAGACTTTGGAGCCCGCCCGTCAATCAACTCCACGGTCTACGCTTAAGACTTGTGCTCCTATGGGTGCAGCCGCAACAGGTGTAATGGGGTTCCTGCTATTAGCTGTCGTCTGCATGTCTCATCGATGGCGGCGGACGCGGAAAATACCCACCGCCCGGTGAAGAGGGGGATGACGGGGCCCACAGGGGAATGGCGCGATGCAAAGCGGCCGGTCATCGGGGGCTAAGCAGAGTGGGCGCACCTCTCCGGGGCACACGATTAGTCGGCCGCGGAGCCTCGTACTCGCCAAGCCGCGGGAAAGCTGGAGGCTCGCGAGCGATGATCGGATGCGGTGTCGGTTAGGGTCGGCATACCCCCCTCCCCCCCCCCCCCCCCCCGAAAAACTCTCCATCTTGCCTGTATTGTCTGGGGGATTCGGGGGACACATCACGGGCAGAGCAGACGAGGCATCGCGAAGTGGATTCTGCAAGGTCGAGTTCGGAAAAGCCGTCTGAGACGGTCCCTACGGAAGCCGTTCAGGAAACGAGTCAGGCCCAGAAGCCCGGTTCAAAGGTAGAGACAGCTCTCGGACGAAGACCGGAGCAGGCAAGGCTTCGATGTCCAGAACTAGAGCCAAACGGGAGTGGTTGAAGCGCCATTGGTCGTCAGAACATATTTTCGATTGGCGGTTTGAGGGCGGAGGGTGGGCAGGAAAGCATACCCGCCCGTGGAATCGACCGGCACTCGCGGAATTCTATAAGCAGGGACGCTTGCAGAGTGGAAAACAGAAACAGCTGACGTTGGTGTAGTGACTGCTGCTGCGGAAGAGCAAAGCAACCCCGCCATGCACAATCGGTCAAGTTGGGGCTGGGTGGGAAAGGGGGTGACCAATGGGGGCAGCCGGGTACCGCTTTAAAGGGCATGGTGTGGAGAAGAGGGGGGCTCGAATGTGGGCCCCCACTCCAATGACATTGAGTTTGGAGCAATAACCTACATTCATAGGATGAGAAGGTGTAAAGAAAAAGAGAGAGAAAAATTGAATAGGAAAAAAAAGAAAAGAAAAAAAAAGTCTGCCGCGTTGTCACTGCAGCGTCCACAGCCGCTTCAACTAGACCAATGTGTAGGAGCTGGCGACTGCGGGCGATATGCACTGCGGGAGAGCACAGAGACGGCCAGGCACTTTGACAGTGGAAGTCCGTCCAACCGCTCTCTTTCTGTCTGCGTGGTGCCTGTAGACCGAGTCCTTACTGACCTGACTGCATGCACAAGGCAGTAAAAGACGTTGGAGGACAAGGACTAGGACTAGGCCTGCTGCACCAAGCCGGTTTGACAGACGCTGTGATCCAATCCAACATCAGGAATATCTAGGGGAAGTAGAAATTAGTAAAGATAGTCAAAATAAAGGCGTGCTGAACCTGCATTGCAGCCCATCAAGTCAGCAAGTCTAAGTCGATGCATCAGTCACAAAAGATACAAAAGTGTACGTACCCTTGTCCCTTACAGCCTCTTTGGTGGAGGGGCGTGTCGAAAAATGGAGACTGGGTTTGGTCGACGTCCCCGTCCTCCATCCTCGTACCTAGTTCCCGACGCTCTGCGACGGACGAACGTTATGACTCAAAATCTTTCCCTCCTCCCTCTGTGTCTGTGATTTCCAACTCTCGAACCGTTCGCGATACTTTGTCTACAAATACCCTCTGCGACCTCTCTCCCTCGTTCTAGAGACCAAGCTACTCCTTTTCCCCAGACGCTTTATTGTGTGACGCCACTCCCCCCCCGGAAAAGATCCGCCCTGGTGTTTTTTTTAGTTGTTTTTTTAGTTTACTTACACCTCCCCGCGAGATCTGCCCCGCACTCGCCCAAGATGCCCATGTAGGTGACTCGATGGATGCCCAAAGAACCAGAACCCCAAAGCCACAACAGACGGAGGATTCGCCTGGAGAGAAGGACCATAGACTAACTACCTCTTCTATTACAGGCTCAAGGAACCGTGGAAGAAGTACAAGCCCTTCCCTCCTCTCAACCTTCCCGACCGCCAATGGCCCTCCAAGACCATCACAAAAGCCCCGCGATGGCTCTCGACCGATTTGCGCGATGGAAACCAGAGCTTGGTTGACCCAATGGCACGTCTTCTACCTCCCCACGGATTGCCCCCTACCGTGCTGTACATCTCGTCCTCATGGCGCTAACACCAGCTCCCGCGTGCAGAACGGCGATGAGAAGTGGCGCTACTTCAAGATGCTGTGCGACCTGGGCTATAAGGAGATCGAGGTCTCCTTCCCATCGGCCTCGCAAACCGACTTCGACTTCACCCGCCGCCTCATCGAGACCCCCGGCGCCGTCCCCGACGACGTATACCTCCAGGTCCTCTCTCCCTGCCGCGAGGACCTCATTAAGCGCACAGTAGAGTCCCTCAAGGGCGCCAAGAACGCCATCGTCCACATCTACCTCGCCACGAGCGAGTGCTTCCGGAGGATCGTCTTCGGCTTCACCGAGGACGAGAGCGTCGAGCTGGCCGTCAAGTGCGCCAAGCTGGTACGCTCCCTGACCAAGGACGACCCCTCCCAGTCCGGGACCAACTGGCAGTTCGAGTTCAGCCCCGAGACCTTCTCCGACACCTCCCCCGAGTTCGTCATCCGCATCTGCGAGGCCGTCAAGGCCGCCTGGGAGCCCACCACTGAGGTGCCCATCATCTTCAACCTGCCTGCCACCGTCGAGATGGCCACCCCCAACGTCTACGCCGACCAGATCGAGTACTTCTGCAGGAACATCACCGAGCGCGAAAAGATCGCCGTCTCCCTCCATCCCCACAACGACAGGGGCTGCGCCGTCGCCGCCGCCGAGCTGGCCCAGATGGCCGGCGCCGACCGCGTCGAGGGTTGCCTCTTCGGCAACGGCGAGCGCACCGGCAACGTCGACCTCGTCACCCTTGGCCTGAACCTCTACACCCAGGGCGTCTACCCCAACGTCGACTTTTCCGACCTGAACCGCGTCATCGACATGGTCGAGGTCTGCAACAAGATCCCCGTCCACCCCCGCGCCCCCTACGGCGGCTCTCTCGTCGTCTGCGCCTTCTCCGGCTCCCACCAGGACGCCATCAAGAAGGGCTTCCAGGTCCGCGAGCAGACGGTCAAGTCCAACGACGAGCATTGGCAGCTCCCCTACCTGCCCCTCGACCCCACCGACATCGGCCGCACCTACGAGGCCATCATCCGCGTCAACTCCCAGAGCGGCAAGGGCGGTGCAGCCTGGATCATCCTTCGCAAGCTCCAGCTCGACCTCCCCCGCGGCCTGCAGGTTGCCTTCTCCAAGGTCGTGCAGGACAAGGCCGACCAGCTCGGCCGCGAGCTCCTCTCGGACGAAATCACTGAGCTCTTCGAGTCGACATACTACCTCCGCGACAACCCACGCTTCACCCTCGTCGACTACAGCATCGCCCCGGACCGCTCGCGGTCCCCCGCGCCGCCTCAGCCCGGCAAGACCCAGGACACCAAGAACCTTCAGCGTGTGTTCGAAGGCGTCGTCGCCATCGACGGCAAGGAGTACAGGCTACGCGGTCACGGCAACGGTCCCATCTCAAGCTTGGCCAACGCCCTCAAGAGCGTCGGCGTTACCCTCGACGTCGAGGACTACAAGGAGCACGCCATCGGCGCCGGCCGCGACGTCAAGGCCGCCACCTACATCGAGTGCACAGCCACGGGCACCAAGCAGAGGTACTGGGGTATCGGCATCCACGAGGACGTGGTGCAGAGTTCCCTCATTGCCCTGCTGAGCGCCGCCAGCAACGTGAGTGCTCTTTTTCTCTCCCCGACCCCCTCCTCCCCACCTTGGCCGTGACGAATGTCCGTCCGCCTGTTGCTAACGCGGAGCGCTACAGTTCATCGGCAGCCGCCCCGGGAGCCCCGTCTTCCACAAGCCCGTGCCCACACGGCCCATGAGCCAAGAGCTGAACCTCGAGTCGGCGAACGGAACAAACGGAACAAACGGCGCGCCCCACGAGGCACCGGGCTTGGTATCGGTCCTCGAAGACAAGGCGAACGGCATGTAAAAAAGGTGGCAGTCAAGAATGAGGCGTGGCGTGGGACGGTCTTTTTTCTTCTTCTTCTTTTATACGCATTCACGGGAATGAAACAAAAAGTTGGGGTTCAGACATGCATATCGTGAGGAGGAGGTTGAGAATCAAAAAGCAGATGGATGACTGACTGGGCATGGCCGACGAGGTTTTTTTGTCGTCACCTGTCGGCGGCGTAGTAGCATAGCCACGTAAGGCATTTTTTTTTTGTATTTTCTTGTTGGAGCAGTTTTCTTGCCAATGCATGAATGGGAATCTAGTCAAGATGATCTCGTCCCGCCCCCTGTGGAGCGAAGACGAAAGAAGGAGCCACCACCGCCCCCCAAGCTAACAGAAGTCTGGAAGAGGAAGTCGAACATGGACCGGCACCAGAGGTGGTGTGTTGGTATGTTTTGATGGGACGTGACCCCCTCCCTTTTGAAGGCTGCCAAGATGCGAGACTATGACTGCAAACGGTTTTCGATGTGGCTACGGCATGGAGGACTAACCACCCGTGTCCCTCCAACCCTTCGTGTTTCCCGCTGCCGGGCTTGCCGTTAATGACCTTCACACCCAACATACCCCTTTACATGCATATCAAGCAGTAAGTTCACAACTTCAGGAAACGGCAGTAGCTACAGCAGCAGCTCCTCCTTCAGCGATTGCGGCTGCGCCCCCCCCCCCCCCCCGCCCCCGCCACGTCCACGTCGTGAGGGTGCCTCGCGTCAGGAGCCCAGGTCGAAAATCCCTGATGATACTAGCGAGAGGGGAACGACGGCGACAATTCCCGCCGTGCGGTCCAGAGAGGCCTCTGGGATGACGGGTCGGCGGACTACCAACCGGCCGACTGCCAAACCCGCGCAACCTAGCGGCCAACTGGTAAATGCCTTGGCAGGGTGGTTCTAAAGTTGCGGCATCGAGCTACACGAAAGCTCAATGAGCTCAGGGAGGCGTATCTTGACTTCCGGGGTGATGAGCCCCCCCCCCCCCCTTTGGTCCATTCGGGACGACTGGACCTGCTACGCTCAGAACGTTTGGTGTTGCTAGACCGCCCCGAGAGGTATAAATTTTGGCACGATACAGCGCACGCAGCATTACATGATGTAGCGCCATGTAACATCCCTTCAGTTGATGGCTCGCCGTGTCGGGCTGACATCTCCAGGCGACCACGTTGAGGGATTGGAGGTTGTATATTCGGTAGCCGAATCTTGCATAAGTGCCCGTGCCGAGGCGATATCAGCAGATATGCCCGGAGACAAGTCCCGGCCGTGGGACTGTGGTGAGGAGGGAGAGGGAGAGAGAGCATGTTCTCTCCCCCGCAGCCATCCCGTCGTCCTCCTCCTCGTAACTTTCAGGGGGGGCCTCATCGGCACGTTCAAATCGCCCCGGGGGTGGCCAGAAACCATTGCACATCTAGCTGGATAGAACCCGACGCAGTATGCAAACCTCGCGAGGGGGATGCCTCATGAGGATGGATCTGTCTGCGTTATGGGCTTAAACCCGAGCCCTAACGTGAGCGATGAATGCTCTGTTTCGACCAAGGCTTCACGCGCTACGCGTTTCTAACCAGGTATCTTCTCTTAGCACGAGAGACGTCGTCTGATGGCATCTATGGGGACCACTTCTGAGCCACACCAGGTCCTTTGCCATTGCCGATACTAGCCATTTGCAGCTATTCATTGGGTTGACAAGAAGCAAAGAAAGTGACCTTCAACGCCTTGCAAGAGGCTCATGTAGAGAATCCAACTTCGGTTCCATTGGCTTCAGAAGACCAAGTTGGGAGGTTTGGCCACAGCCCTTCCACGCTAGATATCGACCCGCGTGGTATATAGAAACATCGAGATTATAAAATACATAACAATAGACACGCAACTCTATTAGAGAACAATTATATTTTCACCGTCTAGTCTAAGGACGACAACGAGGTTCATACTTAGGGGCTTATGTTTATTTAGTAGCTTGCGTTTAGACTACACTAACCGTCTAGGGCTGCTAACGTTAACCTTTATGCTTCTTAGGACTAAGACGATAGCAGAGCACCGGTTGCCTGAGTGATCTAGGTGACGCGTGAAGTAATAGAGAGGTGATTGCAGAGAGGCTGGGATTGGATCTAGACGAGCGCTGGGCTAATCCTTGAGGCCCTTACTACGTGCTACCTAATATTCCCTGATTACACGCCGACTAGGAGATTGACAATTGCAAGAAGGAGGGTCCTGTGGAGAACAAGGCTGAGAAGAAGCAGGAGACAGAGGGCAGCGAGGAGGATAAGAGTCCCGGAAGCTCTGTAGGTACACTTCAACGTGGCTGAACGCGTATCGACGATACTAGGCTTGTTGCCCAATCCAGCAGGGACGTCGCGCCTGGCGATCTACTCCGCCGCCACCTGCCTGGGAATGTCGTCCCCTCAGTTTCGCGATGTTCAGGCTTCGTACTCTCCCCGCCCACGACTGTCTGGCCTGCGCAACGTTGGCACGATGATTGGTCCCCCCCTGGTGGGAAGCGGTTCGCAGACGCAAGCCTCTTGAGGTTGGGATACGGGCCCGAACGAGGAGACCAGGCGAGAAGGTTCCTGCGAGCTGTGTGATGCAGGACGTTGACCAAGTCAGCAGTCTCGATCACAGGCACTAGACTCACATGAGCGGCGTAAGAAAATGGGCATAAAAGGTTGTTTCATTCCCGAATGTGTCGGCCTCCGTACGTCCAGAACGGCACATTAATACTCGCGAGATACATCCCACCTGCGAGACGGTCCAATGTAGCCTTGGAAGACGATACCGCAGCCAATGTTTCAAAATTACCTTCCAGAGTCCAGAACAAGGCTTGGCATATATATGCATGATGCCGTTGGAGGTAGGTAGCTACCGGCCACGCTCTAGAGCTATGTATGTAATGTAAAAGAGGTGCGTCTGGTGGGCACATGGCAGAAAATGCGAGAGGAACCATGGTATCAGATAATCGGTCCCGTTCCTCAGTTTCCCAAATCTGCGTCAGCGGTGGGGCATGGTGTTGGTGGTTTCCCTCAGACGGTGAAACTACATCAGACGGGCTGTCTTCCAAAGCAAGAGGGAAGGGACTTCTTCTCGCCAAACAAAGACGGGCGCCGGCCGCCCGCTCAGTAATGCAACAGCATCGTGTTCCCATGTGACGGCAGTCGGCCGCGGACGGCAAGCAGGCAGACGGGCGGGCGCTCGGATGCCAGGAACCCAAGATGACGTCTGAGGCATGACTCGAGGGGGGGAGGGAGAGGAGTGCGCTCGGGTGCTGTCACGCCCCCCTCCCCCCCTCAAACCCCTCTGCATAGAAGACCGAATCAAGGTGAGTAGAGTAGATTCTTATAGATAGCCTTACGTGCGCACTTGCAAAAATTGGGTTCGGTAAGAAAAACCCAAGCTGTCGTCTCAAGCTTGGCCGGGCGGGGGAACGTAGCGTGAGCCGATGGAGGAAAGTGCGTGAGTTGGTTCGCGGCCCGTTCTGCTTCTAGCCACAGAGGGTAGTAGGTAGGGCTTTCTAGTGCGCAGATTGCGTATTTCTTGGAAGAGAAGGGTTTTTTTTTGGGGGGGGGGCGCATTTTGTGTTATTTTGTGCATGGCATGGCAAGGCAAGGCATGCACCATTTCCCGCTTCTGCATTTCTGACGAGAGAGAGAGAGAGAGAGAGAGAGAGAGGCAAATAAAATAACAAAGCAGGCAAGGCAGCCCGGGCAACGCAGGCGCAAGCTGCAGCCCTGGGCCATCCAATGCAAGTCTCCTTTTTCTCGTGTGGGGGGGTTTGCCCGTGACTGTGGGCGGGGAGGGGCAGGTACTGAGCCCGAAATAGGGGGGAACCTCGAGGTACTTAGACACCGGGCACCAGTGAGCTTGGATCTCAAGTACTTCGTGACGGCTGCCTAACGGACGCACGGTCTCAGGCAGCAATCGGAGTACGTGCCTAGGCAGTGGACGACGCCGCATTAGGAAAGGGAAAAAACATGCTCCCGCATCCAGTATTTTGATTTAGTTTCCCCACCCTCGGTTGGTTCACGTCTCAGTCAGTCCGGTTAACATAGTAGTAGTAGTAGTAGTAGTAGTACGTCGTTCCGATTGAATTAGAGATCACAGTCTCAAGCAGATAAAGGGGAGATGTACATATATAGAGAGAGAAGGTGAGTGACAGAGAGAGAGAGAGAGAGAGAGCAAACGGGCGTCTCGCATAGCTTCATTCTTGGAGCATCCCATCTACCTCAACCCAGGGTCTCCCAGAGGGCGTCCCCTATGGAGTGCAGGAGGGAGTCCAGGCTAGAAGCACGCGGAAACAACCCCTCCTCGGGGTTTTTTTTTTTTATCAGGCACTCTCTTTGCTTCCCCACACTCATTAAACGCCCTTTTTCTTACCTCTCTGGTAGCTTAGGTAACCCACTTCCAAAGTGGCGGTTTGCGTCAAAACCCAAAGTGACTCAGGCGTACGTACCTCTTCCGCCAAAACAAAGGCAGGAATACCTGGCATACTCAGCACTGCCCAGCCTGCCGGACAACCCCCCCAACTGATGACTGCCCCTTCCACTGTTCCAGTGTTCCCAGCATTTACTGCCCCGCCTGGAGAAGTCGGATACCACTGCCACTGTCTCTGTCTGTCTCTGGCGTTCCCCCCGTGTGTATCTTCTACGGCTACCGGGCACACATACACACAGCATAATAGTGTCCCGTCCATGTTTAGGTAGTACACACACCTCTCTCTTCTGCACTTTGATCGTCAACAACCTCGCCAGGTCCCGCTCCTGTTTCCTTCTCTCCCTTCACCAAACCACCCAAAAGGGACGAGAGAGAGAAAATAAAAATAAAAATAAAAATCCTCACCTTCCTCCGACCCATCCACACAACTCTGTCGCACACACACAACACATACACTGCTACCGTCTGTTGTCATCCCGACTGAATTTTCTTTACGGTACGCCCTCTAATTCTCTACAGACTTTCCCCCCCAAGACCTTGTCTTTGGCACATCATTTTAATACGGATTCCAGACTGGTCCTATCTCTCTCACTCTCACTCAGTCACTCTACCTTTTTTCCTACTCTCCAACCGCACTCGCTCACTGCCGACTGCCGACTGCTGACACACACACACACCCCTGACACCCCCGTCTCGTCTCTCTCTCTCTCTCTCTCTCTCTCTCTCTCTCTCTCTCTCTCTCTCTCTCTCTCACCGCGCCAATCTACGAGCGCCTGTCGTCTAGACCGCCGTCGCCGCACAAAGCAACTGTTCCCCCCGCGTCGCCTGCCTTACTGCTTGCCGCTGTTGCTGCTCAGACCCAAGGTGCCTTGAACCCTTACCTCCCACCTGACACGTGCAACCTGTCAACGAGCCCCCCTCCGAATAACACGTCCAAACATCGGCACTGGCTCAGCCTTACCTTCTACATACCACCACCACATTTTGAGCGGCAAACATGTCGGGCTCAGAGATCAACCAGGTTTTGGCCAATTCGCTGTCGCCTGGTAAGTTTGGCTTCCTCGTCCCTTTGCCCTTGGCTTCATAGCATATCATCAACGAACCTCTTCCCCCTCCCTCTCCTGTCCCTCCCTCTACAGGACAATGTATCCGGCTCTGCCCTTCCTTGCCTCCTGTCCACCTCCCCCCCAACGCGCATCGCCAAGCACAACTCGATGGATGAAGACGAGGCTAATACTCTGACCAGACGCGAACTTGCGCAACGCTGCCGAGCAGCAACTCACACAAGCCGCCGACAACAACTTTGTACGTGCCCGCCCACTTTTGGACGCCGAGTCCCCCCCCACCGCTGCAGGCAAATTTGCTAACCAACTTTTCCCAACAGCCCTTATACCTCGCAACTCTCGTCCAAGAGCTTGCAAACGACAGCGCCGATGGCTCCATCCGTGCCGCCGCCGGTCTCGCTCTCAAGAACGCCTTCACCGCCCGTGATTTCAGCCGCCACCAGGAGCTCCAGGCAAAATGGCTCCAGCAAACCGATGACGAGACCAAGACCCGGGTCAAGGACCTGACCCTGCAGACCCTCTCCTCGTCCAACGCACAGGCTGGCCAGGCCGCCGCCCAGGTCATCTCCTCCATTGCTTCCATCGAGCTGCCGAGAGGCCAGTGGCAGGAACTCATGGGCATCCTCGTCAAGAACGTCAGCGAGGGTGGCGAGCACCAGAAGCAGGCCTCGCTGACCACCATCGGTTACATCTGCGAGAGCCAAGACCCTGAACTGCGCACTGCCTTGATCGCTCACTCCAACGCCATCCTCACCGCCGTCGTCCAGGGCGCTCGCAAGGAGGAGACGAGCCTCGAGGTCCGCCTGGCCGCCATCACCGCCCTCGGCGACTCCCTCGAGTTTGTTGGTAACAACTTCAAGCACGAGGGCGAGCGCAACTACATCATGCAGGTTGTCTGCGAGGCCACCCAGGCCGATGACTCCAGGATACAGCAGGGCGCCTTTGGATGCTTGAACCGCATCATGGGTCTCTACTACGACAACATGCGCTTCTACATGGAGAAGGCCCTGTTCGGCCTGACCATTCTGGGTATGAAGTCTGAGGACGAGGACGTTGCCAAGCTCGCTGTCGAGTTCTGGAGCACCGTTTGCGAGGAGGAGATTGGCATCGAGGACGACAACGCTCAGGTATGGCTCGCCGCAGCCGCAGTCCCGAATAACTCTTCTTCTTCTTCTTTTGCTAACCTTTCTTATTTCAGGTTGAGAGTGCCGACCAGATGCGTCCCTTCTACAACTTCGCTCGCGTAGCTGCCAACGAAGTTGTGCCCGTTCTCCTAATGCTCCTCACCAAGCAGGACGAGGATGCCGCCGATGACGAGTACAACCTGGCCCGCGCCGCCTACCAGTGTCTCGCTCTCTACGCCCAGGCCATTGGTGCCGCCATCATCAGCCCCGTCCTCCAGTTCGTCGAGGGCAACCTGCGTGCCGAAGACTGGCACCACCGTGATGCCGCCGTTTCTGCTTTCGGCGCCATCATGGACGGCCCCGATGAGAAGGTCCTCGACCCCATCGTCAAGCAGGCTCTTCCTATCCTTATCGGCATGATGGACGACAGCTCCCTGCAAGTCAAGGACTCGACCGCCTATGCGCTTGGCCGCATCACCGAGAGCGTTTCCGACAGCATTGACCCCAACCAGCACCTGGACCCTCTTATTCGTTCCCTGTTCAATGGCCTGATGAGCAACGCCAAGATAGCATCTTCGTGCTGCTGGGCCCTAATGAACTTGGCCGAGCGCTTCGCAGGCGACATCAGCGACGCCCAAAACCCTCTGACCCCCCACTTCAACCAGAGCGTCACCAACCTGCTCGCCCTGACGGCCCGCCCCGACTGCGATTCCTACGTTCGTACCGCCGCCTACGAGGTTCTCAACGTCTTCGTGCAGAACGCTGCCAGCGAGAGCATGGCGCCCATCGCTTCCCTGTCTGGTGTTATTATCGAGCGTCTCGAGGGCACTGTCCCCATGCAGAGCCAGGTTGTCAGCGTCGAGGATAAGATCATGCTTGAGGAGATGCAGACCAGCCTGTGCACAGTCCTCCAGGCCATCATCCAAAGACTGGACAAGGAGATCATCCCCCAGGGCGACCGGATCATGCAGACTCTTCTTCAGATCCTCAGCACCGTTGGCAACAAGTCCAGCGTGCCGGATGGAGTCTTCGCCGCCATCAGCGCCCTCGCCAACGCCATGGAGGAGGACTTCTCAAAGTACATGGAGGCCTTCACCCCCTTCCTGTACAACGCCCTCTCCAATCAGGAGGAGCCCGGTCTGTGTGCCATGGCCATTGGTCTCGTCAGCGACCTTACGCGTTCCCTCGGTGAGCGCAGCCAGCCGTACTGCGACAACTTCATGAACCACCTGCTGCACAACCTCAAGGTCAGTTGCGCCGCCCAAGCCCGTCCTTCCCTCATACTGACAATCCTTGCAGAGCACTGCCCTGAGCAACCAGTTCAAGCCGGCCATCCTGCAATGCTTCGGTGATATTGCTGGTGCCATTGGCGGTCACTTCGAGACCTACCTCTCCGTCATTGCCCAGGTATTGCAGCAGGCGGCGACGGTCAACGCCGGTCCCGAGGGTCCCTACGAGATGTACGACTATGTCATTTCTCTTCGCGAGGGAATCATGGACGCCTGGGGTGGCATTATTGGTGCCATGAAGTCCGGCAACAAGAGTATGTGCACCGATCCCGGTTACGGAATCCCCGCTAACACTCTTACAGCCCCTGCTCTTCAGCAATACGTGCCTTCGATCTTCCAGCTGTTGAACATGATCGCCAGCGACATGAACCGCAGCGAGGCCCTCATGAGGGCTTCAATGGGTGTCATTGGTGATCTCGCCGATGCTTACCCTAACGGCGAGCTCGTCGACATCTTCCGTCAGGAGTGGCTCACCGCTCTCATCAAGGAGACGAAGACCAACCGCGAGTTCCAGCCCAGAACGATCGAGACTGCCCGCTGGGCCCGTGAGCAGGTCAAGCGTCAGCTTGGTGGCTCCGCCAACGTCATGTCGCAGACTTGAGTGCCTCAAGAACACGATGCTGCTTTTCGACTTGTTTGATTATCTACACCCATCCCCCGAGCCTAGCACCATATCCTGGAGCAGCCGGCTTCAACCCGTCGAAGCCCGGATCTGCGTCAAACTGAGGAGAGAGAGAACAGCCAACCACCCAACTCTTGCCACAACACAGCATCGATCGACACAGAGTCCTCTCTTGTGTATATAGACACCTTTGCACCATCACCCCAGGACTAATTTCACATCAAATACCCCTTGCCAGCACACACATCACATCACATCATGACACTACACCTGATTTCAACACCCCTACCCCCACCCCCCAACCACACAACAACCCCCTACCCCCTTGGCTGTATCTTCTGGACTTTGATTTTTCGCGACGGATGGCTGGTTTAGAGAGAGAAGGCGGGGAGTCCTCATTGTCATGTACGCCTCGCATAGAAAGCGCGGTGGCGACCCAAAAATCATGTAGAAGGAGTTTCCCTCAGAAGGAACGGGAGTTTGCTATTTCATCTTTCCGATGGGGAAATGAGAACAATGAGAGACGGGAACACGAACAACGTCAATACACACACATTTCGGAGTCGGCCGTGTCCTTTCTTGGGAGAAGCGAGACTGGTCAAGTGATCAGGCTCATCAGGAAAGGAGGAGTCTTAGTCTCTCTCGATCAGGAGACATTTCTCTAGGCCATACTTGGGTGCGATTTCGTCGGGGTGTCCTTTATCGGATCGACGCTTCTGCGCACTGTGGATGGGTCGGAGAAGAACAGGCCTTGCGAAATGGGCCGATCAGGAGAGTGTAGGCGCAGCGAGGGAGAGACGAAAGAAACCAGCAGAGGAAGACAGGCGACGCATATCAAAGCACTGTGACGGGGCCAAGTGGTCTCTTATCCAGCACAGCTTGATGGCCGTAGGAGAGAAAGCGCTTAAATGAAATTCTGCCCCCTTCATCGTGTTAACTGAGTGACTCTTGTGCTTGTCGCCATGCGAGGTTGCCGTGACGCCCAGGCAATTCGCGTGCCCCATGCCCCACCTCCCCAGCCAATACCTCGTTTTGGTCTGATTCACATTGCAGTCTATGACGGCTTTTCATAAATAACTAGTCCGCTGCCCACCCGGTGTTCTGACGGTTCACCGGGGCTTCTCATCAAAATCACAACAATAGGGTTTTGGTCCCCCCCCCCCCCCCTCGAAAAAGGCAAAGAAAGAAAAGGGGGAACAAAACGACTATGCTATGGTATCTCGATCTCTAATAGGAACGCTGGGCTATACAAAACCGAGATGGAAGGAGAAAATAAATTGTGAGAGGTTGAGGGGGTCGGGGGAAGATCCCAGTGGGCATCGCACCCCCTTGAGTCCTGCCAGGGGAAAAAAATCAAAACAAACGAAAGAGTAAGATAAAAGATAAAAAAAAAGATGGTTGACCAACACCCTGCCTGACCTGCCTTGCTTACACCGGTCTTTTGCCTATTTATAAATTCCCGCTCGAGAAAGATGCAGTAGGTGATAGCGTAAATCACCTCGATCCCTTTTTTTCCCCAGCCCTGCCTTGCCTGCCTGCCCCTACCTGATTTTAGTCTCCATCAAGAGCATAAATTTATCTATGAAGAAAAGAGCAGAAAGGAAAATGGAAAATGAAAAACAAGGTGAAACCGCTCTGCTCGTAGAAGCCGCTGAGAAATGTTATACGCCGTCGTCTTCTCCCGTAATAAGAATAAAGCATATGCCTTCCTACCCTGACCGGTAAGATGGAGTTATGACTGCGTGTTAGACCCGAACCACCCGAGACCGGCGGCGCCGTTGCCGGTCCAGCTTGTCGCCTGGACGGGGGCTGTGCCGTCGAACCAGCTCTGCAGCTCGCATTCGAAGCCATCGGTACCTGGGCCGAGGACGATGGACGCGGCCCCCGGCGAGCTGTAGAAGGCGGCCACGGCGGCCGCGGCCGTCGGGTCGTACGGGTTCGTTGACGACGGGGCGCCCATCATGGGTGGGCTCGCCGTGTCGAAAGCGGCGGCCTGCACGAGCATGCCCATGCCGTTGTTCGGGCTGTACGGCGGGGGGGCCTGGGAGTACAGGGGTGGAGAGAAGTGTGTTTGCATCTCGGGGGGTATCTGTTGCATTTGAGGTTGGGGTGTTGGAGCCTGTTGCGGGTGTTGCTGGTGCTGGTGCTGGTGCTGCTGGTGCTGCTGGTGCTGCTGCCGCTGATGTTGGCGGTGGTGCTGGTTTTGTGGATGATACAGTTGCTGGTGCTGCTGTTGGTGGAATTGGTGTTGCTCGTGCGGCTGCTGGTGATGCTGCTGATGGAGAAGTTGTGGCTGCTGGTGCACGTTCGTGAGCGGCGGGAGCGGAAATGGGGCGTTGTTTTGCTGGTGCTGTATGCTCGGCGATGGACTCGGGGGAGGGAGAATATTGGATGCTGTGCCGCTGCTGATGCTGTTATTCCGTAGTGATGGCGGCAGCGGCTTCTTCTCGTCCAAAGGCGTTGCCGGTGGGCCGGGGAGCTGATACTTGGGTGTCTCTGAACGCGGGAGCGGGAAGTTGGAAGACGACGGATGCAACGGGCGGAGCGTGCGGTCATTCTGGAGACGATGGTTAGCAACTCCGGGCACGTTGCGGACATGGGCGAGCTGAGCAGACGTACGCCGTCGGCCATGCTGCCTTCAAGGCTAAAGGCAGCTGCTTTGGGATCGCGGGAGAAACGCTCTAGTGACTCGAGCCAGCGCGAGGCCAAGGGCCAGGTCTGCTTAGACTCGATGAGGATAGACATGCAGCGCTGAAGCATGT
This sequence comes from Colletotrichum graminicola M1.001, assembly GCF_000149035.1. Classification (NCBI taxonomy): domain Eukaryota; kingdom Fungi; phylum Ascomycota; class Sordariomycetes; order Glomerellales; family Glomerellaceae; genus Colletotrichum; species Colletotrichum graminicola. The sequence continues at coordinate 252,181 of NW_007361038.1, read as the reverse complement.
TGGGGGCTTGTCTGACGATGGACTTGTCCGAGCAGACTGGGGTTTGTCAGATGAGGTTCCATACTAGTCTGACTATCGGGTTCTTACTGTTCTTGTACTTGACCAGATAGGTGGCGAAGAGGCCACAACTGTAGACGCAGAATGATGCCATCTGTGCCCCGACTCCTTCTTCTGGGGACCGCACGCTGAACTGGGCGTCGACCTGCTCGTATAGTTCCCGTACGTTGCGGAAAAGCTCATCCGACATGCGGGCGAAGAAGTTTCGGCGCCGGGGGTCTTTTTCGTCCGTTTTGATGATGCTGCTTCGGTTAGTTTTCGCCTCGAGTCATGTAACAAGTGGCACACGGACTTATCAAGATATGCTCTTCTCACCACGATGTTGCAGAGCTTCGTAACCATCGTGACTCCCAGGTAAGCCTATGATCGTTAGCCTGCTCCAGTCCAGCCCCGAGCCTCAAACCTACCAAATCTTCGCCAACCGACTTGTGCCCCTTGAGCAGGACCATGCTCCACCTGTGGTCTTGCGGAAGCCGCTGTTCCCAGTTCGTCAACTGTTTCGCCATGATGGCGTACTCGCTCGTCGGGTCCCACGGCTCGGCGCTCTTCATGGTGGCCATTGCCCTACGGGCAATCTTGCCCCAATAGTAGTGTGCCTGCATCAGGGTCGCAAACAGAGACCGGGACGGTTGGTGGATCAGAGACGGATTCTCGCGCGCTGGGGGCGTATCTTCGAGAGCTGCGCGGGAGAGCGGCTCGCGGCCGCAGGCGAAGTCCTCCTCATTGCTAGGAAGCAGCGCCGTTATGTCGTTGGCTGCGAGAGAGACGGGCGACAGAGCGCCGCAGTGAAGGTTGTCTTGGCCTGTAATGCTTGTCAGCAGGAGCCTCGCATATGTGACGCTGGTTACGGACTGTGCAACATCCACTGCGAGTTGTTAGCATGTGCTTTCTTTTCCCTCGTTTCTGGTACCCCTCCCCAGCTTACCAAAGTTCGCCTTGCGGATTCAGCCCTGATAATCATTTCTCTAGTAGGATTTTTCATCTTATAAAACTCTTCACGATGCAGGTGCATCAACACAGCCATTCGAGTAGCAATGCCGATATTGATCTGCCAACAATCAGCCCGGGTTCTGATATTCACCGTCTCAGATAACCTACATAGCTTCGATTCTTCCAACCGCCCCCTTGCTGTGCAAGGCTCAGTAAATAAAAGGCCTGACAGCGCTCCAGGGTAGGTTCCTGGTATAACTCGTTCAAAGCCATGATACTGGCTCGCTCCATGAAGTAGTCCACGGCCTTCATTTCCCCTTGGTACCTCTGGGCCAGCGCTGGCGAGAAGCGGGCAGAGACGCTGAGGATGCCGAGCAGGAGGAACACGCTGACGGAACGGTGGTCTCGCTCTAGCTGCAGTGGGAATAGCTCCTTCGGGATGAAGCCTAGCTGGAAGTAATTCCGCGTGAATATACGCACGGCATCGATGATCTCGGGGAGTGGCGGGAGAAAGTCCCATTCGTCTACGGATTTTCCAAGCCCTGGCAAGGGCAGCCCCTGCGAGACGGACGCAACGGACGCGCTGCGCTTCGCCTTTTCTGCTTCTCGCTTGGCGGTCTTCTCTGCCCTCAAGCGAGGGTGCCGATACTCGCGATCTAGATCCGGCTGGCCGCGTTGAGGGAAGACGCTGCGGTCAATTAGCTTGGAGACTCGGCTGGGAGGATCGATTGGCAGTGTCGGTACGGTACCATTCATTGGCCGGTATGCCGGCTTCCGCGCAAGATTTACATGGTGGTTGTGCCTTGTCGTGCATGCATTTGCTCCTCATGCGACGACATCTGGACCTCGTTTAGCTCGTCGGGTCGTGAATCGCCAGGTGGGTGGATGGAACAAACCTTCTGCAGGCGATCGGAGCTCTCCTCTTAATGGGCGGCTTCGGACCGTTCTGCTGGGTGATGGGATCAAATGCGCCGAGGGAGTCGCTCCTCACGCTTCCGGTGGCGCTCATGCTGGCGTTCATTTCCAGATCCATCATGATCGGTTTGGTGTCTTCATCGTGGTTCATGGTGCATCGGGATGGCTGACTGGGCCCAGCTTCACAGTCTGCCGGCGAGCTCTTGCGTGCTGATGATGCAGGGCAAAAAAAGGGAGAAAAAAACAGAGTCGGCGGGGGAGGGGGCGACGTGGAACTGGTTCTGCCGTCGGTGGGAACGGTAACGGCAGCCTGGGTGTTGGCAGCAGTTTGAGCAGAGTAGACCGATCGCAGTTCCGGGGGCCGGGACACGGCGACGGCGCGTGGGGCGAGGTGGTTGAGGACTATAGATAGGGACGCCGCGTAGTAGACGAGTGCGTCGTTGGTGGAGGGAGTTTCCTTTGATGACTGACCTATAACGAGAGCCCAAAGCGACGGTTAGGCCCCCGTCTTACTGCCGACCTATTGATGCTTGGGATTGGAGTTTATCGGCTGCGGACCCAAGGCGCGCTTTAGTGATCGGCATTCGAGTCTGTCGCGAATTTGATGGCGTCCAACAGACCCCAACTCTAGAAGGTTACGTTGCGTTGCGCCTCGACGGGATTGCTCTAATGAGCAGCAGGGTCAACGGAGTCTGCCGATACACTAGATACGGATCCGGTAGCCGGCAGAGTTTCCAGAGCTGGAAAAGGGTAAAAGGGTAGCTGAGGTTGGGCTGGCACCCACGTGTAATATCGAGGAGGGGTGGGTGCAAAGCTCAAAAGGAGGTGGGCTATGCGTCCCGCTACCTAGTCGATTATTTGCATGAATACATGACAAGTAAGCAAGCACGTAGGTAGGTAGGTTGATACCTTGGTACTGAGGTAACGTACCTTCCTGTGCTTTGAGGCTACCGACCGGTATGTAGCACAGACCAACAGAGTAGTACCTATCTGGGGGTAGTGGCGGAACCGGGGAAGGAGGGGGACGCGGGAGAGAGAGTGGGATGGATGGCATGGGATGGGATGAGAGCCTTGTTGCACGTTCCAAGCCACCAGGAAGCAGTGCGGGCGAGACTACGGCAGTGGGGGATTTTGCTTCCGGAGACGCATCCCATGTTGAGCGAGCGGGAGTTGAGGCGGTCATGGGTTTGGCCTGTTGCCTCGTGTCTGACGCAAGGACTAGCTAGGATGGGGCGTAACAGGCGTAACGATAGTGGGGGAGAGAGAGAAAAGAGAGCAGCGGCTCGGCATCTGCCGCGAGTCAGTTTTAATGAGGCTTGGATTAAGGTCATGCGGACACAACTCTAGTTGGAGCAACCATCGCCGAATCGCACCCTCGATTCCGATTCCGCGGTATAATAAACGTGGCGTCGGTTGGGGGCCATAACCGGGGCGTGAGAGATGACAGGTCCGGGCCCCAAATAGTCGATCAAGATTGTGAACATTGACCAAATAGGCGGCTGTCCTGTTGGCGTTTCTTCATGTTGAATTGTTATGCGCGCAAGGTGGCCGGCGTCACCCCAAAAAATACCCGCAGGCGCCACAGGGTCCTCGTGAGCACCCCCCTGTAGGAATCGTATAGTCACAAGCCAAAACAAATATCCTTTTGGTGGTAGCTGTCGAACCGTTGCGCGTGTCTTGGAATAGAATCGGTCAGGGCTGGCTTGGTCACAAGGCGGTCGCTGCCAATGTCAGATCTGTTGTCTCAGTCTTAGGGAGGCAAGTGTTGTTTTGCCGCCAAGAGGTTGGCCATCTTGGCTTGTGTGGGTCCTGGCGCGGGATCTGTCCGATCCAGCTGGCTGGTTGTGTAACTATGAGACACCAGGGTCACTTAATCAGTAAAGAAAGCTTAGACGCTTAGGAAGACATTATGTAATATAATAGCACAAGGGTCGTCTTTTGCGACCGTTGTGGTGTTGAGTAAGTATTGGGCATGATGCGAATCGTTGTGTACCTGTGGCGACCTTGAGAGGGATCGATCACCTTAGTTAGGTATACCGTATACCGACGCACCTCACCTCAGTCTAAGCTTGATTAAATGTGTTGATCAAATTAACCCGCTCGCTCTTTGATAGCGTCGATGGTGGCGCTGCGCTATGTGGGCAAGTGAGATACGCTAAGCAGCTAGCGACGGGCATGCAAATGATCGGGATCTTGCGTGAGGAGCGTAAACCCGATTCAACTCTGCATCGTGAAAAGGGGAAGAAATAATTGAATAAAACCCAGTTGATCCACCTGCGGACTCGATGCCTTCGTCGCCAAGGAAGATCAATCAAACCTATTTACGAGCATGGCTATATCCTCCACGCACTGTTTATTTTGTGTTCCTTCCTTAGCTTCTTCCTTCCTTCCCTACTCCTTCATTCCCCTACGCCTTCCATCCTCTGCTTTTCCCCTCCTTCTGCGGCATCTCCCGTCCGTTTCCCATCCATTCGCCACTGCCTTTTCTCCTCAAGATGCAACCGGTGTCCGAGCACTAGTTCCATCCCGATCGTAGTTTCCTAAAAGAAAAAGAAAAAAAAAGCAACAGCAATAACAAAGGTTTCAACCCAGATCCCTGTCTGTTGGGATGGCTACTGTCCCACTTAGTCCGCTTCCCGTTGAACCCCTTTTTCAATGCGTCATGGGTGATTGTGGCAGTAACGGCAATCACCGGAGCCCAAGTGATTCCCCTCCGGTTCTCGAGTTGGAATCGTGTCAGTCTTTCTTCATCCACTTCGCATCCTTGTTTGGTGTTAACAGAACCAGAAGCTTCCAGCTTTGCCACACCAAGAGTCTTACGCATAACAAAGGGTACACGTGTACCAATTCGACACCACCCGCCCTTTGTCTGTCTGCCTTTCTGTCATCCCGCTACAATGCAAAAGGTTGAGACATAGTCTCCGCATCCCTCCCTTTCCAACTCAACCGACTACCGGTAGTCGAGATGATAACTAGCGACAATTGCATCATGCAGACCAAAAACCAAATAGCGCATCTGTCCCATTTCTCGGTACTTGGCATTCCCAAGTCTAGGGGCAGTCCATGGCCTCCAAGTCTAGCGTTCCCAGACCTTGGGGTTTGCGTGGCGGTCTGGAAGAGTTAGAAACGCTCTATTCATCACCCAAGTCCCCCACTCGCTCCATTGTAGACAGCGGGGTGGTTCCCTGCTCGCCGTCCGCGTCGCTGTTGGCAACTAGTATAATTAACGCCCGTATCCCTTCATAAAAGGCTAACACCAGCTTGTCTCATCGTCACGTGGGAGAGCTCGACGAACGACGAGACGTAAGTGAGGAGAAGGAAGGCGTTTACATGCCGATTGCCTGGCTCAATACTCATCCATGCGTGGCTCTAGTACGGTTGCCCATCTCAACTGACGTACCCCCCTCCCCCCCCCCCTGGCTGGCCTGACCTAGGCCCACCCAAAGATGTAGATTAATCCAGGATCAATCCATAACCGTAACCCTTACACCCTTCTATCTAGGTAACACTAAAAGAATAAACATATACTATACGCTAAACTAACCACTGACCCTAGCCACTGGCCATAACCACAAACCCTAACCTGTATCTATGAATTTTAGAAGAATTAACTATACCTCACCTGATGTACCCTGCTTCTTAATAGGGTTAGGGTTAGAGTGGGCCTAGGTCAGGTCAGCCAAGGGGGGGGGAGGTACACGGCCCCGCATATAATCATTGTAGAGTGGGGTCAAGTAGCAGTTGTTGCTGTTCTCTAAGCCTGATTGTACATATACATCTAACCGACGGGGCTGCTTAGAAAGGTATAGCCGCAATGGTAGATAGAAGTCCCCCTGGCGTTAGCGCTCTTCGCGTAAGACATGGTCAGCCAGGACAGATACGGACCTGCATCAACATGCTGAACCAACGAGCTGCATCCTGCTCTAGTACGGGGGCCTCGTATCAAACGGCGTTACTGTGCCCAGCCAAGCAGAGCCTTTCCTCGCCCGAGTCAACATCCGGATGTGGATCATTGGCAACGGTGCCTGGAACGGGGCCGGTACAAGGCCCGCAGTAGGGCGCGAAGCTACTCTGCAAAGACCACGATCTCGTCGGGAACGCCGTCGGCCACTTAATGAGCTTCAGTACGGGACCGCCCACACCAAGCTACGTCTGGGGCTTCTGTCCACTGGCGACCACATAGGAACCCATGAGGGCACGCCCTATGTCGACGTCAAATTCGCCCCGGCTGACGGCGATCTCCACCTGAGCCATTCTTCAGGGGGGGACTCGCCGACGCCCACTGGTACTTCGTCAACCGCGGCCTCACCCCCGCTGGGCCAGCTCCCGCGCCCTTTGGTCCCTCAACAATGCGGTCTTTCCCCAACGGTAAGACAGACCTCTACGACAGGCCGCCACCGCCGCGGCTGCTCAGCGACTACCTCCCAGAGAATAATTTCCCGGACGAGGACCTGGCGGATGTTTGACTGAGGTAAACGGCGTCTCCGGCGACGCGGTGAGCAAGTCAGTACGTCCACACCGGGCAGGAACTACCGACCTACAACGGCAACTACCTGAATCAGGAACCCATGACACGATTCCTGAGCCTCTTGTTCCGCGCCAACCTGAGACCATTGCCGCCGACACGCCCGCACCGTTTGGGACCGCCGCGAGAGCGCGACATGTGAACGCCGTTCCAGCTCAACATGACCATGGCACTCACTTCCAGATCTCTGCCATCGGCGCCTTCCTAGAAGGCAAAGAGGTTGGGTCCCTTACCTCCCAGAACTACAGCTCCCGATCCGACGCTGAGTCCCGGCGCCGCCGCCGCCATCGCGTGCCCCGACCGACCGACTGTGTGTCGCGTGCAGACGCACCGCTGCGGCATCTATGCTGTCAGCTTCTACATCGACGCGCTCCTTCCGGACCAGGCGGTCCCGCCAAGGCGAACCTGGTCGTCTCGTCAGCTGGGGGTACTCGGGCCGGCGCGAGCAGTCTCGCCCTCGCCAACAGGCAACCGCTCGGGAACCCCACGAACGGGCGCCGCGTTCGAGTTGAGGTTGGTCCAGTTCCTTGTGTCCGTGGTGCTGTTCAGGCAGGGCGAGAACTAAGATATTGCCCCGTCTGAGTCGGAACACAACTCGGAGTATTCATCTGGGACAGTATCATTCTGGAGTGGTAAGTCCGGGAGGGAGGAGGGATAGGGTGCGTGAACAGAAGTTCCAAATGTGAATTGTATATCTGTACATTGACGGTATAAAACCATAAACATATACGAACAAAAAGTGCGCTCACACACAGGATAGGACCCGCTGTGTGTGACGCAGGATGCAAGTGACCAACCAACGTGAACCAACAAGCCGTCAATGACGGACATTCCATGCGCGGGATCATACATCCTATAGTATTCCATACACGTGCACTCTAATAGACTCCATGCGCTTTCAAGCACTGACAACCCCAAACACCGTCGTACCAGTATGGCCATCGATAAAGGCCCCAGAGGCTGCCCTAGCTAGGCGTCAGCCGCGGCGGGCGCGGGTGCATCGGCCGTCGTCTGTTCATTCTTCTTCTCCGCCTCGTCATCGGGCACCGTGCTTGCGGGAGCCTCGGCCGTTGACGCCGGGTCTGCGGCCTCGGTCGGCGCGGGAGCGGAAACAGGTCCGGGTTCGGGAGTTGTTGCAATGGGTGCGTCTGTGGCCTGCCCCGTCGGCTCCTCCTTTGGTTCCAACATCGGCTCGTCATTAGGCTTCTCCGGCTCGATTGCCGGGACCTCGGGCAGCGGCACGGGGTTCGCGATTTCAGGCAGCTCAGCCGGTTCCGGATGCGGAGCCGCGGGGGGCTCGGGACGCGGAGACTTGCCCATCTCCGCTTGGCGGTCCAGCTCCGTCTCCAAGCCGGCGAGCAGATCCGGGCCATCGTCCTCGGGCATCACGGGGGCTGCAACAAGCGACGGCTGGTTCATCTCAGGCTCGGCGGTGGGGATTTCTATCGGGGCTTGCGCTGGGGCGTCGGTTGGCGCCTCAGCCGCGGTCTCGACCGCGGTCTCGACCGCAGAGTCAACCAGAGCCTCGACAGGCGCTTCAACCGGAACATCGGGGAGTGTTGCCGGCGCGTCAATAGCCATCTCAGCTGATGTTTCGACGGGAATTTCCACTGGGATTTCGGGCGGAACATCGGCCGGCTCCACCACAGAGGGCTCAATGGGAGCTGGCGGCTCTAACAGGGAGGCTGCGGGTGACTTTGGAGAAACTTTCGCCGGCGACTTAATCGCCTCTGCAGGTTCTCCAGGCGCGAGTGGCATATCCTCGACTATCGGAGCGATGGGCTCCGGCTCGGGCGCTGGGGCAGGGGGCTCTTCGGCGCTCGCTGGTGGAGCCGGAGAAGAGGCCGCCTTCTTTTCCGTAACATCATCAACAGCAGGTGCTGGTGGTTCATCGGCGGGCGCGGCCTCCGAGGTCGTGATGACCTCTGGAATCTCGGGAACGTCAGCAGCATTAGATGCGTCAGAGGCCTCCGGAACATCCAGGACCATGGCGTCTTGAGATGCCTGATTCGAGGCCACCGTCTGATCTCCGCTTTCAAGCCTAACACCTGATGCCTCGGTCTCGGCTGTGGTTGCCAACGAGAAGGTGGATCTAGTCTCTGCCATTGGCGACACAATGTCCCCGACTTTGTCGGCGGGAGGCAGGGATGATACACCTTGAGCATCTTCTGTTGCGGTATCGATAGAAGGGAGCTTGTCGGGCACAGCGGTGTTCAATGGTTCGGTGGGGGCTCCTGTGACGGTTTCGGAACCATCGGTCATGGGCACATCTGCTTTGACATCTGCTTGTGCATCTTCCTGCTGAGGCTCGCTCCGAGACTCGGCCTGTGGCTCAATTTTCGGAGCCAAGGCCTCTGAGATGAGAGAGAATTCCAGTGATGGCTCTGTCGGGGAAGGCACAACGACATTTTTGAGAGGGCTGCCCTTGGGCGACGAATTCACCAAATGCATAGCCGGAAGAGGGGGGAGACTGATAGGGTTTGCGGGAGGCGCGGCCCGCTTCGGTACGGGGGATTCGGGGTCGGCCAGCTCGGTCGTGGCGTCAGCTGTTGGCGTGGGCACGGCAGGAGAGACATCGGTCATCTCTTGGTCTTGACTGTCGGTGTTGTCGCCGTCGCGCTGCTCGTCATCGCCATCATCATCGCCTTCGTCGCCGTCATCATCGCCCTCGTCGTCGTCGTTGTCGGCCATCTCGCTGTCGGGATTGTTCGAGTCCTCACCATCCTGCTTGACGGGCTATGATCCAATCAGTCACGACATTCGGAAATGCAGGTACTGTCAACTCACTGTCTCTGCGCCTTCAGCTCCCTCCACCTTGGGGGCAACGGGGGCTACGTCCACTGGACCCACAGCACCCGGTGCTCCAGGTGCCGGCGCAGGCAAAGGCAGGACCTTCTTCTTGCGCCCGCGGCCCGGACCGGGCTTGTTCTTCTTCTTGGGTGGCGGCGGCCGTCGCACGCGCTGGGGAGCCACTTGCATAGGGTCAACAGCTGCGACCGGCACGACCGTCGTCGAGATGATCTCCCCCTCAACCGCCTGGCCCTCCTGCAGCGTGATCTCCTGCGTGTACGGGTTGCCAGCGGCGTCTACCCTCCGCACTGTGGCCTTGGTCACAGTCGCTCCGGGCATGTGACTGCTGACTGTCTTGGACGAGATCGTGACGGTGCCTTTCCTCCGCTTCGCCAGGTGAGAGACGGAAGAGCCCTCCGAGTTGCGGTTGATCTGCTTCCACACCTTGATCTGGAAGCCCTTGGTGCTGGCATCGTCCTCCTTCTTCTCCGGCTTCTCTGTCAGTGCGTCTGCGTCGGTCTCCTCCTCCTCGACGGGCGCAGGTCTCTTGTAGAGGGCGCCCGACCTCGCCGCGCGCAGTAAATCTTGACTATGTTGGGGTAGGAGGCCCACGTCTTTCGGCATGCCCCACGGGAGCTCGACATCCCAGATGCCGTTCTTTTGTGTCGTTTCAACGGGCGCGGGGGGCTCAACATTCACCCACTCGTGGCGCCATTGGCGCACAGGAAGGCCTTCGAAGTCGTCGTGTTCAGCATATCCGCTGCGGTTCGCGCGTCGAGTCTGTCCACGTTAGACTCTACTGCCTTGCGTCGCAATTCACAGCACAGGCGCGCAATGATTGTTCAAGAGGGAACTTACACCTGGCGCCATGTTTCTTTTTCTAAAAACAACAACTAGTAGTCACGATATCCAAAGGTAGCCAAAAAATCGAGGTCGTCGCGAGAATGCGCGACGAGGGTCAAGTGGACTTGGCAAATCCGAGCTTGGAAGCGGTCGTCACAAGAGCCAAGAAAGTCTGCCTCGACTCGGGAGAGTCACGGTGAAAACGATGTAATCAGCCACGTCAATTGAGTGGAAGCAGTGCGGCGCGCGCGGGTGCTCTAGAGTGTTTCAACGATGGACACGCTCAGCTGCAGCCAGAATGCCTGGATTTGGCTCCACTAGGAGACCTAGCCTTGTCGCGAACTCTAAGCGCGCCGACGTCACGGGACTAGTCACATGACCATGACATTAACGAGTTCCGGTAAGGCCTCGGTCTGCCTTGGTAAGCTAGTTCTTCAGTTGATACGTCTTCTGCTGAGTATGTACAGCTTATGAGTCTTGATACTTTCCTTCCCAAGATACTAGTTTACCAATAAAGGCTGCCACGGATTTCCTAGTTTGAGCAACCTACAGCGGCGCTTCTGGATTCTCTACATCAGAAAAACAGAAGACGCTTGCCTATATCATAAACATATGTACAGATAACCCAGCGTTTTGGTACTGTACTGGCAGATGCTGGAGATCCCCAATTAATTATCCGACATAAGGTCTTTGTCCTATCCACCAATCGCGTCTTCCAGCCGCATCTTTCCCGCATCTCGCCAGCTCCTTGAGGGCTCTGTGTTTGTTGCGAAGCCATCAAAGAAAAAGGGGGGGGTAATCCAGTTCTCGTAACACTACTTAACCAGCCTCGAAAGCTTCTCAGCCATCCCGTCACCGTCATCACGCGGCCATGTATCTTGGCGCAACTCACAACAAGGCCCAACACCCATAGAAAACTCCATTACTATATTTAGAAGTCGCAACTCGCCGGTCAAATAAATGAGAAACTCCTGGAGTGGAGGCTTTTTATGTTTTGAGAATCTTGCTCTTTTCTCCCTGTCTCTCGTCGTCAGACAGACCCAACGTCTGCCCATCACTCCTTCTTCGGTTTCGCCTAGCATGATTGTGGTGTGTACATTCCTCCCCTTGTGCCTCGTCTTCTCCGCAGCATGATATAATACAACGTCCAACTCTCGGTTCCACTCGGCGCGCATAGAGACGACACCTCCGACGGCATTTTTCGGTTCCCTCTCTAGTCCCAGCTGCGTCTACCGTCAGTGTGTATGCTCGAGGTGATGGAAGGTGTCCCCCGGGAGGGATTCGAGAAGACGTACCCCTGATCCTTTTGTCTGACAATATCGCCCTTGTTTCCCTTTTGCTTGCCCTGCTCTCAACCATCAGCATCGCTTCCTGCATCAATTCCCGGAGCATTACTTACCGCGGCACCGCCCTCGACCACTAACCGGTCAAACTGGAAGAACTGGCTGACAACCGTTTGTCTCTGCGTTGTGCGAACGTTAGCCCCCAGACTCGCCCCCCATACACACGCACTCTTTGTTTCTCTCGCATTCCGACAGCACCCTCCCACCCTTCTATGCTCCGCTCGCCACTCCCGTCCTTCTCCTCTCTGCGAAGCTCCCCCTACACCCAAGATCGGAGGGGGGGGGGGGGGGGGGGGAGGATAAGGAGGAAGATACCAACCTTCACGACCTGGAGCTCCTTCAGCCCCTGCTGGATCAGCTCCTGCACCCGCCGGGGGTCCTCGACGTTCTGGTTCTCGCGGAAGGCGTCCCTCGTCCGGCGCTTGGCGTACTCGCGGAAGTTGTAGGCCGCAAACTGGTCGCCCGACTTCAGGAGCTGGCGGTACTGCGCACAGGTTTACTCGTCAGCAATCTAATCGTCCCCTCTCTTTACATCTCTCTTGCGTTTTTCTTTTCTCTTCTTTTCTTCCCAGACTGTTCATTTGCCTGTATCGGCAGCTTTGCGACGGCGTGGAGAACGGGGGAGAGAGAAGAACACAACAACAAAAAAAAAGGAACCCGTGCATCATGCATGGGCGGGATCCGGGAGTGAAAGGCGCCACGAAATTTTGCCCAGACGTACCAGAGACCGCACCTGCTGCGGCGCATCGCCCTTGAGAGCTTGTATCGCCGTCGCCATCGTGCGCACTGGGGTTTGATGTAATCCGTTCGACTGCTCGCGAGGTAGTGGGGTGTTGTTTGCCGCTTTCAATGGGTCGGGGATGGAGATGGGGGTTGGGTGGTGAGTGAATCGGGTTGCTTTTGGTGGTTGAGTAATGAAGAACACAGCTGGGAATAATTTCTAGAGGGATCGGAGACGGCGATGATGCAAACACTGTCCCTCTCTACCACCTAGCTACCTACCTACTACCTAGCGTGTGTCTCCCCCAAAACTCATACCTCTCTCGGCGTTTAGTGGAGCGGACGGTGCTCGGCATTTTACTAATCCGCCACCACGACGGGGTGTCACCCGGAGCAGCCCGACCCCCGAACCTCTGGTTTTTGTCACCTTGGAGTGTTTTTTTTTCTTCTCTTTTTTCCCCCCTTTCGAGGAGGGCGGATTCTTGGATGGATATACCACTCGCATCGCCAGTGTTACGAAGAGACTTGACAATTGAGGCCCCAAGAAATTAGACAAAGCCAAACTAGATATACAGATAAATGCCTCCACATAAGACCAAAACGAAACAAAAGAAAATAAGAACCGACCTTGGCTTCGGAGATATCGGACGTGCATTACTCAATCAAGGTCTGCGTTCACGCGTCCTATGCAGAATGGCACGAAAGAGGGGGTAACAGCCTGGTCTCTGGGTAATTTTATGTACCGAATTTCAAGGTTGCAACGCGTCTTCATGTTTTAGGTACTTCTATTGATGCTTAATTATCTACAAATGTCATCCCTTGTTATAATATCGAGGCTCCGCACCTGGCAGACCTCCGCGATTGAGCCAAGGGCCAACGCCACATGCTACGTTATGTATGCTGCCCTCCAATTATGTATGTGGTGGATATATGTTCATGTGCCGAATGCCGCGGGATGTGGCGAGTATCCGGTCATCAAGGCAAGCTCAGGAACAATTTCTCCATCTCGGGATAATTGGGTGTGCTGGGGGACCGGTATTAGTGTCCTAGTAATGCAATCATTGGGAGCCGGAGGCCACTTACCCCAAGCCCGTAACGGGATCCCAGCCTGCTACTGCAGAAAACCCTTGGGTGCCGCAGCCCGGGTTGTTGCCGTTGGTCACGTCGTTGAGAATCTCCGGGTGCGCGTAGAGCGTTGGGTTGATGAAGCCGACCGGCTGCTTGCCTGCGGCGATGCGCTTCTCGTTGATCAGGTTGATAATGCTGGCGGCGACAGGTGCAGATGCTATTGCGGGTGTCAATGGCCATCTCCCGTGTGCGAGGAGTGGGTCAGGAAACTTACCAGAGGTGCCAAAAGATAAGGTAAATTTGCCGTCGACGGCCGTCACGTAGTTGGCGCCATTGGCCGAGATATCCGGGAAGCCGCGAACGGTCCTGGAGTTGTTGAATCGGTCCGCGCCGTACGGCGGCGCGTTCTGGCTATAATAGTCCTCCATCGTCTTCTTCTGGTAGTCCGGGAGGGGGAAAACGTTGGAAAAGCCTCCGCCGGAGAAGATGACCTTCTCGCACGCGCTCTCTGGAGTGTGAACTGTAGAACCCTCCAGAATCTGCGTGGCGCCAACGGACGTGACCCATGGGCAGCCTCCGGGGAACGAAGGGTTGAAGATGCCGGACTTGCCGTCGTTGTAGGCGCCCGTCACGCTGTCAATGCATTGCTGACCGTTGCCTGCAACACCTGAGTCGCCAGACGAGTACAGGACTGTAATGCCCTGGAGCCCGAGTTTCATGTACTCGGCACACTGGCGCTCGACGTACTTGTGGCCGAGATCTGCCTCATTGAAACCGTAGCTGGTGGAGATGACGTTCGTTGGCGAGGCCGATCCGCAGATTTGTGTGCCGTACTGTCCGTCGATGTTGGGGTCCTTGGAATCGCCTCCCTCAAACGTGCAGTAGCTTCCGTCAATGGCGTCGAGGAAGTTATTGAAGCTGGCACCTTGGTTCAGGTCTCCGACCTGGTAGAGCGTCGCCTGCTGGGGAAAGATCATGGCCATGGCGAACTCTAGGTCCAGCGCAGACTCTCCGTTGAAGTCGAAGCTCTGGTTCTGGGTCTGCACCACGGCATTGCCTATCAGGGTGACGATAGGACTTGTGCCCTTGAGGCGGGGCTCGAACTCGTCAAAGTACAGGTCCAAGTCCGACTGCAGAAAGGCCTGCGGCGTGTATTCGACGATGCCGAGAGTATTGTTGGACGCCTTCAGGTCGCCCGGAGGCGTAGCGTAGAGCGCGCGTAAGCAGGCCGGAGTTATCATGGTATCGCACTGGGCGAGATCCATGAGGGCGTTCGTGACGGATGCGCCCTGCTTTGGCCCGAAGCTGCTATCGGGAGAACCCTGGATGGCGGCAGACTTGCCGTCGCCATGAATGCCCAGCCCCTCAAAGACCTGCCTCTTGTTGTAGCGCTTCTTCAGCTCTTGGACTTGGTGTTCTTGGAGCTCGTGCTTGTTGTTTTTCCTTTGCTGGCCGACGCGTTGGTCGAAGTGTACCGACGGAGTGATCATGTCGATATGCTCGACCAGGTGCTCCGGAACGTGATACTTTTCGCAGGCAACGTGCCTATGTCCTTGCTCGTGCTTGTAGGCGTAGTACTCGGTCTTCAAGAGCCGTTCGACCTCGCCGACAGTGCCGTTGAATTGAACCCAGTTACGTCCTTTTGAGAGCCCAATGCGGCTTCTCTTGATGCCCTCGCTCTCTAGCCACTCCATGACGAGAGCAATGGCCTCCTGGCTCGGGGCGAACGTGTTGACGATGTCCTCATGGGTCCAGTGCTTCCCGTAGTTGGGAGAGTCCGGGTGCGCTACATCGTTCATGAATTCATTTGCACGGTGAAGATTCGACTGGGTGAGACCAATGCGAACTGGCAGCCTGGCCATTGCGTGCAATCTGTGGCTCTTGACCCATTCTCTTCTCGACGGGTGCCTTTCCTCGTGCACGACGTGCTTGTGCGACCGTGTCACCGGGTTTGCAAAGGTTACCGCCGCAAGGGCGGTGAACAAAGTGGCCACGGCGCTTAGCTTCATCGTGTCTTCTCCTTTTCGTTGGCTTGGTCGAATTTCTTCCTCACTCTCACATCGAGTTGTTCCCAAGCCAAAGGAAGCGAGCGACAGGCCTGGCTATTTGATCATGTTCTACTGGCTATCGTTCAGTCATGAAGGGGCCCATTGGTGCGACTATGAGCTCCGTACATGACGAATGCGAAACCGCTTTCGATACCATCCCGCGGGCTGGTTGTCCGGGGGTGGGGAATCCAAAACGAACATTTGGGTGAACCACAGCCTGAGCGCAGGGAATCCCCTGCGGCAAAGAAAGGAGCGCATCTTACGGTTGCATTTTGAAGGGTCCGGACGAGGTGCCCACGACACGTTCTATAAGGCTCGCCTCGAAGCCATGTCAGAGAATATCTGTAGGCCGATAGCCGAAGGCTAAGCTTTGGGCGCGCCTCCAAACAATCTTGGCATACAAGGGCTGACCGACCGTCTTGGGATCCTTGGCGTTTGTCAAGCAAAGCGATTCGAGGCTGTTTCGTGCCACCCATGCGAGACGGACGATCAGGCGGTCACATTTTTTTGTCCGAGTAATTAAAAGATGTAATATATGAGGGTTCTGACGACAGTCGGCAAATGAATCGAGAGGCGAGAAGAAAGCGAAGAAGAAGAAAACAATGTTTGAATAAGGTCAATTGAAGGCTCGAGCCGCCGTCTGGAATTTTGGTTGCATGAGATGAAACGCTTTCAGGTATGTGACGGTTTGGCTTCGACACATGGCTGCATGGCCAGCTTCTGCAGCATCCTTTGCTCATTGATTATCTCCCACAACTCGTCAGTCTGCCTTTGTGTCCTGTCGTCGTCGTCGTCGTCGTCCGTGATAGCTGGGGGCTGGGCGTCTTCGAATGCGACAATAGCGGAGTCCAACAGATCGCTCGGCAAACCGAACCTATCGAGCATCGTCCCGAACCTCGTCTCTTGTCCGAGGCTCGTGTTTATTTGAGACGTGAATGCGTACTGCCGCTCAGCCTGGGTGGGCTTGATGACTGCAGTAGGTTTTGTGGACCGGGGCGCTCGGAGCAATGGCGGAAAGACCAGATTTGTTACGGAAGCATTGAGGTCCGTCAACTCTGTAGGATGGCCGCACTCGGTCAATTGCCATTGTAGGATCTTGCCTTTGGTGTGGCCGGACAAAACCGCGGTGCCTTCATAGTTCAATGCTAAACATAAGGCCGGGCCTGCATCTTCATCAGCGGCGCCAATTGGTGAGCTAACCTGAACGACGGTCGACGACGATTCAGCGCTGCTTGGGCCAATCAGTGGCTTGTCCCCGAGCAGCTCTACGAGGTAGAGGGACTTGTCCTCGGATGAAACGAAGAGGGCGCGAGCGCAGGGATCCATGGAAATGCAGAGCGGAGCCGTCGGGAACAACAAGGTGCGCAGGACTTGGCCCGTCTGGTAGTTCCAGATGATGCATGTCTTGTCTTTGCTGGACGAGGCGCAGATGCTGGTTTCGGGATTGACACTGGGGCTGACGGCGAGCGAGGTGACGGCAGCCCGGTGGTTGGAGAGGGTGCGGTCCGGCTCGGGGTCGATGGAGGCGTTCAGCTCCAAGAGACGGGACAACGTCCAGACGTGGATGTTGGAATCTTCGGAGCCGGTGAGGATGTGGTGAGGCGTGACGGCCAGGCACGAAACGGCCTGGACATGGCACGGGGGTGTGATTAGCTGGCGACCAGTGCAGGTCTGTTTGTTTCGTTAGCGACTGGCGTTTCTTGGTTTCCCTATGGCCTTCCAGGGAGGAGGGCGCTGTTCGCTTACCTCCCACAAGATGAGTCTGCCTTCAGAGGTACCCAACGCCAAGACATCGCCGATCAGTGCCAAGCTGCGGATGCGCTCAGGGAAGGTGACCGTTGTTTCTTGGATGCCGCGCGACCTCGTGTAAACATGGACCTGGGACTTTTCGTGCTGGGCGGCGAAGACGTGCGAGTCACTAACAGCCAGGCAGTTGGCCGGGGTTGCGCTTCTCTTGAGCGTCGACTTGACGGTGTAGCTGGGGCTGAGAGTGTGGGCGTAGATGCCGACATCCTTGGAGACGGCTGTATTTGCCTTGATGGGCGGGCCGCAGATGGACGAGTAGAAGTCCTCGGACAACATAGTGTGTAGCGAGTAGACGATGCAGGACGCTCCGGAACGCGGTTCGGGCCGGACAGTCGCGTTCCTACTCAGACGGTGCTACGACGGCTGTCCTAGAGCCGTTCCAACCCCGGATGCTCGGGTAAAAGGCACGCAGGGGATGTGTCAGGAGGATGAGCGGACGAATCGCGACAAGATGTGCGAGGGGCCACGAGGTGGACAAGACGGGTTAGTTGCCCTTAGAATTGACTCAATGCCACAAGATGTTTCTTGGTTAGTGCGACGGTGATCGGTCTAGCTGGCTCGCCTGAATCTTCGAGGCCACGTTTGGGGTTTGATGCCAAAGTCGTGTCTCCCGCTTTCTCTCTTTTTCTCTCTGGCAATGGGCCGAAAAAGTGAGAGAGGTTGGACGAGGAGTGCAGGCAGGCAATGGTGTGCGTGCGGATGCCCGACGGTGGTTGCTTATTCGAGTTTGTTGGGGAGACGCCGACGTTCTCGTGGCTTCAATATAGCAGATGCGGACCTTCGAGCAACGACGGCTACCAGGCAATGAGCGTGAAGGCTTGAAGGCGTTTATTTGGTGAGATGAGGCAGTGAGGCTTGCATGTCACAGCTAGCGACGATGGAAAAAATTCCCTTATCGATAAGTGAACGGAGCGAGCGGGTCGCCGCCACGGGACACTGGAGTTCGGGGGGGGAAGGAGCGCCCCACGATGCCGGATGGGACCTTTCCTCTTGTGTCGGCGTGCATTAGTGTAGGTACATACACTAGTTAGGCATCTGGTTATGTACCTAGATAGGTAAGTGCCTGCGCTACGTGGGTAAGTACCTACATACCTCACTGTCTGCTTAGGTAAGTACATTGGGATACGCACATCGCCTAGGTAGATTCCTACTTACCCATCTTACAACACACACACAGTGCTGTTAGCCACCCGAGCTGAGCGCCTGCTCGCTGTGGCATCTCTCCCGCACCAGTCGCGGAGGCTCCCTTACAGCGGTCAAGCAGCTAGGTATCTCAAGGACGCTCTACCTCACCGCCCTGGCCGCGCTAACAGGCCGTCCCAAGCGGAGGACTTGACTTGCCTTGGAACGGCGCTGCTGCACCTGCTAAAGTCTCAGCTCCTCCCTCCCCTTGGATGCAACGTCCACTTTCAGACTCGCATAGTCAACATCCAATCAATCAATCCAACGGCGCCTTCATCAACAGCTTTCGAATACACTGTCTACACTACGGATACGTACACTCCAATCACTGCCATCGCCAACTCTCTCTGCCGTGTTTTCCAGAAAGACGTGTCTTGTCTGCTGCCGCATTAGCCCACGCCACCAGATGCACCGATATGCCTCGTCAACACTCACCGCCCGTTCGACCTCTTCCTCCTCCTCCAACAACTATTCCTTCTGCTATCTTTTGGACCTTTGCCTCCAACATCGTACTACACGTACGTTATCTAGCCAGCTGTGGGGCAACACACCTCAAGATGGCGCTTGTCTTACGTCCTCGAGCACGCTTTCCTTTCGGCCTCCTCTATTAATGTTTGTATCATGTCGCCGCCAAAGACGAGCCCTTTTCTCTTCGTTTTACCCTTGATGCTAAGATCGCCAGCTACCATGCCATCATATGTGCTAAGGTAGCAGCTTCGGGGGTGGCCACACGTGTAGTGTGCATAATACGGGATGATTACTGTCACATCTCACCTGCAGCTCGCCTCGCCAACCAAGGGCCCACGGCCTTCCTCGTCTTGCCAAATGCGGGCAAACTCTACTGTGTGTTTTTTTTTTTTCTTTTCTTCCCAGCTGCTCACCTTGTGGCCCATGTGCTTGTCCTTGTGGTCACGATTCAATATGCTGGCCACCACGACGTTATTGCTTAATCGATGATATGCACCGCGCCTCTTTCAAACATCCGAGACAAGACGTGGGTAAGTCTGTCACTCCCCGCTGTCGACGAGACGCACAGATGGCTGACGAGAGCGCCAAACCAATACAGGCCATGAGGCCCGTCAACACCGCCTCTCCGTCGCGAGTGTCCCGGTATCGACGACGCGCAGTCACGGGCAACATCACGTCGAGCAATCCCTCTTTGGGTCTTCAATTTCGCCAAAACACGGTTTGCTGAACTGCATAGCCCTGGTAAACGCAGGGGGCATTCCCTGCTCATTGCCGCCGGCCCCCCTGGCCTTGTGGTAGCCGTCAAACCGTCGTCGCATTTGTCTGGTCCAGTAAGGCCTCGCTCGCCTCTATAATACATACCTGTAGTACGAACACTCCGCACAACAGAAGCCCCCCCCCCCCCCCCCGCCCCTGTCTGGTCAAGAGCCGTTGAAAGCAGCAGGCAATTCTTTCGGATGCGCCGATAGTTTTGCGTCATGGCGCGGACACATAGAGCTGCATCTGATGGGGCGTGATGTAGCACGCACTTCAATCTCATACTGCTATTACTGACACTATTCTCAAGGAGAGACGAATGCGTAGGCTGGTTGGCCGGCAGCCGGTCGGTCAATTAAGCGATCGGTTGAGGATCCAGGGTGGGCGGAGAAAGAGAGTCACGCCGACATTTGGATTGGCGATTTGCGCAAACTCTCTCCCAGACATACAAACAAGCGACGTACTCACGTAGTACTCTGTTCTGTTTTCGTACACTTATACCAAGTGCGGTTGTCCGCTCGGAATACTCCCGGTTCTACCGAGTATGAAGTACGGTGCGCCCACGCATTACACGCCACGGGGCCACCCAGATCGCCATCTCAGGCATGCTGCCAGGGTTGCGTCCCCTCTCACCATCCTGTCACGACCTGCTCCTCGTCTCGTTAGGCTGCGCCACCATCAATCTCCTGCTGAGCCCTGGACCCTGGCAGGGGCCTTCGATTTGGAAGGGGACAACAAAAAGGCAGAGAGTCGAGAGACAACCCCTCCATTAGTCGGTCCACACCCTCCTGGCCAGGAAGTGCCGAGACGAAGGGCTGCCATCACTCGGGAACACGCTCGCCCTCCAGCAATCTCCTTCTCCCCAACAGGAAAAGGCAGACTGGACCTGGACTGGACTGAGTGGCCGTTTTGCACAGATGCTTGTGCCACATTTTGCATTACAAGCCGCTGGATCTGCGACGTTTGTAGGTAGTCAACGACCTGGAGGCTCCGGGGGACTGCCAAACACAATAACACCAGACCACACTAGGTAGCGCAGGTATACGCACGCGCCTCGGCCGTGCTCAGATACCTTGCACAAATATGGAATAGGCGATTACATGATAGTGGGCAGGCCTTTGATACCATGGAACCGTTCGAGTCCGTTCTCGCGACCCCTCGATCTTCTACGAATATCCCCCGGGAGCCGGGCTCGATTGTCCTCTTTCGCCCGTCACTTCATCGATGACGGTTCCGGTTCCGCGCTCGGCCGATGCGAGATTTCGAATCGTGTCCGGTAGGGTCAACGACATGTTTGGTTCGGGAGGAAGCCCCTTCGAATGTTCCATCTGTCACCACATGGTACGGAGCCGTACTACCGACCGATCTTCCTATGGGCACAGCCGTATGGCAAGGGCGCTCTTTCATTGGCATTGGGTTTGCGACTCGGTAGGACAGAGAGCCGAATAAGCTTTGATTACAGCCCACCGCACCGAAGCTCTCTGGCGAATGGTGTCGTCGTTTCTTTTGTCCCCGTATGGCCCGCGAAGTGCCGGATGCAGAGCAGATGTGCACCGGGAACCCGCTGCTAGTGTAGCATTATTGAACGCCGAACTGGAGCCCATTTATTTTTGCTTCTGCTTGCTCTCTGACTGACCTGACTGATGTGGACCGAAAAAATCGGGGATGGATGCTTGCTCGATGATGATTTTCATTCCACCACAACGCTATGTAGTTTATCGACGTTTAGAAAGGGTGAGAGAGAGCGAGAGAAAGGCCAGATGATGGAGCCGTCCCCCCTGACCCGGCCCGCCCTACCCATCCGCGAACTCCGACTGTCAGGACAGGGATTCCTTGCTCCTATCATCATCTCTCTCTCTCTCTCTCTCTCTCTCTCTCTCTCTCTCTCTCTCTCTCCTCCCTCTCCCTCTTTCTGTTTCTCTATGGAAGGAATGCAGGTCGGCTCGACTCGGGAGGGCCGCATAAGAGAGAAACATGAAAAAGAAAGCTTGCAGCTAAAGGGGAGAAGGGGGGCGGGGGAGGGCAAGCGGTTGGCTACTGCTGCAATGTAAGAGGACCGACGAGGCAGGCAAGGACAAATAGGATGGCGGTGGCCAAGCCCATACTGTCTTACACCGAACAATGAGCAGCAAGCCATTTCATTCGGCGTGTCCCTGTTATTATTTTGTTGTTGTGCTTCTCTCTTGAGGTGTCACGACATAACGCAGCTCCCCCCCCCCCCCCCCCCCCCCACAAGTTTTTGTTCGGTTCGCGTAAGTGCTCTGCCGTTATTAACCGACGGGACCACAACCATGTCCCTTTGGTCATACGCAAAAATTTTCGACACGGCAAAACTCGAGACAAAAAATGATTGGTCTCCCTGATTGGCGCACATTACAAGCATAGCAGGGATTGACTAACCACTCGTGGTGCGGTTGCCGGCGCGAACGATCGGTGAATAAACGTCCAGTTCGGAACAGCCACTGTGTTTTGATAAAAAAAAAAAAGGAGGTGCCAGTTTAGTCCAGCCATAGTATACATTTCCGCAGGATGATTTGCCACTTTGTGACACCATATGTGTAATAACCCTCCGATACCGGTTCAAAAAGTGATTCGGGTAAACCGCCGGGAGGATTCCGGTGGCCGGCCGGGCTTTTGCTATGGGGCTCTTCATGTCTGGATGCTACTGCCCATATACTTGTGCGTAGGTTGTCTAGTCAACACTTTAGAACATATAATTTCGGTTGCGATTCCCGAGTATCACGTTCACAACGACACGTGCCCCCCCCCCCCCCCCCCCCGTCAGGCAACGCAGCACAACTCTCGTTTATCTCACTCTTGGACGTCACCTTCAAGGCGGAACCCATTTCCTCTCAGCCTGCCTTTCTGATCTGTCTACGGAGTAATCCGATCCCATCCAACCTCTCTCTCTCTCTCTCTCTCTCTCTCTCTCTCTCTCTCTCTCTCTCTCTCTCTCTCTCTCTCTCTCTCTCCACCCCCTTCCCCGAGAACCCCTTCTTCCGTTTCCCAGATTGGGGAGCCGCCGGGCCGGAACACACACAAAAACAGATTTATCTAATTTTTCGGATTCCTCGCACTCAGCACTCAACAACGAGACGGCGGACTTGGACCATTGGTCCCTGGTAGCGAGCTAGGCTCCTGCTCTGCCCTATTGCTCAGTATTGTGCCCACCGCCCACGGGCTCTGGGTGTCCATTCACACTGGAGCATTGTGTTGCACATACATGGTATCCGAGTGTGTACACCAACCAGCACACTGCGACGCTGCCTCCCTTCTCCCCCATCTCCATCTCCATCCCATCCCCATCTCTTTCCCTGTCGTCTCTGCCCTGGCCATCCCAACAGGCCCCGGCCAGGCGAGGTCGATAGCAGCGCACCCTCCCTGGTTTGAACCTTCTCCCCTTTTCTCCAACAAGGTCGTCCAATGGCATGAGCGTCAACCCATGTGGTATGCACCCCATGTTCGCGTTAGACGTTCCAGCTCCCTTCCCTGACCCACACAAAAAAGAGAAAGAGGCGCCCCCTGCAAGGATCATCTCTCCAACTAGCTTTAAAGCATCCCGTTCGCTGGCCCTGAGACGAGTACGCTCCGTCCGGAGCATGAAAAACCTCTTGCCACTGACCCTGCCCTCCAGCTCCGGCTCCAGCTCCAGCTCCAGCTCCAGCTCCAGCTCCAGTCCTTGCTCCCGCTCCAGCTTCAGCTTCAGCTCCAGCCCAAGTCCTTGCTCCAGTTACAGTTGCAGTTCCGCCTCGCAGCCGACCGCCAACCATCATCATACTGTCCTTTCTTCGCCGTCGCCGCGAGCTGAGTCTCGACCTGAGCACCACCACCAGTACCTTCACCGCCGCCATCATCACAACCTCTCCTATTACCGACGCCATCGTCGGTCCTTGTCGCAGGCCGATATCTTCATCTCCTCCGCCACCTCCCCGAGATATCAGGCCGACCGTTTTCGCCTCCGAGCCGGCGCCATGGCCGAAGCTACGGAACCGACCATGGACTGCAACCTGCCGGAGTTGCTGGCCCAGGACCTCGAGTTTTCGAGCCTCATCTTTGCCGCCAAGAACATGACGGCCGGTGCGCCCTCTCCCGCCCTCGCGTCCGACGAAGATGACTGGCCCGGCGGTGCCGAGCCCCCGACCGTCCTCGGCGCGCCCTGCCACCCCAACAGCGTGCCACAGTTCCAACCACTGGGCGCCATCGACGAGAAGAGCTCCGCCAGCGGGGCGAGCGAGCACGACATATCCGACGACGCCTCGAGTTCGAGCGGCGACTCCTTCAGCATGGCCGGCAACGACGTCGAAGACGACGCTGCCGAGTCGCCGCACATCCGCCAGCAGTCCGTCCTGACCGCCGACACCACCCTGTCCGTCTCGAGCCAGCCCCCACCGACGGCCTCCTCTCAGAAGCGTGTCGTCTCCTTTGGGGCCGGTGTCGAGGGCAGCCCAAGGAGCTGGATGGACTTTGAGCCCGAGGCCCCCGCCGATCACCCCGAACTCGGCAAGAGCCTGGCGCAATCGCCCGTCACAACGCCTCTGAAGCCGGTGCGGCCACTATCCCGATTGGGAGACCGTTCGATTAACGAATCATCGCCGCAACGGGCCAGAAGCGCTAACGCCGCCGTCACCTCCCGCGAGCTGTCTAACCCGTTTGAGGGCTACACGCGGCCCGCCAGCCGTGCGCGGAGTCTGCATGGGAACCCGACGACGGCGGCCGGCAAGGCGCCGTACTCGCACCAAAACCACTCGCTGCACTCTTTCAACCCCGTCGACATTGCCGTCCCCACCCGCTGCTCGTCCCTGAACCATCGCGTCTCCTTCACGGACGACGCCCGCAAGGTCATCGCCACCAACCGCCGTCGTGCGCGTTCGCACGCCTCAGATCAGTTCGTCGTCCCGGCGGCGGACCGCAGCTCCATCATCTCCGATCTCAAGGAGGAACTTGAGCCGTGGTTCCGCTACCTCGACGCAGATGATGACATTGTTCCCCCCCCGGGCCTGGCCCCTCCTCTGCTTGTGACGCCGCGTTCGGGCTCCCGCTCCGGCGTCTCGCGTGCGGTCACTACCCCGACGCGGCGGTCCCGTTCCAGTTCCCAGACCCAGACCCGATCCCGGCCGAGGTCCTCCGTGAGCACCTCGTACACATGGCTCGAGGACCCCATCGACATCCCGCCGCCTCCCTCCGACGACCAGAGCCGCCGCATTCCCCTACCTCCCAACGTCATGGAGTCCATCCGGGTCTCCGTGACGTGCTTCCCCGAGACCATGCTCCTCTGCTCCAGCCTCTCTATTGAGACGATACGCAGCTACTCCCGCAAGGTCCGCCAGCCGCCGCTCGGGTCACTCCGCCCGGATACCCCCCCGACTTCGCCCAAACGCTGGCGTTGGCTGTCCTCCCGCAAGGCGTCGAATCACGGCAACAGCGGTGGCGGCGACAACGTGGGTGGTAGCAGCGACAACTTGGGGGGTGGCAACAGCAGCGGGGGCAACAACAACTACAACAACAACGCTAGCCGCCGCTGCTGCTCCCGCAACTCCTCGAACGTCGACCTCCCTGCCACCATGGCCCCCTCGACCACGACACTCGCCCCGCCCCAGTGGTCCCGCATTCGCAGCATCTTCCCCCACGGCTCCGACTACCTCTGCGACGCGCTCTACGCGCACATTATCGTGTACAACTACCTCGCACCTATGGTTATGAACCTTCGTCACGGCGCCGCAGCGATAGCGAGGCCCCTGAGCCCCGGGAGCCCTGCTAGCACGGAGGAACCAATCCCCAGGAAGGCCGCGACGCTGCTCGGGCTAGAGGGCGGCAGGCACGAAGCCATCCCTCTGCCGGCGCCTCCGAGGCCGCTGCGGAAGCGGTCGAGCATGTTCCTCGGTCTGCGCGCGGCCTCGCGGCAATCGACCCATCCCGCGCCGTCTCTGCCGCCTCTGCCCCCGCTCCCATCCTTACCACGCGCCACGTCCGCCGCAACGACGTCGGCGCAGTCGGCGCCAGACGTGTCGCTGCGGGAGCTGCAGCTCGGCCTGCACCAGTGCATCGCGCGGCTCGTCACGACGCTGCGCGCCGAGGGGACGGCCGAGGGCCCTATTGCGGGAGACGCGACCAGCGACGTGGACCCGCTCGTGCTACGGTCCCTCTGCGAGATTGTCCGGTGCTGCGAGGAGGCGCTGACGAGTGACCGGTCCATGTAATAACATCAGTATTTTCCCCCCTCCATTATACCACTACAGCATGGCCGGTCTTTTTTTCTTCTTGTTCCTGTACTTTTGTTATAACTTTTATATCGTATTACAAGCGTTGTTTTTGTAGAGGGAGGACATACGGGAAGCCTTTATGAGAAAGGGAAAAGGGGGGAGGGCGAATAGCGCGCGACGTGTCTGGTTTTTTGGTATATATACCCTCTTTGGATTTTTTTTCATCCTCGACTTATTGTACAAGTCTCTGGCGGCATGGAGTAGAGGAGTGGATGGGAAGCAGGTCAGAGGCGCGGGATTCTCATGGAAGAAAGGAAAACTTGATGAATGCCTTTTCGGTTTAGAGGTTACTGCCTGAGCGTAATGTGGTCTAGGTAGAGAAGGAAACCCCCTCCCTGAGGGCCCAGTGCCGCACCGTATTCTTGTCTCTGATCCATGTCGGTTGCTGCCGCTGTCCTCCGTCCGTCGATGAACTGATATGACAGCCACCAACACGGCAACGAGGGCGCGGGCACCCGTCTACTGCGTCTTGTTGTTTCCCCCTACCCGGCTGCTCAAGCCTCTCATGGGGATCTTTTGACTCGGGGCGCTCGAATCTCTCTCACCGACAAACATCAAGCGTGCCCAGAAAGGTCTTTGCAGAAAAACCCTCATACCCGCCGCACCCGTTCGCTGCCTACCGCGACGACGCGGGACCGAGAAACTCTGACGATAATCCAACGTCGTCCACCCGGAGCCCCGGACAAGGGCAAAATCCACTAGAGGGTCCTCCGAAAACGACGGGGTAAATGGACCGAAACAAGAGTCGGGGTTCGCGCCCCGGAACGGCTAGTTCTCCGGCAAGTCGAAAGGCTTCCCCTCCTCACCAGGACTATTTTACGACCGCGCAGCTAGTCCAGATTTGCCCGTCTCCCTCCAGGAAGAGATGGTCGCTTTGGTGGTGATGTATCATTCCATGGTGACATGCATACATACCACGGGGGCAACGTCCACATTTCAGGGAGTGACATGCATTCCATGCGGGTGACATGCATACCACTGAGGTAACGTAAACATTCCGTGGCGGTGAAACACGTCACGTCCACCGCTCGGTTCGTGCCCCAGTCGCGGTCCCTTCGCGACATTTCCTCCCCCCACCATTCCGGCGGCCGGACCGGAGATGAATTGGCATTGTTGCAGGTCGGCGCCACCGCCGACGCCGCCATCGTGGTCGTTGTGGCAACGTGTGCTGGGAATGACAGGGACGGCGGCGGCGGAGGATAGGGGTTGACTGGAGATGCCATTGCAGGACCAGCTGCGTTCGGTCCCGGTCGACGGACGCGGGTCCATGTCCTGTTAGGAGGTCGACTTCGTGTGCAGTCCCTTGTGACTTTGAGGAGCAGGCGCCAGGGCAACGCGCAGGTTCTGGAGGAGCTTGTCGGGTTCGATGAGCACCTCAACAGGCGGGCGTGCCGCGGTGGTGAACTGCGTGTGTTTGCTGGATCACCCCCTCGGCTGTTTTCCTTCCTCATCAACCACAACGCCGCTGTTTCCAGTGCCTTGTTGCTATGATGACGAACTTGGCCTAACGCCTAGCCCAGGCTCCCTTCCTCATGCTACGAATACTCGACGCCTCTCTCGAAAGGATAGGGATCCCTGATGATCCTCCCCACCTGCGCGTCCCAATCCACCGCGCCGGCCCCGTTCCCCTCGTCCTGTCGATTGCCTACCCCGGGTCCCCCGGGGCTCGCGGCCGGTCCGTGCCCGTCCCCGTTCCATACCCTGGCGACGCGCCCCCGGGCCCGGACGCCGGTGACGAACCCGTTGCTCAGCCCGAGCAGGCCGGCGCTGGCCAGCAGCAGCACCAGCAGCACGAGGTTCCCGGCCTGCGAGACGTTGCCGCTGAAGACGGCCACCATGTACACGACCAGCTTCGCCGCGGCCTCGAGGTAGCCCTGCACGGCCGTCTTGGAGAGGAGCCAGGCATCGGTCGTCAGGGCGGCGAGGTCGGCGGCCGGGCCGCGCATGCGCACCTTGAGCGTCGGCGAGAGCGGGACGATAAACTCGGAGAGCTTGGCGGCGGACGACGACGACACAGTCGTCGGCGGCGGAGGGGGAGGGGGCGGGGGCGTGCGCTGTTTGATGACGTAGATGTTGAGGACGCGGGAGGCGATGAGAGCCAGGATCAAGGAGAGACCCCACCCTGGTTTACGACGTTTAGCACAAAAGAGTCCCCTTCCGGAGGCTGGAGGAGGGTTTTTAAGGGGGAAGGGGGGGATGAGAAATTCCTCGTCAAGAGGATGATCGGAGCACTCACAGTCCGCTAGCAAGACCATGATTGTCAGAGCCGCGAAGGTAAGGGCCGGGGTCGTGAGGTAGAGCAGGTGGCTGGCGCGCTCAAACTCCCAGTCGGCGTCGTGCGCGAAGGCCCGGCCGCGCCTCCGGCCCCGGCTGCCGAGGGTGCCGACGTCGAGGGTGATGATCCTCCTTTTCCAGGTTGTTAGCACGTAAGACGCATGTCCGGGAGTTTCACTATCACATGTTCGGACAAGGCTTAGCTCCTGGTCAAGAACAAAAGTTCGGTATCCCGGACCCCGAGCCGCGACAGGAAGAGAAGCATCCCCGGGTTCGTGACCCGGACGTCTATCCTCCGCCCGCCGGGGAGCGCCTGCGTGCCGAAGATGCCGGGGGTCCCCGAGGAGGTCTCGGCGGTGACGGCGCTCCCTGCGACGCCGTCGGCCGCCTGCTGGTAGTGCAGGCCCGGGGCGAGGACCAGGGCGTCGAACCAGGAGGACGTCCCCGTGAGCGCGGTGCGGTTGGCGATGGTCTGGAGGTCGGCGAGGGCGACGAGGCCCGCCGCCGAGAGGGAGAGTTGGGGAAACGGTTCTTTGGAGAGGACCGGGAAGGGCATCGTTTATTGTTTTTTTGGTTCGCCTTTCCCGACTCTTGTCTCGAGAAGGACTTGGAGGGACAACAGACCTCGGCGGCGGACAAGAAGGGAGGCGGCGCCCCTCTATTTGTGCAGGATCCGGCACTGGGATCTGGAGGAAGAGAGGGGCCCTTCGGTCTCGCCCGCCGATGACGTGGCCGAGTTCGTGAAAAAAGAAAAAAAGATAAGGCTGTCACGGGATGAACATGGTCGTCGATTCGTTTTCTTCTTCCTCTTTTTTTCCCCCCTCCCCCGCTGGCAAAGCGACAAAGAAATTGGAAGCCGTCCAACTCGAGGCTTTATCTCGAGACCTTTTTACCGGTATCTTGAACAAACCAGCGACAACCAAGCAACTACGAGTCCGAATGACCCCCGGAACAGGGTTGTATCCTGCTGCATGCAGGGCTGACTGACCCTCCCACGCGGATCAACGTCAACGTCCAACTCAGCGCGCCCATGTGAATGAAAGTTGGAGCCAAAAAAAAGGTTCCAGACCGTTGCGGAAACGGCGCCTCCCATGACCGATGCTACTCCCCCACAACCCACACACGCCTGCGCGCTAGACGACGCCGTCGACGTCGACTCTGCACCTTCACCTTTGTACCCCCTCCCCTGGTCCCCGATTCTACCGAAGCTGCCGATGCCGGCCGCCGCCGGGTGGGGCCCGTTAGAGCTAGACTCGATTGGTCGGTACGCATATACGCACTCGAGTGGGAAGTCTCCATGGAACCCCCGCACGAGGGCTCCGGTTCACCAAAGGAACATGAATTCTTTTCAGCAACAAAAAGGACGCGCGCGTGACCTCGGCGCAGAGCAAGCCACATTGAAAGGTTTTCTTTTTTTCTTTCAGTTTTTTTTTTTTTTTTTTTTTAGTTTTTTTCCCTCTTTTTCTTGGGGTACTGTTGACTGCAAGTATTACAGGGCGAACTCTAGCTGTTCACACCATCCTGCGCGTGTTGAGGCGAAAGTCATGCCAGAGGTCTCGGGGGGCATGTTTTTTGTGGACAACAAAGGCCAGAAGTGAATGTTGCTAAGTAGGCTCTATCAGACAGAGGACAGAGAAGTGTGCTAGACGATGCCTCCCTTTTCCTCGACCTCACTTCCCCCTTATATACCAATCGTGGATACGCGTCGGCCGGCGTGAAGCCTCAACTTCGCCAACTCCCTTTCCAAAGACCCCTCCATACTACCCCCCTCCCCCCTCCTCGACTTCTTCCCATATCGCCTTCTCCGTCTGGCCTGCTCCGGATTGGGCGCCATCCAAAACTGCTCAGTCCACCAGCGACCCGCTGCCTGCCGCCCGCCGCCGTACCCCGTAGCGCTGCGAAGAGCTTGACGACCTCTCCGAGCATTTACCTTCTCACCGTCTCGCCAAATGTCTCCTATTCTCCTTCTATTCGCTCGTCCCGGGGATCATTCGGCGGTGGTGGCCGTAGCAGGGGGGTTAATGACTGCGAGTTGGACGACTGTTCGAACGAAATACCCAGATGGAGGTAATCTGTCGAATTCACCGGGGATGGACGTCTTTTAGCCACCTTCCCGAGCCCCCCCCCCCCCAAAGCGCCTTTCCGGAAGACACACCATTCGTCGCCGAGACAAAGTACTAAACCTCCTCGGTTCCCACCTCACCGGGCCCTTCGGCGCCGAAGAAAAGCAGGACCAGCTGTCTGGCTGAGCCCATCCCTCACATCCACACGCCCACGTGCCCACACACACAGACACACACAGCCTTCCTGTCACCCAGTAACCTTAAAACCTTACTATAAAGCCCTCTCGACGCCAGCCCGGCCGCTCCGTTTAGGCAATCATACAATGGACGGAAGAGCGGGGCTACCCTGTGAGTTTAAGCGTTGGAGAGTGATTTGCGCACAACCCGGCGGCGCGTGAACACCGACCACCTCCCCCTCCTTCCTCACATCTCAGTTCCGAAACCTTGCACCGAGGACGATGAGGAGGAGAGAGCGCGAAAGCCAGTCTGGCCCCGGCTATGGTGCGAGAGGAAATTCAGGCGTATGATGGCAGGCCGATTCAGGGAGGCCATAAAACCCACCCCGTCATAACAGTCGTCCAAATCTACCGCCGCTGTTACTGAGTATATATATATATATATATATATATATATATATGTGTGTGTGTGTGTGTGTGTGTGTATTCAAAAGGCCGACCCTTCAAAGCAAAGAGAGAGCCAGGAACGCGCAGCGTCTCCCGAAAGGTGAGCGTTTTGTCTTACACCCCACGCATGAGACACCGTACAGGTCGTCGTTCGTCACAGGACGAGAGAGCGCCGCGTAAGCTCTGTCAGTCTGTGTGCGTGCCTTATAAGTACCCTTTTAGAAGAAAAGAAAAATACGGAATCAATAACGCCAAGAACCAAGTCCCAACGTCATGCCCACCCCTCACGCCTCGGCTGTCTGCCGAACCGACCGACTCGAGATGCCCTCGGGACAGAAATTGGACGGACGGCTGGGATATGACGGTGCGGCGGTGTGTACGAGCACGTGTATGCGTGCGTGAGTGTCTCGTATGGCGTGCCCTGTGCCGCCACGACTCGCGGTTCTCTTCCTCCCTCACCCCCCCCCTCTCTCTCTATTACCATGCCACTTCCCTGCCGCTACCCTGCCGGCAACGACTCAGACGTGTGTTTTCCAAAGCGAGGAAGAGAGCAGGAGGGGTCGGGCATGGGGGCGGCCTCTCCCTGTCCCTATCTCTCTTTTCTCCGTGCCCCACGACAGAAGACGGGAAAACCGCCAAGCCCACGGGACCTTCGTGGGCGCATACTACCCGTGCCCCGGAGAATTTTTAGAAGAGAAGAAAAGAGAGAAAAAAGAAAGAAAGAAAAGAATGTCTTGGTTTCCTACACGACTAATAAGGCGAGACAAGAGGGAGGAGGGGTATTGGGGGGGGGGGGGGGGGAGAACGCATTCATCCCGCTGCTATTTCCGTGGCCTTGGGATATCTTGGCTAAACGATGCCGTTTCGGGAGGGAAGCCTCATCGCGGCTGCATATTCGGGAAGTTGATTCCCATCTTCTTTGGAACCCCCCCAATATCTCGGCACTTTCTTTTTTTTTTTTTTTTTTTTTTTTTTTTTCATTTTTCCACCTCAGACTGTCGCCTCCAAATCGACATGTACTACGTCGACCGCCGCTCTGGGTTCTTCAAAAGCGTTGCAAGATGATTTTTGCGCTGTTGATTCCCCGAGGGCCAGGTGATTGGGCACAGACGAACAAACTCTTCTCCTTGATCCGATCATTACTATTTTATTTGACTCATTGAACTATGGTGCATCGGGACTCTGGAACCCCGTGGTATCTCTCCCACCACGGACTGGCATCTGCCCTCCGTCCACAACTGTTTTGCTAACCGACTTCATTATTCCCTCGCCTGAGAGGTCTGGAACATCAGTCATCTTGCCGGATTTGCAAGACCAGGCGTTAAAAGGCAATCATTGATAGGTCCATGTCACCCCCTGGTGGCTAATAGGCGCAAACAAAGAATAGAGATATGCCCAGGTACAAACTTTGCTCGTAGATTAGGCCAATTTGTAGTGCCTGACGACATAGTAGTAGCCTTGTTTTCACCGTACATGCTGCACCTGGGTTCTTTCTGGCGGGGAGCCCCCCCTCTTCGCCCATCATCATGACATTAGATTACAGTTGAAATCAGAACAGGTATCAATGATCGTCATATGTCCTGGTTCGTTTTGTTGTGCTGGGAGCCTCAAAGCCCCATCCGGACGCTGACTCCTTCGCTAGCGATCGTCGTCGGTAGCGCTTGGTGATCTAAGCATGGCCGGCAGCGGGTGCAGCCTTGGGAGCCTCAGCGGCGGGTGCCTCAACGGCAGGGGCCTCGGTGGCAGGTGCCTCGGCGGCGGGGACCTCGGCGGCAGGTGCCTCAGCGGCGGGGACCTTGGCGGCAGGTGCCGCGGCGACAGGCGCAGCAACAACGGGGTTGGCAATGTTGGCACCGGCGATGGTCTTCTGGGCAACCTGAAGGATGTTCTCCTGGCCAAGGGTGTTCTGAGGGAACCGGGAGTTGAAGCCAATGACATCGCGGACGGCGATGAAAGTCTCGGGCTTGACCATGAGACGCTGGGTCGAGACAAGCCACTGGACACCCTCACTGCAGGGGGGAGTGGTGAGGGAACCCATGTAGCTTGAAGCACGGTTAGTGACAGAGCACATAGGAAAGGGGTCAAACACGGCATCTTACCTCTGGAAGCTGCCGGCAGAGAGCAGGCTGACAACCTCCTGCATGTTCAGGGCGCCAGTCTGGGTGACGGTTCCGGGCTCCTTGATGGCGTCGAGGGAAGAGAAAACGGTCTCGAGCAGGTTGGAAGAAGCGGCAGCCTCGGCCTCGACCTTGAGAGGGGTGGTGCCCATCAGGGGGATGGCCTTGGGGGCACCAGCGGCGGCACCA
Organism: Colletotrichum graminicola M1.001; assembly: GCF_000149035.1. Taxonomy (NCBI): domain Eukaryota; kingdom Fungi; phylum Ascomycota; class Sordariomycetes; order Glomerellales; family Glomerellaceae; genus Colletotrichum; species Colletotrichum graminicola. Next base: position 219,204 of record NW_007361038.1, on the reverse strand, counting down.
GCGGCGGCACGGCGTGACAGCTTGCTGCGGCGCTCGACGGTGGCATTTCCTCCAGCAGCACCCTCGGTGACGGGGGCCTCTGCGACAGGAGCGGCAGCGGCGGCACCCCGCTCCAGGTCGATGTAAGTGCCAATGACGGCAATCTCTTGGTTGGCGCCCTCGAAGACCATGTGCATCTCCATGGCCATGCTCTTTCCAGAATCGAGATGCTCGCTAGGCAAGTGGAAGTGAAACTGCTGCAGGGTGAAGTTGCTGCCGGCGACCTGCATCGATCCGCCCTTGGCGATAACCTCGACGGTGGTTCCAAGGTTCTCGAACTCGGTTCCCTCGGCCATATCGGGGATCTCGAGGTTGATGGAGCTGCCGGGGATAACATTGAAGGCGCCGGCGACCATGTCGATGGGGGACTGGGTGGTTCCGGTGGCGCAGAGGGCGTTGGCGGTGGCGTCCAGAGCGACCCAGTTCAGGGGACCCTATCAAATGCTGTTAGTCTTTGGGGGGGGGAGGGCGCCTGGCGAGGCGTAGAGGGTGTTGGTACTCACGGTGCTACCGGTGTAAGCAAAGTTGTTGACCTTGACCTTGCCACCCTCGGCACGGGGGTCAATGTGCGTTCCGTAGGCGCACGAGGCGAGCACCTGGGAGACGGAGGCGGCGAAGAGGCCGGCGGTAAAGATACGGGAAGCCATTGTAATGAAGGTAGGTTACGGGACCAGCGCGTGAGAGGCCTACAAGGGGTTGAAATAAGGAAGGAAGGAATGGAAGCGGGTCTGAGGGGGAAAAGTAAAATGGATTATCGAGACAAAGAGGTATGAACCAGCCCTCTAGGGGAAGAAACGAAACGAACGGTAAAGAAATAAAGGGTGGTGAAGAAAGGACAGGCGGTTTGATGATGGAAGGGAACGGGATGAGGCGAGAAAAAAGAAGTAGTGTCACGATGGCATGATGTCTATATAGTCGACAAGCGACTGAGAGCAGTCAAGAGATATGATGAGGATTAAGCTGGACAATCCAAGAATAGCATCAGTCCCGTTGAACCCATGCGGAAACGAACGAAGAGGACAAGCGGCGAATAAGAAAATTGTGGTGAGGATCTTGGCGGGCGCTTCATCCAGGGTGTCGAGGAGCACGGAGAGGTTCAAAAAGCAAAGTGAGGATGCAGCAGGCGAGTGAAACTGAGGGTTCCCTGTGTTTGGGGATGAGCGGTCCCGTTTCCCACAGTATCACAGGCGTGTTTCTGGCTAACAGAGCAGGGGCGCTTTCGAGCTTCCCAATCCAACCAATGTGACGGTACCCCGTATGTCATCCGGACTATGGGCTGAAGGAGGGTCGGGCATCTGAGCGAAAGAGAGCAGAAGTCCGGGGCGTTTGTCGACCCTTGTCGCGCGATGACAGGAAGGGTGAAACTGCCAGGCTCCGGAGGGCTCAAGGAAGTGTGGGGAATATGGCCATTTTGTCGGTCCAGTGCTTGGCCACGGCGGCGAGCGATGAGAAGATCCTTGCGGGCGAGAGTTGCATGAGTCTCAGTGTGGGGGAGCTGGAGGGAGAAGTGAACGAAGTCTCGGTACTGGTGGTTCGGACGGAGTGGATGCCCCGTCCCAAATTCGCCTATTGGTGATGTCCTTGTTGAGACGACCAGCAGCCGCTTTCAGCATCGACACGGGAAGATGGCTCTTCCTAAACGATGGCGATGGTAATTTCCAACAGAGGCGGCATGACGAAGGAACTAAAAATAGGGTTTTCGGAACGATGCACTAGCGTTCTTGGACGTGAGGTCGGAGAATAGGCGTCCAAGAAGGAACAAGAAATGAGGCTCTGGGAGGTTCCAAGAAGCCGAGAGATGCACCCAAGACTTTGACATAACTGCTCGTGTGGAAGGGCCAAGATGGAGGAGGCCACGGTACCTCTGGACGGTGCGGATGGTGGGCGAGAGGGGATGTACCTCGAACCACACACGTGACTTGCCATGTCTCATTGTTCCTTCCACTAATGGGTGAGTGCAATTACACGTCCCCAGTAGCCTGGGCACGTGTGTGTACAAGAGGTGAAAGGTGCGATGCCCACAGACAGTGGAGTGGAGACGAGTTACTGGACAGGTCAGGAACCACCGGATGGCAGGTGCAAGTCAGGGGGAGAGTCTGCTGGGCAAGAACCAAACCTTATCGCTCATTGGCAACACCTTAAACCTTAACCCCCTTTAAAGCATGCATAACCACGAACCATGGACCATCACCAAGGATCTGGGTCTGCACCCCGTACCCCCGTGTGTCGTCTGCCAGTCTGTTCCTCCCTTCCTCCCTCTTCTTCAAAGGCGACGAGAGAGAGAGAGACTGTGTTCGGACGACACAGGGGCTCCTTTGGCCTAAATCCTGTAGCCAACGTCGCGTGCTGAGACGGCGCACCAAAGGCGAAAGCAGCCAGTTCCAGACCGTGACCAAAGAGAAGGGGGTCGCAAAGTCGAGTTCGCCCCGTAGAGCTTGCGCGCATGCTCGTCACCGCAGGCACGACCCATGATCGAGCTTAATCAAAGGCTTGAGGGACGCGCCAGGACTGAGGAGGCATTGGGTTACGCGGGGTTGAATGGGATACCTATGAGAAGGGGTGACAGGGAGAAGTAGTCGGGGGTGGGGAACAGCTGATTTTTGCAGGGCCAAGAGCTTCAATGGTCGCCAAGTCAAACCGTTGGGGGCACCGAGAAAAAGGTGCTAGTGAGAAATGGAATGCGAACCACAACCTGCTCATGACGACCCCGGGGAATGAGGACGGAGAACAGCGAGATGAGAAATGACTAAGCGAAGCCGGTCGTGTGGCTGAGCCAATGGAACGAACTCGCCATGTGAGAGGAAGAAGAGCAGAGCTGGTCGGTGCGCTCCGTGGCATACGCGTCGACAGTGTACGGATACTACACTAGGTATGTAGGTACTACCTAGGTACGCAACTACGTACCGGTAGTGTAGCGTGCCATCCAGGCGGGACGATGCTGGAGGCCCCTTCCCTGTCCTTAGCGCCTTTCTCTGTCGTGCCCTCGCTGTACGTACCGTTTCGAGTAGTGTAGATACCTACCTACACCCACCCAGGTAGGTTGATCGTACAGTACCTATCCGCCGGCCGCGCGCCTCGCTCGCCAAGTCTTTCACCTCCTAACTTCGTCTGGGCATGTCTCACGCTTTCCCCAAGCAAGCAAGTCGGGAACCTGCAACAAGCCTTTGCCCTCCCTCCGCTTCTCGACCTTCACCCAATCTTCGTCGTTGCAAAGTACATCGACGCCCCATTCGCCGTCTGTCGCCTCTTCTCTCGTACCCGCCTCCTCCCATCGGCACCGCCTGCCCTCATCTCGAGCTCCTTGGCGCGCCCCAAACGTCAGACGCACCTCATCACGCCAAGTCCCAGCGCCTACCGGAACCGCATCTGATGTTGCGACGACTACGGTACACGGACAATGTATCCGTACAGTGACAGCTCGAGAGGCCTTCCTCAACGCCTGCCTGCCGGCTGGTCCTCCCGCCCAAGTTCCGATTGAGATGGCCACGCAGACGAATGCGACGTTGCCCACCTTACCAACCAATGTTTTTTGCCCGGTATACCCCTGGCGACCTCCGAATGCCGTCTTGGAAACCAAGCATTCGTCACCTCTTGCCGGTTCTCGGGTTTCCAATCGTCCTTCTGCGACGCATAAACCACGCCGATGGCAGCCAGCGACCGCGAGCCAAGTCAAACTTCTGCTCCTACTTCGTCAGCGCTGCCCGTCCTGTTGGCTTGTCAGTCGGTTCCTCCAGCTTCCGCAACATCATCGGCGTCTACGCTGTCAGTCAGCCAAACGCCAATGACGTAGAGGAGGTGACGCGGCCATTGAGCAACGCAGACGGTTGCCTCTCGTGATACTGCTATGGCCGCTCTCAACTTGGAACCAGACTCTTGAAAGGGGCTCTAGCGGGCGTTCCTCAAACGTGCCTGCGATAAGCAACGGACAAATAAAAGAAACGGCAACTTGCACCTCTGGATGAGAACCCCCAGCAACATCGTCTTCGGATCACATATGTAATGGTTGGCTTCTCCTGACCAAAGGCTTTGGCATGTCTTCTCCGCATCAGACTCGCCCAGCATGTTTTAGCCCTTGCGGATACGCCACCAAGGCTGAAACCTGGCCATTAGCCCCTTTCTAGGTTGCATTTGTGGCCATCGAATCCTGCAGTACTTGGCACTTGCCTCCTCAGCGCCCTACTGCGAGCCTCTGACTGTCTGCCGAGACAGACAAGCAACACAAGCTTCTGGTTGCCCAGCCCCTAACCAAGCCAAAGTGAAATCTCAGAAAACCGCCCAAGACAAACACAGCCAGATATTGGCAACCCTCCTTTATCATGACTGAAAACTTCTTGTCCCCAACTCATAGCATTTGTTTTGGTTTAGTATCGCTTAACATACCCGATTGAGGACAGTTGTCTTCACCAACGTTCTTCTCGACCGATGATCGACGGATTGAAACGCCCACCCCTAACGGTGCAGAACAGCAGCGCCATTTAGCCCCGTATCACGAAACATTGATTCTCTGGCTAGTGAATTTGGTTGGTCGGGTAAGGAGAGTAATAAGACTACGGTTAAATCTCGCTTGATTGCTATGCCCATGAGAAAGTTATAGATTCAAAAGTCCTCGGTCGGCTTATTAGTTCCCCCGAATGTCTGGTTTGTTCGCTGCTCGCAACCCTTTGAAGCCATTAACACCAATCCCCACCAGCCATGTTTAAGTGGAGATCATCGGCCGAAAGCCCGGCCTAGCGTGGGACCTTCGCAAACCGAATTCGGAATGCGAGAGTCCACAAAACGGCAATCATCGTGTCCCCTCCCGAGTAGAGTTGCCTGCGTAATATGGCTCAACGGACCCGAGCACGGCTGAAAACGATGAAGTAATGATAAGTGACGCTGCGATTACACCGGGCAAGCCAAAGGATTTTCGTTCTCGCTAGCGCGCTCGTGGCAGTCTTGTCGTCCAACCTAACCGTTCCGGGAATCCGAAGCTATGCGAGGCACGATACCCCAATGTCTATAAAGCGATTGCATATTGAAGCCGGTGAATTGCTCATGCTTCCATCACCAATCCATCAACGTGCAACAGCAAAGATATCGACAGCTCAGTTCTACCTATTCTACGTTTTCACTATATTAAAGCCTCGTGGGAAATAAAACAAACAAATATGGTTACCATCGCCCAAGTACGGCAGTCCAACGCCCAGCTCACAGCGGACACCGTTCCGCGGACAGCTGTGTTCGTTGGCGGGACGTCGGGCATCGGCAAACTCACCCTCATCGAGCTCGTCTCTCTCGGCTTTCCCGTGAAGGCGTACGTCGTCGGCCGCAAGGCCACCGAAGCCGCTACGAGGCCGCTGCTCGAGGACCTGCGCCGGAGGAACCCGTCTGCCGAGCTCGTCTGGGTCGAGGGCGAGGTCTCGCTCCTCTCCGAGACGAGCAGGATCTGCGAGTGGATCAAGGCGAGGGAGTCGCGGCTCGACTTCCTTTGCCTGACGGCAGGGTATGCCCCCTTTGGCGGGAGAAACAGTAAGAACCACCACCGACTACCAAACCTCCACTGCCCCATTCCCCCCTTCGCTCACCTCTATCACACCCCTTTTGATACCGGAAGCCGCTGACGCGTCGGAACAAAAAAACAGACACGGCGGAGGGGCTGGATGTGACGCACGCGCTCGAGTACTACGGCCGCATGCTCTTCACGCTGCACCTGCTCCCGCTCCTGCGCGCTGCACCGGCGGCGCGCGTGCTCACCGTCCTCGCGGGCAGCATGCTCCGCGGTGGCGGCGCGGGTGGCCTCCTCCTTGACGACCTCAACCTCGAGGGGCCGGGGGCCTTCGGCGGCGCGCGGACGCAGACGCACATGGCCGTCATGAACACGCTCTTCCTCGACCGGCTGTCGGCGGAGCCGGGCAACGAGGGCGCCGTCACCTTCGTGCACAACTGGCCCGGGGCCGTGAACACGGGCAACATGGCGCGGTACCACGCGCCGAGCCTCTGGTCGCCAATACCGCTGACGGCCCTGCTGCGGCCGCTGTTCCTGGTGGTGGGCTTCAGCGAGAAGGAGGCCGGGGAGAGGCATCTCTACGTCGCGACGAGCCGGGAGATCGGCGGCGGCGGCGGCGACGGGCTGCGGGCCACAGACGGTGGTGAAGCGAAGGGAGGGGGGAGGAGGAACACGAGGGGGCAGGAGGGGCGGCGGGGGCTGTTTCTGGTGAACCACAAGTGTGAGGCGGTCGATAAGAGCGAGATCATGACGGAGTTGAGGGGCGAGGCGCAGGGGAAGGTGTGGGACAAGACCATGGAGATTCTGGGGCCGTATCTGTGACGACGTTTCTGCGGGAGGCGGCTCCGGACTAGTAATACTTTTTTCCCTTTGTTTGAACTCGCGATTCCCTCATGTTTACCCTGGCTTCATACACCAACTCGCTGATCGAATACTCGGCTCTGTTCCGGTGTCAGCAAAGCGCGCTCCAAGTTAGGCTCGGCTCGTCTTCGAAATTCGTATCGTCTTAGGAACACCTCGATTTTCGGCCTATTCTATCGGCTCGATGTGAAAATCTGCCCATCGGCCTCGTGCTTCGCCCAAAGTCCGTGCAGGGCATTGACTCGATCGTGGTTGGATGGGGTGAGAAGATTGAACCGCTCCACGTCAGCGTCCCCAACGATGCTCTGCACCCAAGAGGCAAACTCGTCTGACCGCAGCAAGCCACGGTGAAGCAGGCTACGCCAAGTCGCAATTACCTTCATATGTATCGATGAATACAGTCCCTCCAGATCCCCATAAGCGGTCCACTCTAGTTCGCCCGGTACATATATAATAGCCTGGTTGTGCATATTTCCCTCGATGGCTGCCTTTATTGCGGAAACCCAGAATGGAAAAGGTCTCCCAAGTTTCAGCCGTCTCGAAACATGGCAGAATTGAAAAGAGAAACACCGTGCGCCCTGGCATTAGACCGGCCTTCAGAGTGCGTTGATTTACCTGGGGAACTGGATCTGAGGAACTGGGGCCCTGGTTCTCAACCCTTCTCGTTGTGTTCCAAGTTCCCGATACCTGCTGGTCTTCAAATCACAGGAGAATCCCTTCGAAATTGGGAACGTGGACGTACAGCCGCTAGGAAACAGACAATGCCAGGTGCTTAATCACGTCAAACACGGCATCAAACGCCGTTACCTGCTTGTTACAATAAATAGATAGGAGGCTTCTAACGTTTATGCCGCAGTGGCGGCTACAACGTAAGTATCTAATCAAAACCAACAACTCCAACAAGTAGGCAGAAGCTTTAGAAGATGTAAGTGTTCAATCATTTCACGCTTTCTATCCCCAGTGTTAAGGCCAATGAAGCGCTTCCAGGCTGTTCAGAGCATCTACAACGTCTAGCTTCTCACTGGTCTCAGCATCCTCCTAAGCGGCTATTTCAGACTTAGTAGCTCCTGTTAAATATTAGTATATTACTAGTATCTTGTTGCCTATCCAGATTCATTTTCCTGTCTTACCTATATTGCCTGCCTAGCAGTTTCTTCAAGGGATCTGCATTAAAACCAAGCCAAACAGCAATTAAGTCCATCCTCTATAGCAATCTTGTAGATCAGCCTCCTCACAGCCCTCTGCCTAACTAAGTAGTCTAAATAAATGACTATTTAGGAAGTAGCGAGCATGATAGTATGAACTACCTACTGTCTTTTCCGTCTATATATAACAGATGGCTTGCATAATAAATATAGCTGTCAATTTGCGCGGCACCAGGACCTAGCAGCCTTGCTAACATATAACCGCAAAGGTAGCAAGGAGCCTAACACAACGAACTTTAGTGACACTCAAGCCTTTCAATCTGCTCTTTTACCCATACCGGTTACTGTCTTGAATTTCTTCACACGATCGGTCAAGCTCATTACCACAGAAGAGAGGTTCTACACATGAGTCCGTCAGGCCAGACTCGGAAACATCTCCAACACATCAAGAAAATTATATCAATCAATAGGAGGCAAAGGAGAAGGGCCCACGAAGGATCCTTATATAACTATTCTTAGTAAGGGGTCACAGTTTATAGTAAGTAGATACAACAAGTTAGAGCACACAGCAGGGCACATAAGAGTAGGGTCAAGAGAGGCTTGTTCCTATAGAAGTTGAAATGTAAAGACAGAAACCTATATACACATAAGTAATATAAGTAACAAGTGAAATACCACGTGAGGTAATAGTCACACCGCCCAAACTAAATCCTCGAAGGGCCCCCTATGTTACACCAAGCCCCTATCCGCATAATCCAAACGCCAATTCATCAAGGCTATATATGAATCAGTCGACTAATCCGTTGTTCTATAGTAATCATGGAAAATCTTGGTTTTGGCAAAGAACACATTACAAAACGAGAACACTTTCCCGTGCTGACAATCGTTTGGGATCTCATGAGACTTACTATATTTCTCAGTGGGGTCTGGGGAAAAACGTGCTGTGTTGATCATGGCGGTGGTCGTTGAGAACTTGATGCGGATAACAGATTCTTTTTTTGGCTTATGAGTGTAACCTTCAAAGGTTGTTTAACGCAAAGTCACATGCAGCAATGGCAACGAAACTTTCAACGCAGTCTGACTAGTTTCATGAGGAATGGTCTGAAAGGCATACCGTATATAGATCAAAAGCACGGCCCTTGTCGTGGAATCGTGAGGTAGGACAAGAAACAATTATTGTTATTATAACCCATTGCGCGGGCTTCATAATCTGCTAATTTCCACAGCAAAACTAACTACCCCAAAGAAGATTATTGAAGAAAGAAATATGTAAATGGGAGCTTGAGCCCCAACTTTGTACAAGATGCGCCGCAAGTCGCAAGCGAGGATGTGAATATGGGCATTCCTACAATCCGCTGGGGCACCGAGAGCCTCCTCGATTAAATTTAACGGAACTCGCCGGATCCCTGGCAGCGGGTCAGAGGAATGCTCCTCTGTGCCTTGAGGCAAGCAGTGATAGCACCGCCAACCCAAGAGACACCCTCGTAGGAGCCTTCCTCGTGGGAGTCAGCCATGAAGGTACCAGTCTGGCGGAGGTTGCCGGGGCATCCCTGGTAGGTGCGTCCGTAGCGGCGGTTGGTCCAAGGACGGCTGACGACAACGCCAGTGTAGCCGTCGTCGACGGTTCCACGGATGAGGTAGCCCTGCTGGGTGGTCCAGGTCTTGCTGTAGTTGATGCCGAGGGTGGACTTGAGACGGTCCTTGACCAAGCCGAAGTCAAGGCCGGCGCTGACGGCGATGCTGTTGGAGACGGACCAGTACTTGGCGATGGTGATGTCAATACCCTTGCTGCCGGCGCCGATGACAACGGGGGACATCTGCACGTCCCAGTCGACGAAGCGCTGGTTATTGTCGATGATCATCTGAATGTCGCCGCTGCAGTCGCGCTTGTTGAGCTCGGTGGTGGTGTTGTGGGAGACCTCGTCCACCTCAGTGGGCTTGAAGTTGAGCCACTCCTCGTCGATGGCAGGAGGCTCAGGCAAGATGTTCATGGTCTTGAGGAGCAGGTTCCAGGTGTCCTCGGTGACGACGTGGGCTGAGGCGATGTCGCCATGTTAGTGAGCTGAAACATGCAGAAGGAGTTGGGGGGATTTCGGCCTACTGCGACCCGAGGCTCCGAAGACGACAAGCTCGCCGTTGCGAAGGCTGCGGTCGGCCTCCTCAGTGATGTTGGAGGGCAGCGCGGTGACCTCGGCGGGGACATCGGCGGGTGCAACCGGGGCGGCGCTGACAGCGGCGGCCGCGGCCGTCAGGAGGGTAACGAAGCGGGTGGAAACCATTGTGCTGGAGATGAGACTACGAGCGTAGTAGTTGCAAAGCCAAGACTGAGAGTGAGGAGGGCCGGAGAAGGAAAGGGGTGAAGGCTGAGGAGACGGAGGGATGAGGGGTGAGGAGTGATTGCTAAAGTGTGGAAGTTCACGAGGACTTTATACATGGCGACATGTTCGAGGACATTGCAGTTTTTCGCCTTCGATCTAACAAGACTCATCCACCCCATCACGATATAAGGTTAGTGAGTCGTATCGCCAACGGGACAGGTAAAGCTCACCCCAGAAAGACGAACCTATCACAGACGTACCCATGCGAATGGGTCCAGCGTCGACGTTGCGAGTCATGGTGGGATGTGCAGACAAGCTCAAGTTCTGCCCGTTTTCGGAGGCAGGGGTAGCTCCCAGCCGGGGTCCTAGGCCTGTTTACTGGAACAGCTAGAGTCTTGTGATATGGCTTCCTGGCCACTCGACTAGGTGAGGGATAGCCACTCGACCGCCCGCAAAGATTATGAAAACGATATTGGATTGGACACCTTCTTCATCGAGTATAGGCAGTACCAAAGCACGCGATTCAGAATCCACCGAGCGGTCCCATCGAGCGGTTGGGCCAAGAAGTACCTGTTGTTAACCAACGCTCTGTGCTGTCGCGGTCTGCTGCGGCATCGTCCACAGTCGAGATGAGTGATGGACATTAACATTGCGCAAAGCTAAAGATTAACGAAATCGACCTTGGCAGGGGACGAGTAATGCGTCCCGATAGTCTGGGTGTAATTTATTATCACCCAACTTTACACGGAACTACGGCATCAGAGGTGAGGGTCATGAGATGTGATATCCCTGAGATGGTGTAAGCGGCTGACAGCCTACATTTCTATATATGAGCATCTAGCCGACCCTGCCTTTGAGAGGGAAGGGTATCCGTACAGCAGCCTCAGATCACCCGAGTCCTTCAGTTTTCCAATTCCTGTCTTGTCCTCACAAGTATACTCGACATCAACTCGAAGCCAAAATGCAGCTCACTACCCTCTTCACTTTTGCGTCTTTGACCGCCGTGTACGTTTCTCCCTGTCGGCGCCATGAGAAATCGCGGTGATAAAGGATTGGCCATATGCTGATGAGTGATAACAGTGCCGTTGCCAAACTGCACAGCGCTGCTGTCTGCGTCAAGAACAGACAATATGGCAGCACGGGCAACGGAACGCCCGCCGGTATCACCTACGGGTCCTACACTTCATACGAGATCGCCACCGACGCAACCCAATGTGCCTGCACCCACTACAAGAACCGTCACACCGGCAGCCACCAGTGGGACTCTTGCCCCGACTGCCACTTTGTGAGTTCCACCAACCGGATCCCCCGAGCCCAAAGAACACGTCGATCTAACTCTTGGCTCCTAGGATGGTATCCAATGTCTCTCGGACGGCTGGCACATTGGTGGCGACGAGGTATGTTCATCTCATCTCAGCGCTTGGATGCCGGAAGTGGCGTGCTAACCTGCTACTGTTTCCAGATGACCTACTACTGCGAGAACCTGTGCGGCTCCGAGGGTGCTGAAGCCAACTAAGCCCCATAGTTGATGAACTCAACTTCGTGGCGATTAACGCTGGGGATATTGAGAGTGTGGTAATATGGAAGGAACTCTTCGCTTCTGATATCATTCCGATAACAATTTTGTAATACCTAGTCACATGTACATAGATTCTGTGACAATATTTACTTATATACACCACACTGCTTTGCGTAATTGCTTGCTCATGATCTTGGTGGCACGAGCCGATGTTATCGCCCAACGTTTTCCCATTGCAAACCCGGTCTTTTGTCTATTGAGGTAACTAAGGTTACAAGAATTTTCAAAACCGACGATGTTGTGTTTCTTTTCATCTCGGGCATAGATTTTCGTCGCCTAGATTTCAATTGATTGTGTTTCCCTCAACGTTGACGTACACTTTGGTCGTCCGGTGTAATTCGAACTCGCGCAATGATCACCTGCGTCCCTGGTGGCTTGTCGTCGAGAATCCAAGCCGGGATGGCATCAGTACCCCACAGTCGTCACTTGGCACTATTAACCTGCAGAATCCGTGGGGCAAGGCGCCGCAGGGTCGGGATCCTTCCGTGGCCAACGATACATACCACTTGGGGGCCTTTTTTCGTCCGCGCGAGTGACCATATGCGACCTCGTAGATCAGGTTCATATCATTTGCGGTATAAGATAAGGACCGGGTCCGGTATACGAAGCGAAAATACACTACGTAGTAGTGTGGTATTCGACAAGATATTATTGATCGGTTGAAAGTTACTAGTCATTCAACTCGGAACCAGGCGAAAATCCACCGCATGCAGGACCCTGCATCCCACCGGAATACCGCCCGACCCCGACGAACAAGGGGCCCTTGGTATTTGCGCCTACTCTCAGCCGCTTGCGACAGTTGGTTCCGCCTGGTCTACTTAGGGGTAACGTGACATCCCTTCGGTGTAACTTTAATCTTATATTTCCCTGGGAGCCGAAGGGTTGGGTCGTGCACAGTACCCAAGCTACCACAGTACCTATGCCCATTGCCATAACGACCTTAGTTTTCCCCCGACTGCTATTGCTGTAACGACCGTGGCATGGCCGAGTCTGCTACTCTTAGTTTGGATAGCGAGGTGATGGATGCTCTGGGCACGGGTCGAAGATTACCATTACATTCATTCGTACGAAGCACGTGGGTAAAGAGTGCCTTCGGCGGTGAAGAGGTAATGAAATACAGCCGCTCGCCTAAAAACTGGGCATGCTCGAGAGCAAGGGGTGATCGACTCGCGGTAATGTATAAGGACCTGATACCCGCCCTTATCGGGCGGGTTATTAGTCTTGTTAAGTCCACCATCATTCAAATCTAGTTTAGCCTAATAGGATGAGGCTCACGGTTTCGGATGGCTTGATCCACTGAACAGGCAAGGAGGCATGGGGTAACCCGGGCCAACTCATAATCACGGGATGGTCAGGCTTCTCTGAGGCGAACATGCCATGACATGCCCAATGACAATATGGTACTGCACAATTACACAACACCAGATGTACCTTGCAATAACACGGTTGTGGAGTGCAATTTAGCTCACCAGTCGGCCGATCCTAAACTGCGTTGCGTCCGTGCCCACTAAACAAAGTCCAACAAGATCGACGAAGGAAGGCTACTAGAAGCTGATCCGAAAGCCGAACTCTGGGCACTCTGCTACGGTGGCAGCGCGTTAGCTGCAGATTGATCATCAAGTGAAGAGTTCCGTTCTTTCTGGCCAAGGCTTAGGACTGATACACGGTCCAAGATGAGTTAATCCACCCAGTATCAAAAGCGACAGAATGCATTCTTTGAGCGTTTAGGTAAATGGCAACCATGTCAGCGACGCTAGCTGTATTTGACCAACTCACCAAATAATCAGAGCTGTCGAGTCAGGCGGCCCAGACCAGGTGTGGGAACGGTGTGATAACATTGCCCGGTTTCCCGATGATATCACTCGAGAAGCACAAGTCGGTCAGACTCCGAGCCGTGTTTCTGACCCATACGACGCCACTCCAATTCGAAGTGAATATTATCTTCTGATCTGGTCCCGCAAGACGTTGAGTGTCCTAGAACATTCGTACACGTGCAGACATCAGTGAATGAGGCGAAAACCTGCTCTTCGAATACGAGAGAGCCAGCTTCCCCCCCCCTGGACACCAGTCTTAACTTGAGTCAGTTATTACGTAGATACCACTGAATCACCACAGGCTTTGCCAAAAGCGTAGAGCAAACAAAGCTGAAACCACCAAAAACATCAGTCGCTCTAGCTACCACTCTTTGCATAATTGGTTCACTATGACGCCCCACACCATACTATTGGATTTGGGACGTGCACCCTAGTTGAACTTGTGTATAAGCTTGTTTCTGTATTGGAATCCCTTCAGCAACATCGTCCTCGAAGTGGATAGCCGCATTGCAATCCTGGATGCTTGTATAACCGAGGCGTTGGTTGACACCCATACAAGATAAGATTGGCTTAGTGACGGTTCGAATCCCACGAAATCAGTCGATCAGAAAGCTCAAATTGGCACCGCCTCTGTGGCTACCGGAAGTAGGTCGAAGCGGGTTGACCCTGCGAGCCAGAAAGATCTTATCGCATGGGTTATGTTCCACAGTTTTGTACGTGAGGTTATTGGATGGCTGCTTGCAATGGCCACACCGACTAATCGTGCCATCGATTGTGGGTTATTGATTGTTGCCCAGCTGACAGCTGCCCAAGTCAGGATACAGGGTTCTAGGGGGCAGGCCATTCGGAAAACGAACTTCTGTCTCATTATACACATCAGTTGATATACCTGAACTCTGGATGGAGATGACCAAGTGTAGCAACCCTGTTTGCGGGGGCCTCCAGTCTATAGTCACGTCCGCCTTGAGCACGCTTTTCATTCTCCCATTTCTGATAGACTGCTAGACCTAGGGATGCAACGATAACAGATGCTGCAGTAGCCGTATTCAGACTATTGCCGATGTGATAGCCTGTCTTCGCATCGGTGTTGATGTAACTCCAGGTGGCGGTGATCGACCCTTCACTTGTGTTAGGCGGTTCTCGTGGCCATTCACGTGCGATGCAGACTTACCGATGTTGGCCAGGCCAGAAACAGCGCCATTTGCTACGTTTCGCATTGTATCAGGGGCTGCATTGGCCAGAGTCCAGCTGAGAATCTGCATATAACTTGGTAAGCTGGAGGTCCGCTGCGTTGCTGTACCCATCGCGTGTCAACCAACCAGTGTGCCAAAACTGTACCCTCCCGCGGTGTTGAGGAAAATCGCGGCATATCTCGCTTGCACATTTTTTGAGGCCAGCCATATGGAATATCCGATGACATTCAGGGTCGCGCACACGGCAATGGCGACTCCGTGCATGCGCGTTTTCATAGTGATATATGCGACGACGAGGCCAAAGATCATTCCGACGATGGGCGGAGGCACCGACAACAGCTGAATTTCCACAGTCGAGCGGCCTGGATAGTTGAGTTTGAGAATCGTGACCGTGAAGATTGACAGGCCTTGCACCGTGATTTGGTCACAGATGTATATCCAGGCCCCGACAAGAACGTTGACGTTGACCACGCCGCGTTTGATAAGCCCCCAAGTTATCTTCTCTTTGTGCTCGCGGATTGCAGGCTGGTCGTGGTAAATGCGGGCCATTGCAAGGGCTCTGTCGGGATATTCAACTGTTCAATGGTGGAGCCAATCCATGGTCACGTGATTTACCATCACGTGACTCACCTCAGCGGCTCACTTACACCACCACAAATATCCACAGTAATAACTTCTTCTTCTTTTTCCTATTATCTATCTTAATAAGTAACTAGTAGTTAATTAAACTATTACTACTTTATAATTATAATCCTTATAATACTAATATTAATTAGTAGTTAACTTTATAGTTACTACTACTATAAATTAGTAAGGATTATTAGAAGAGGCTATAATACTTTACTTATTATAGTAGTTTAAATTAAAGTATTAAAGTGCTAACTAGCCTAAAGATTATTAGTACTTAGGATCTTATAATACCTAGTAAATAACCTTTTAAGCCTTATGTTTACTATATAATAACTACTATTACTACTATTAACTTTATTACTTTTAGAGAAGTCTTTTTCTTTATATATTACTTACTTACTAATAACCTTTATAGTATTTAGTATAATTATCTTTTTTTTATACCTAAGTTTTTTTAAGTTTTTTTTTTTTTTTTTTTTTTATCCTTTAACCTTTTTTTTCTTTAATTATTAAGATTTTTATCTTATTAAGTTTTTATTTTACTATAGTAGTAATAGCTTATATAAGATTATAAGTAAATAGACTCCTATAAGTTCTTATTTAAATAAGATCTTACTAGTAGGACTAGCTATAAAGTAGTTAAGTAAGAACTACCTAAGTAATTTACTTTTAATATAGTATTTATAAGTAAATAGCTTTTACTAATCTTACTCCTATATACTTCTAATATTATATTATTAGCTAGGTATAGCTTATAGTAATTATAACTTCTTCTCTTAACTAGATAATTAGTAGCTAAGTGTTACCTTTAGTAAGTACGCTTTTTTTTATTTTTTAAGTAAGGTAAAAAAGGCAGAAGTTACTTATATTACCTTAATTTACTTACTTTTTTTATCCTTTAAAATACTTATTAATAACTATACTATCCTCCTTACTTTTTTTTCTTTTTTAAGTAAGGTATAGTTATTAATAACTAATATAACTTTTACTTAACTTTACTATCCTAATTAATTTAAGAAGACTACTTATTATTTACCCTTAAGTAAGGTATATAACCTTAACTCCTTACCTTTTTTTCTTTAAAAATCTTTAACTATAGTATCTTACTTACTAAAAAGTAAGGTCTATATATGTCTCCTTTTGTTCTTTAAGTAAGATCTAGCGTAAGGCCTCCCTAGAGCTATCTCTTTACGTTACTAAAGCGTAAGGCCTCCCTAAAGCTATCTCTTTATGTTACTAAAGCATAAGGCCTCCCTAGAGCTATCTCTTTATGTTACTAAAGTAAAAGGCCTCCCTAGAGCTATCTCTTTATGTTACTAAAGCGTAAGGCCTCCCTAAAGCTATTTATTACTATCTATTTATTTATTATTTTATCTTTTTATTTACCTTATCTCTTACTTATACCTCTTTATATTATATTATTTATTTACTTATCTTATTATTATTTATACTAATAGTAGTAATTTCTCTAATATATAGATTTACCTTTAACCTTATAAGTAAGAAGTAAGTGCCTATATTTAAGAGGTTAGTAAGGCTAATAAAGGGTAATAATAGTAAAGAAAGAACTAAGTAAAAGGTAAAGTAAACTATAGGCACTAGCTAAAGTAAAGAAGTATATCTATCTATAGGATATTAAGGATCTATATCTTATCCTAGAGCGCAGCTAGCCTTTTATTATTATATAACTATAAGATATAACTAATTTAGCTAATATTCCTAACAGCTTTACTTAAGTTAAGTAATATAACACCTTAAGTATTATTATTATACTTTAAATAATATAATATAGCTTTATATAGCTATATAGTTAATAGCTATAAAGATATACTACTAAAGACTTTAAAAAATAGTTACTTAATACTTTTAAAGGTACTACCTATAAAACTATTATTAAATTTAGAGACTACCTAATACGTAAGGGTATATAGGTATTAATAGTAAAGTTACTAACTATTACTAAATAAATCTACTATACCCTTAAGGCTAATAATCTAAAAGCGTAAACACTTAAGGATATTAAAGAAGAGAAGAAAAAGAGTAAGGATTTTTACTTAAAGATTAATAAACCTAACTTTATATAAGATATTATAGACCTACTACTAAAAATAATATTAATATAAGATTAACTAGGCCCCTCTTATATTATTACCCCTTTAGTATAAGTTACTTAAGTCTAGAAAGGTTAATAAAGGCCTATTAATCTAGCCTTATTATATAATAACCTAAATTTTATTCTTTTACTATTTAAGTAGGTAAGTAACGCTTACCCCTACCTATTAGTTACACTAGTTACTACTACCTTACTTATAACTTACTAACTTACTAACCTTATTAAATTATACCCTAATAAGATAAAGTATAGTAAAAAGGTATATAAGTTACTTAAATTAAAGCTTATAATCTTTTATAACTACTATATAAAGGCTAGGATTTAGTAAGAGCACTTTATAAGCGTCTTCTTTATTATACTTAAAGGTAAGGCTATAAAGTACTATACTAACTATTTTTATAACTAGACTAACTTTATTACTATAGTTATATAAATAAGAAGTAATTTTAAGAATAAAGAGACCTTTTAGGCCTACCTTACTAAGCTATAAAGAACTAATTTAATAAGGACTATTTTAGATAATCTAAACAAAAGTAAGGCTAAATACCTAAAGTTACTTATTAAGAGAGTAACTACCCTTATAAAAATAGTTATAAGAATTAGTACCCTATCTAATATAGCCCTCTATAACTAATTACTTAACTTCTACTATAAGATAAAAAAGTGCTTTTTTACCTTTTTTAATTTATCTTTAACGTTTACTAGTATATATAGCTAGCTTTAATTAGTAATTAGTAACGTAATATAATTTAAATAACCTATATATTAATACCTAACTAAAAAAGTAAATAATTAATACTAAACTAACTATACTTATAACAGCTAGTAAAGTTACTAGTAATTTAGCTAACGTAACTATAGCTATAGTAACTTTACACTATAGCGCCCTTTTAATAGTAATCTATAGTAATAAGCACCTTTTTTACCCTTATTATTATTCTTAAAGAAGTACTATATATATAGTAAGGCTAACTATTAGTTAATAAGGTACTTAAAAGACAAAAGGTAATAAGCCTACTATAAGTATAAAAAGTAGTATCTAATAGACTTTTTACTTAAAGCCTTTAACTACTTTATAACTAACTTTAAGGGATATAAGCTATTTACTTTAGATAAAGAAGGTAACTATATAAAAAGTAATAAAGATAAAGAATTAGGCACTACGTTTTATATATTAATAATATTCTTTAACTTATTTACTATTAATAAGCTTACTCTTTTTTTATTACTATATAACTAATCTATAACCTATTTTCTTATAAAAAATAACTCCTTATATAAGAATCTATATAATAATAAGCTACTTAATATAGACGTCTTTACCTTTAATAAGTAATATTTATTTATCTTATTCTATAGTATTATACCTAACTTTAGTGTAGCTAAATATTTAATAGCTAAATATAAGTAGTATCTAGCCCTTTACTACTAAATAAAAGGAAATCTAGCTATAGATAAGTTATAAGTAGGTAAAGTAAAAATCCGCTTTAGTAGTAGTAACTACTTTAAATTATAAAAGGTAATTAATATACTAACCCCCTTTAGTATGCTAACCTTCTATATAATACTATTAAATACCTTATTTCTATTTTACCTTATAAATATAGATTAGTATAGTATTAAATTTAATAACCTTACTAATAAGCTAATTTAAGATAACACTATTATGCCTACTATTTATAAATAGGGCTATATATAGATACTACTTAATTAATATAAGTAAAGTATTACTTACTATTATCTTATAGATATTAAGTTATAATAAATTTACTATTACTTTAGCTACCTATTAGTTAAAAGGCTTTATTACGTCCTCTAATAATCTAGTAATAAAGTTAAGATTACAGCCTTAAAGAAATTAACTAAGGTCTACTACTACTACTAAATAAATATAAAGGCGCCTAGTTACTTTAAATTTACTTTATATAATAATAAATATAACTTTAACTATAAGATTATTATTAATATTATCTACCTTAATAGTAACTACCTAGCCTTATATATAGTTAATACTATAATATCCTTTTAAGTAGCCTATTTACTTAAAAATATTACTATAAAGTATATATAGGAGGCACTTTAGATATACTAAATTAATATCTACTTTAGCCTACCTAACTAGATTATTACTAATACTAGCTTAAACTTTTATACTAGTAAATTTAAGTAGTTAGTAAGGTTACTTTATATTAATATTAAAGAAATACTAATTAAAGCCTATAATAGTATTAGTAAAGTTAAAAGATACTATACGCCCCTCTAACGTATATATAATATCCTCTATAATAAGGGCTATACACCTAAGGTTACTTTTTAGCTAGCTATTAAAGTAATTAATAATATAGCTAGCCTAAATAGCCTAGTACTTACACTACTAGTCTTTAGCGCCTACTTATAAATCTCTAACTTATTACTACTTTTACTAACCCTACTTAAAAAGGCTAAAGTAGTAAAAAAAGTAATAAAGGCTATTTACTAGATCTATATAAAAAAGTAAGTTAATAAGGTAGTAACTATATATAATAGCCTAAATACTACTATAATAGTAGCCTTTCTGCTTTAATCTATAGTCTATATTTAGTATAAGAAAAAAGGCTAGTAAGGCCTTTTTTACCTTATTACTAGTAATAAGACTACTTATACTATTAACCTCCCTTAAGGCCTATAAACTTTTTATTTAACTATTATTAAACTATACCTTAAAGATACCTATAATAAGTAATAATAGCTACTCTCTAAGGTAGGTAGGTAGGGTAATAAGGAGAATAATAATAATAGTATAGTAGCCTTATTACCTGCTAATATCCTTATACTTACTAAAGAAATATATAATAGTATTATTATTACTATACACCTATAGCTAAAGTAAAAAGCTAGCTACCTATAAAGGTATATTAATTTCTTTAATAAAACTAGCTTTACTATTAGGCCTACTACCTTCTTTACTACTATAAGTATAGTATATATCTTAATAAAGAAAAAAGCTAACTAACTATTATTAATTAAGCTATAAAAAAAAGGTATTATTACTACCTTAGGGAAGCCCTTTAAGTAAGTAACTACTACTAAGATTAAAGGGCTTATTACCTATAAGGTATTTTACTTTATTTAATATAATAAGAATAAGTATACTAAAGTATAAATATTTAAATTATAGATTATTAATAAGGTAAAAGGCTAGAATAAAAAACTATATAAAAAATCCTACCTTATTATTTAAGGATATACTAATAATAGTAAAAAAGTAATTCTTACCTAGTTACTTATAATCTAGTAAGCTAGCTAGCGCCTTATTTTTACCTTTACCTTATCCCTTATTTATAATAATAATAATTTCTTACTTTAGTTATATAATATTACTTAGGCGTATATATAGTTAACTACCTTATTAAATTATATAATTCTTATATACTTTTTATTATAAATATAAGACCTCTATCTAAAAGGCACTATTATATAAGTAGTAAAGCTATTATATAGTATTATAAAGGTAGGCACTTACTAGTAAGTAATATATAGTTACTACTATAAAGAAAAGCTCTAGATAAAGACTTTAACCTTTAATTTATACCTACTAATTACTAATATAAAGAGCCTAGACTTTAGAATTATTAGTATATAGACTAATAATACTATTACTTTTTTAAATAAATCCTTCTCTACCTATAAGGCTAATAAGCTTACTAAGGCTATATTTACTACTAAGGAGAAGTAAATCCTTACTATTAATAACCTACTTACCTTTAATAGTAGTATAGTATCTCTAACTACTAAAGGGAAGCTCTTTCTCTAGTAAAAAGGCTAAAGTAAAAGACTTTAACCTATTAATAAAGAATCTCTATAAGCACTTAAGCAGTACGTTAAGTAATAGGCCTATAGTATATATATTACGTTAGTCTACTAGCCTAAAGTATACTTTAACTACTTTATTATAGTATAACACTAATTACTTAATATAAATAAAATTAAGGCACTTAACTATTATATTATATAGTAGATAAATAACCTTAACTATAGTTTATTATTTTACTTACTTAACCTTAAATTTATAAAGCTTTTTATCTTTATAAATAGATTATTTATAAATAATAAGGACTTTACTTTATAGCTAGGATTTATTATTATTCTTACTAATAAGGCACCTATAAGTACTACTATAAGTAATAGATTTACTATAACTAGTAATATTATTTACTTTAGCTTAATAAAGTATAAGTAAGTTACCTAAAGTATACTAGCCTTTAAGATCTATAGTATAGTTACTAGCACTAATATTACTTATACACTTAGTATAACTATTATAATAATTACTAACTACCTTAAGCTACTATATATACTAATAATCTTTTATACTAACTTATACTTACTTTATAAGTACCTTATTAAGCTTAAGACTATAAAAAAAAAAAGGCTTATAATTAATATTATAGCCCTCTAGTAGTTATATAAGTAATATAAGGTCTATAAGGTATAATAAATATAAAGTAATAATAATCTTACTAATAGATTTACTAAATTATTACCTAATAAGGCGCTAAAATAACTAGTTAGAAATAGGATAGTTTAGATTAGTATAAAGGGATAGGTTTTTTAAGCTATATAATAGATTATATAGACAAAAAGTATTAAATACTTTTAGGCTTTTAACTTTTATTACGTTTTTAAGCTTTTTAGCTGCTAGGTAGTATCTAGGCTATTTATAGTAATTTTCCTTTACTTTAGAAAGTTACTAGTGTTAAGATATTTAACTATTTAATAGTAGAGCTAATCTATAGTTATATAATTTACTATTACGTAACTTACCTTAGCGGCTTACTTACACCACTATAAATATCCACAGTAACAACTTCTTCTTCTTTTTCCTATCATCCATCTTAACAAGCAACTAGTAGTCAATCAAACTATTACTGCTTTACAATCGCGATCCCTGTGATACCAACAGGCTCGTTCTTCGTCGTTGAAAATGCGCGTCTTGGAAGGATCCGCTGGGAACAGGTATAGCGAAAGGATTCCAACGCCAATGGTGATTATCCTTGACTGGGCCGTTAACGATGCATTTCAAGACGCAGCCTAAAGAAAGGAGAATACGTGCCCCTCAACCAAGAAGATGTTCCTCCACGAAGAGACGGACCCAATGCTTCCGAGGGATAGCAGCCCCGAAGCGAGAAGACCACCAAAAGCACTCGACAAGCCTGCAGCGGCGAGCATGAAGAAAGACACCCGAGTCGTCACCTCGCTGCGGCGATAGAAACGAGAAATCACATAGCTAAGTCCTGGGAACTGGAAAGATTCGCTGAGCCCGAGAAGCAGCCGAATTGCGTAGAAGCTGCCTTCGTTATGGATGAAAGCGGTGCAGAGAGTGACGATGCCAAAGGCAATGCAACTGATGGGCAGCATGATGAACCCAAACTTCTTGACGCTCAACGACGCGGGAATATCGGCGAAGAAATAGATGCCATAGTAGAGGCAGGCGCCGACGTTGAAGCCATATGCTCCCAGCCCTAGGTCGGCTTCTATGCCTGCTACTTTTGCGTTTCCGAGGTTCGTTCGGTCGAGGAAAGTGAAGAAGTACATGAGGAAGACCATCGGGAGCACTCGCAGGTCCTGCTTGCGGACCAGTCTCGCCTCGGCCGCGGGGTCGATGACATAGTGACGCGCAGCTTCCGCGTCGATGCTGTTGTCTGGGCCTGGGAAGACTGGCGCCGACAACAAATTGCCAGTGTGCTTCTCGGATTGGGTGGCGGTGTCACACATCGTGAAGGACAACCACAGCGGGTTCGCGATTGGGTATAGAGATGTTTACGGATTTGGCATCGAGGTCGAGATGGTTTCTGTCGTTGTTGCCCTCTCTTATCCCTGCGGCCAGGAATCTAGTGCATATCAGGCGCTACGTGGTGGCACCGCGTACAAAAGATAAGGACGCATGGCCAATGAGGCGGCTCAAGATAGAATCGCCAAGTCCTCTCTTCCCAATGTTCTAGTGGAGAACGGCTACATACGTGTGAAAGATACTACCCTGGTCTCAATATGCCTTATTTATGAAACAAACAGCCGACTTGGATACTCAACTGTGTTCGAAAGAGCAGAGAAAGGCCATGAATCTTATGGCTCAGGCGCCAAACAACATATGTGCGGGGAGAAACCGTTAGGGAAATGATGACCACAGTTGTTGAATGGGCTTTGCACCTGCATGTACTCAAACGTAGTGGTAAATTGAAGTTGATTCTATGAGCACTCTTTTCTAACTACAAGTTATGGCTGACGTACAATAGTCATTATGTACTCAGTCATATGTGGTTCAGTCAGTTCGGTCCATTCGTACAATGATTCCTACCGAGGTCCGAGAATCCAATCCCATCACCTTTTCCTCTTCTGAATGATGGGATGTCGTACAGTCAGGTGAAATTGAAGCTCCAACAACAGGAGAGTTTGTTCACATCAATCCGTGATACTGTTAACGTTACAGAACTTGCTTAACGGCATCAAGGGTCCTGGGTCAGTCAGTGCTATTAGCAGAAATGTGTAGGGTTACTTGCCACGTGTAGTGGATGGGTGATCTGCGCTACAGCCTGCCACAAGCGCTTTATAACGGAGTTCTGGTAAGAAGCCTTGAGACTAAAACAAGGCGATCTTCCGACCTGGTCAATTTCTCAGTGAATCTGGTATGCCCATCGTCCTGCAAAACTTAAGACCTCGTTGACTTGTGATCCTTACGCCACTGCAGATGACACCATTACTAGAAAGAGATAATGAAACCGTTATTGTCTTCGCCTCTTTCTCTTGCGGGATTTCGTCAGTTGCACTCGATCACTTTTTCTTCCTGTGTTTTTATTCAAACCTCAAAATGGGTCTGACCGTTTGAGGGGCCAATCTGTGTGAGTTGGAAAAGAATTTGAAAACTCCTGTCAAGTATTAGAACTATATAAAAGCTGTTGAATGAAACCATTTCTCTATCTTCAATATCTTGTTGTCTTGCTGTGCATCTTAATCCATTTCCTGAAGTCCGCCAGGGCCGACTCGCTCCTTTATGGTTGCACGCCTTCTTCGCTTGGATTTCTTGACAGTACGTCTTCTGCAGGAATACCCTATTAGGTGGCATCTAAGACGTATGATATGGAGGCAACAGTGCTCAATATAACTGGCATAGCCAGCAAAAACGCAGACGCCATGTCGTTGATGAGAATCATTGTCAAATATGTGCCCGCTGCTGTTGCTATAAAGACCCACATCAAATGCCTCTGTCCGAAACTTGTGTGCCATAGCAATCTGATAATTTTGATCCAGAAGAGGACTTGGAGAAGGGCAAGCTGGACGATTTGATACTCGCACGATCGATCGTGAAAGGAGAATCTCCAATGATGGGGAGGTGTGCTTCGCCAATCTGTCGGGTCGCAAACCTGTATACTAGAGATCAGAATGAACACAACCGCATTCAGCATACTGGCTTGTCTTACGGGGAATTTGGACGCCCAATCTTCCAGCCCTGTGGGAGAAAAGTTTCTAGTGGTGATCAGAACACCGAATGTCGTTAGCCAGGCGAAGAGAAGCTGACGAACAATCGACGTTTCTTCCAACAGGATAAGCTGTCTTATGGACCTGCTATACCGGCCAACCCTCCCACTCTGGTGGCTACAGGCTTCGCGGTGATACTTTAATGTGCCCTTTTCCATCTGTAGTTGAGCAAGATCCTCACTTGTTGATAGATAGACAGTATTTTCATGCATGACAAGTCACACCGGCCAATTGATGGAGTACGGATGTCGCCAATTTAGCTTCTAGGTTGAAAGCTGTGATTGTTTTTGAAGGTGTAGTAAGGTTCTTGGTGATGCAAAATTCGCAGTGGTATTGCGAGAGGACATGGAAGATAGTGGGTTGGGCGAGGGTTGACGGAGGAGAGATTTGAAGCTTGGTAGGCTGTTTCGACCCCTCACAGATTAGCTCAATGGATCGTAGCCAACCTATTGGACGCCTCATTTACTTATGCTGCCAGAACAGAATCAACCATTGATAGATCAAGGATTACCACTCGAGAAATTGCACTTGTCTTCGATTCGCCCATAGAGTCTCTGGAGGCCTCCATGCAGACCGATGTTATGTCATGATACATTAAGTGAGGCAAGGCGTCCGAGTCATCCGTGTTGAGATTTACCATTTACCATACGAACCATGCGAACCATGCGAACCATACAGCTCCATGCGATTACAACTGCGCTGTCATGCCCAACCCCCGGCGGCTCTCCCACACGCAACAGACATAGCAGATCGCCGCGGAACCTACCGGTACAAATCTTCATCCGTTTTCTACCGCTTGTTGTTTAAACTGTTACAAAATCCGAATGAAACTCAATAATAACAACTAATCCATTGACGACCCCTCTACTCTCCTCCCGAAAGACCACGCCTTCGAAGACACCTCGTGATTCATCAATCAGGAGGTCCGCCTATACGAAACCAATGAGTTCAAGTATTGGCGGAGTGGTCTTTCATATGAAGACGGTTATCGCTGTTGTCACCGCTACATTCACGACACAAGAAGAAAGACACTCTTGGACTTTGACTGCATCTTTTATGTAGGTTGTCATATGACTTGTGTAGAAGCGCAACTGTACTGATTTGGCTATACAACTAGTTGCCTCTTGCTCTGGATTTCGATCACGACTGGGCTGTCTTTCTACTACCACGTGTTCTTGCTCAGGTATCATGCGCACAAAATGTGGAAACCATTCCTCCAAACGATAACTGACTTTCCATGTACTACAGGCAACGCTTTTGGTGCTCCGTATCGGTTATCTTGCCCACTATTGCTTGGGCCGTACTCGTTTGTACGAAAAACTTCGACGTGGGCCACGCCTTCCACTTTCTGCCCGTCTGCATCGAGTTCGGCTTGATTCCACTCGCGATATCCTACCATGAAGAGCCTACAAAGCCAGTTGCAGATGACGACAACCAAAACTCGGCAGGATACACCTTTTCAGACCAACAATTGTTCCGGGGAGCGGGAACGGGATCTTTCACGCCGCCACGAAGCGGATCAACAACGTTGCACAATCAACGGCAGTACGAGGCCGCTCAAGCGGAGCAGGACACGGCATTCCATACACGAAGGAGCGATATCCCAAGCTTTTCAGGACCAGTTTCATCGAGGTACAACACCGAAAGCAGGTCGGCTATGGACCCCCGATGAGGATCGCAGCAAGGCCCGCGAAGCCCCTCTCTCTCTCCACCAAAGGACATCATTCGAATCTCGTAACGTGGCTGACAACACCGAGAGCATGATCAAGCAACCTGAGACACGTCCCATCAGCCAAGAGCAACTTGTTGCCGAGGTAAAAGGCATCTATGCTGGTCTTGTCATGACCGAGAGCAAGTGTATCGAAGTTGACAATGCCCAAAACTCTGCCAGTGAGAGTGAATCGGATCCCATACTCAACGACGAGAAGTGGCAAGCTCTTATTTCCATTCATCGCACATTGCTTCATGAACACCACGACTTTTTCTTAGCCAGCCAGCATCCGTCAGCAAGCCCAGCCCTTCAACGGCTTGCGAGCAAATACGCCATGCCTGCACGCTTATGGCGCCATGGCATTCATTCATTCCTGGAATTGTTACGTCATCGAATACCAGAAAGTCATGAGCATATGCTTACCTCTTTATATCTTGCCTACTCCATGATGACACTCTTGTATGAGACAGTGCCAGCCTCCGAAGAGACATGGATTCAGTGTTTAAAAGACCTAGGTCGTAATCGGTGAGCGGTATTTTTTCCATTATATATTTTTGCAAATTTAACAGTGATTCGTATCCAGCATGGCCATAGAAGAAGACAGCCTCAAAGACCGCGAGATGTTGACCTCTGTCTCTCGTCGTTGGTACTCCAAGGCACGCGATAAAGCCCCAACAACAGGAAGCCTGTACCACCACCTCTCTATCTTGGCGCACCCAAACACTCTCCAGCAGTCGTACAAGTACATGGAGACCCTTCTTGTTCATTTACCTCCCTCTCTACCAGAGAATTTGTTGAGAAACTCTGAGTCACAATTACCATTACACAGTGATGGGTTTACGGAAGCCAGCGCTGCCTTCGACAGATTCAATGTTGTCATTTTCAACAGAAAACACACACATGCATATACACAAGATCTTTTAGACAGCCAAATCGGTCCAATCACGGGCCAATGGACGGAATTTGGTGACTACATTGGTACGGCAGCCAGCAAAGTGTTGTTAGAATCGAAAGGTTACATATACGATAACGACGTAGACAGACTTTGGTCTTGTCGACTTCGGATCGACAATATGGAGTCCTGGCGCCAACTATTCCTTCGGATTGGACCATACTGTTTATTCGATATCCGCGGCGAAGTGCTCATAGCCTGGGCAGAACCATATTCCGCAAGAGTTCTCGTCCCACCAGTGTTGATTGCCTCTGCAGGGTTTGGCAGAGGCAACTCAGATACTGGATCTGTCTTCCTTCAGCTCAACAAGGAAGGCAGACCTTTTACGCTCCCGGAAGAACATGTAACCCACCGTCTGCTACCGAGAGAGAGCTCCATCATCGAAAAGTGGCATTTGCTGCTTCATCGTTTTGATAGAAGCCTCGGCTACCTAAAGTACAGTAGTCCTGTCATCTACTCGAGGATGGATCGAATTACGCTGCATGAAGATCTGGCTTTGCGCGGTCTAATATGGGCAGACAAGCCATCTCCTGTCGAGTGGTTCAAAGGAATTACCTGTGACAACGGGAAGCTGCATCATGGGTGTTTTGGTTCTCTGCCACGTCAACTGAACTCCATACTCTTGAAAAACGGGGAAGGGTCTCGAGATCGGAAGATCGAAGCTATGAAGGCTCCGGCAATCCGACGACCGCACTCAACGGACTATGTTCCTCGTCCGTTGCCCAGACCCACTTCACTTCAACGATGCACTTGGCAAGTGCTTTTCGACAAGCTTTGTCAACCATTTCTGATGAGGGCGTCTCTCACTCGAAGAGACGCACCATTCGACATCATGTACGGCTACTGGCCCCGACGTATGTGAGGAAAGGTAACCTCACACCAGCAAGTCACCAAGCAAACTATTTGTGCTCTCCTTTCATTGTTACGTCACTTACGAGCTGGAGTCACCGAGTATCAGGGGCGTCTATCTTGATTATTTCCTAGGTCTCATGAAAACTATCTTGGTGGCAAGTTTTTGTTGAACAAGATCACAAGATGTGATGCGTAAAATAAAACTGCGGAGTTCGGGAGCGATTTGTGGCAGAGGTTAGCCCCGATGTCACGAGTTAGAGCCCACAGCAGGACATATTATAAGAATAGAAGTAAAAAAGGCATATTCTCTAGACGTAGAGATATGAATAAATATTACTATATATACATGAGTGATACAAGTAATGCTTGAAACACTACGTAATATGACACCTAACAGACCACCTGACAGATGCTGTATGAAGCTATCGTGACACCCGACTACGAAGGGGTGCTGCTAGCAGCCGTAGCCCCCTCTATAGTCACCTGCTAAAAGCCGTGCAGAACACACAAACGACCTGTTTTCTAGTACACTATAACTAAAGAAGATATTTAGGAATTATAAAAGGTAGTCGTTGCAATCTATTCTTCTGTTGGGCGCAGATGACGTTCGATTTGAATATTTTTCAGTCCACCGTTGCCTTCTTGTTTCAACACCTAATCGATGGAGTTGCGGACCAAGGAATACCCTGACTCAAGGTTTCTTTAAACACTACGAATCTAATTGCAAGTCTAGTAGCTGTAACGGACGTGAGTGACAGGCCCAGTGTCGAAAGAGAACCGGCATCCAACCCTTCAATATCTATACGTCACGCTGTCGTTCGTATGCCACTTGTCGCTACAATACGGCAACAATGGGCTATGGCGAGTCTGACATGTCCTAGAAGCTCATTTACTTGAAAACAGTACATCTCTCTTGAAATGAATCTCTTGGTAGATAGATTTGTCAGAAAATGTTGGAACGCGTCTGGTACCTGGCTGGATGTTGACGGGAATAAGGACTAAGCATAGCCCCATGTTTCGCCGCGACTGGTGTTGGATCATCGATATAGAACAGCCTGCGACGACTCAGGTTGAAACACTTCCATGTCGGAAGCCTGAGTCCTGCTCAGCTTCAGTATTCAAGTCCGTGCCATTCAACCGTGTCGTAAAAAGGGAGGGGTTTCAGAGGAACAAGGATAGACGATAGCCTACCATGATTATGGCAGGATACAATTCTCAGGAAGAAGAGAAAGTGGTATGTCACGGACTCCTTGTGGCAATGGACGAAGAACCAACCATCTTGGCTCCCAAATTAAGCTTGGACCAAGGTAACCCATGTAACTAAGTAGTTTTGTATCATGTCTATTGCCAAGAACGACGCTTTCCAACCCGCCCGATGCATCTAAATTAGATAACGTTCTTCAGCGACTGACCAGCGCGGTACCGTCTCAAGTTGTATGCGATCAACGCCTCGGCGCCCTGTGGCCGTCCGCCAGCTGCATGTGGAGAGACGATGGTGTTCGGGGTCTTCCAGAAACGGCTTGACTCGGGAAGAGGCTCTTTGACAAAGACGTCCAACGCGGCGCCACCGATCTCGCCCTTGTCTAGCGCGTCGGCCAGCGCATCCTCGTCGATCGCGGTACCACGGCCGACGTTGACGATCCAAGCGTGCTTGGGCAGCTGCTTGAGGCGCTCGGCGTTCAGCGCGTTGTTGGTGGAGTCGGAGCCCGGGAGGATCATGACAAGCGCGTCGGTTTCGGGCAGCAGCTCGGCCAGCTTGTCCTCGCCGTAGACCTCAACGCCGTCGCGGACACCGGCGTTGCGCGCAACGCCCTTGACCTGCGCCCCGAGGCCGCGCAGGTGCGGGGTGAGCGCCTTGGCGATGTTGCCGAAGCCCCAGATCAGCACGCGGGCATCGCGCAGCGTCGTGAAGGCCCCCGCGGGACGGTCGGGTTGGGCGCCGCCGAGGTGGCCGGGCCACTTGCCCTGGAGCTGGTAGTCGCGCATCTCGTAGAAGCGGCGTGCGGCGTTGAGGAGCAGGCCGAGGGCGTGCTCGGCAACGGTGTGGTCGTGCAGGCCGGAGCCGGTTGTCACGATGATCTTTGAGGTGTCGAAGCCGGCGCTCAGGACGTCGTTAGGGCCGGCAGCGAGTGACTGGATCCATTTGAGGTTCTTGAGGCGGGAGGCGGCGTCCTTGAGGTTGTCGGCCGTGTTGGTCCAGGTGACAAGAGCCTCGGCGTCGGTGTGCTCCTCGGGAATAGCAGTCTTGACGTCGTAGGGGACGAGCTGGACGGAGAAGCCCTGAAGGCTGTCCACGTCAAGCTTGAGGGAGGTGGGGTAGAGAAGCTTCATGATGATAACGCGAAGGTTTGGGTTCTAGAGCGTTGTGTTAACAGATTGTCATGTGAGTTGTGAATGTTCAGACGCGTTGGAAGCCATACAATTTCCGAAAGATTATGAGGGGTTTACGCGACAGTAGAAGATTGTAAACACGAGAGAAGAAATCGTCCCAACGGGAACGGGAAAAACAACGGGAAAAATGAGCGAGTTGTGTCTTGTTTGACCAACCTCGGGGGAAGTATCACCGATGACGGAGGGTGGGGGATGGTGGAGCCGCCCTCGCATCCACAAAGAGGGGCGCGGGGGAGGCGGTTAGGCCAAGGTCTGTCGAATAACAATTGGGAATTAGCAATTTGTGTGCAAACTTGATCCGGGTTGAGGCTTGTATGATGGGTTCATGCAATGTAGGGATTGGGGATGACTCGTCCAAAGAAGCAAATCACGCGTGTGCAAAGTTGGAGAATTCGGACAACGCTACGTTCATTGGACGATACTTGGGCTTAACGGCTATTGAATCGGCAAGATCCCCGAGCTATGTGAGTTGCGGCTATCCAACTTCCGCCCCGTCGGGTTTTGCTGTGAGCACAGTAGGAGGCATCGATCGACCACATCATCGGTCGCTCCATGTCTACGTGACGGGCGCCAGCGTTGAAACGGCTCTCCATCTGATCGTGCTCGTCGAATGCGAAGTTGGACAGCGGTTGATGAATCACCTCCTCCAAACTTTGTGAATTGCAGCTAATCACCCTCCCGGCAATTCTTTGCGAGCCCAAAACACGGTTGCAACCCGATAACCTACTAGAGTTCAGCATCAGTGCAAACTCGGCTATTAAGCTTCAAGACCAGCCGCCGAACAGAGACTTCTGTTCGAAGCGGCCTATCCATGGTTGAAGTGTATGTGGCATGAGATAGAGATGATGTAACGTGTACTGAAGATTGCAATCAATTACCCATTGATACACAACACGCCGCCATCAAACTTGTAAGTCAAGTACCTTAGCTTGGGCACGTGAACAGAGACGGCTTTGACTTTGAACAACGATCCAAATAGATTACAGTTTGGTGCCCGGGAAAAGATGAGCCAACGTTGTAGCATCTTCGTTGTGCCCGGGCGGTCAAGCAAACGAAAGAAGTAAGAAATAAATATTGCATCCAAAAGCAGTGGTATGGAACAATTTCCATGCGACGCGATTGGTCTGGTTAGGGACAATAATGATAATTACACGGCTTTAGCTCTACCGTTGTGGACGATTGCTTTGTGTGCACTTTTTCAATCCAATACAGAATCATGTTTCCATTAAATCTGAACAATACAATGTAATGCACATACTCCCTCGGTGGCAAGATAACCTTGGATCAAGCCGGCAATAATACTATCGTGGCATTCTTTGCCAACCAGTCTTCAAGGGCCCCCTTGGTGTAAACCTCGGAAACGGATGTGCTTCCGTGTTAAAGACAACCTCGGTTAATGGCATGTAGTCCGTTGGAGAAAACAACAAGTATAAGTACTTGAGAGTCTCGGCCTATATACCCAATGTTAGTAATTCATTATGGATTGTCATTTACTTTGAAGAAGTAAGTTCAATTGCAGCTGAGACTTACCAGCCAAAAGCTTTCCATGTTGTCTCGAGTTGCTGGCGGAACCGTCCGTACATCGTTGAGGCTGGTGTATCCGTCTCCATCGTGTACCAGCGTGTGCTTTTGAAAAGATTGAAAGATCTTCCAGCCCCACTCGCGATACATAGAATTTCCCGTGATGCGATACATCATGAAGAGGCTTTCAACAGTCTCTGGTCTTTGGAGGTTGTGTGCATCCAGGGGCTTAATTATGTAGTCCTGCTTCCACTTTGACAATGCTGAGTGGGTGTTGTATTAGTTGACAGCTCCTTCGTGCGAGTTAGCTCTCATGAGAACATACCGCTGCTTTCTCTACGCAAGTATCTATCACCGGGCTGAGGTTGCAGGTCTGCGTCGGTAGCATTGAACCAGGCGATCTCGGGTGCGAGGCCAGTATCGGTGACAGCGTACATTCCCCAACAGGTTTTCATGAGATCTGTTGCGAGTTGAATGTCTTTTTCATGATGTGTAGTCCAACCAGGGTCGCGACGTGCTTCAGCTAAGGTACGCCCCTCCGTGGCCTGTCGCACAAACATCAGATAAGCTAGCGAAGAATTGGGTTCGTAGACTTACCGCCATGGCGATTGTACCGGGAAGGAAGCAGACAAGGTGATCCATCTTTGGTGAGAGAGACCCCCCAATTCCCGTGGGGAGCTCTGCGATGAACTTGAGAGCGGCGTTGCGAGTGGTCGTGACAAGATGCTTCTCGATGCCAGCCAGGGAGTCTTCCCACATGTCACGGTAGATAGTCTCGCCCGTTTGTAGGTATTGTTTGATAAGGTACTCTGCTGAAGATCAGCGTCACCGACGTTTTACAATTGGATAAGTTCTTACCATAGTATGAATCACCTCGACTTCCTAGTCGAATCTCCCTCGTTGTGAAGCGTCCATGGTTGGGGTGCACAAATATTGGTACCAGGCCGCCTTCCATCTTCTGATCATCAAGAACTTTCATGACGCGCTCTGCCTTTTGCCAGTATATCTCGTTCCCTGTCAAATGCGACAAGTACTTCATTTCAAGCTGGATGGTGGCAGCCTCTGCCGTCGAGGAGGCGCCGCCGTCAGCATGCGAGACGATCCCCTCCTTCTTCCCAATGTTGACACTGGCGTATGGTATACCCGAGTTGGACTCAAATGCAACCAAAAGCCGGTCTGCAAGATCGATGGCTTTGGAAAGATATACCGAGTCTCTTCGGGAGGCGACATGCGGTAGTCGTGTCGATAGGTAGTGTGCCGAGAGCAGTCCACCCATCATGCGAATTGTCGTCTCAAAAGTGTTGATGTCCTGGTCTTGATTCCAGGTGAGGCTACGATGCAGCCACTTTCGTGCGTCAGCAAGAGGCTCGGTCAGGTTCATGAGCATCATTGTGTCCAAACTGTCCACAATGATCCACCCAAGACCCTTAGGAGACATGTTTCCGCCTTTCTTCGATAGGGGATGAAACACGTCGTTTCCTATGGTTCGATTTCATTAGCATATACCTACGAACGCCTTTATTACAATCAAGTGACTTACCCCACGCATATTTCTTATACGCGTCCCAACTTGTCACAAATGCATCTTTCACTTCGTCCCTCCGTTCATCCCAGTCAGCATATTGAGACTGAGGGGTGTAATGAGTGTGCCCAAGGGCATTGTCTGCGAAGTATCCTGTGAGGGACATGCCTGCAAGTCCCGTGATACACAACATGATGAAAAGGTTGCGGAGTCTTCGCCTCAAAGTGGGTTTTGCAGTGTGGGAAGCGCGTATAGCCTTCTTCACGTCGCCATTGCCTAGACCAGCATGTTTGGGCATTGTGGGAGAATTCCGCTCTCGCAAGTTGGGAAAGAAACTAAAAGTCGTGTTACGTTGTGGTGTGCTCAAGAGGAGACAAAGTCGTGATTGTAATCAAGGTCTAGTTCTGATTTTCGGGGAGGGAAACCCATTGATGAAAAGAAGAGGCAACAAGAACATTTTCCAGTACCACCATCCAACCATGTTTCATAGCGCCCACAAGGAGGACGCTCAGCAATGTTGCCAGCGGGGCAATGCCTATGGCGGCAAATGCCAACGTCGTTGCAACCTTCGTTGTCTCCTATTTTCTCATTGACTTAGCACCGGATATGGACAGGGAGCCCTGTTGGGTTGCATCTTCCGCGACATGTTGGAGCGACGGTGATAAGGACGAGCATTCGTATGCGACTGCTTCTGTGTAATTGGTTACCGACGGCTTGGAAGCGGTATCAGAGCCTTGCTCTCCAGGACATGCAACATGTTATTCGTCAGAGTTCCACAAATAAAGAGGCAAGAACTGTTTGTTTGCCTCTATTCCGTTATCCCGCGCGCTACGCTTGGAATTACGCCCGTATGCGGCCTTGGCACGACCTGATAGGAAAACAACTCGCCCAAATTACCAGGGGGAGGACATGTGCCTCGAGAACCGGACCCTAGTCGGCACGCATTGCAAAGCGCTGCGGGCAAATGATAATAATAACCAACACAAACCTGTCGACGGGTGACGGAACCAACAGAGTAACAGGAAGCGTAGCAAATTACAAGGACTAACGCCATACACACAGTGTTGCCGACATACTGCAGATTGACCCAACCGCCCAACTTGTTTGTCTTCAAGTCGTGGCAGTCAACAGGAAGTCAGACAAGACCGTTAGTTAGCCTTCAGTTCCTCTCGAGTCTTTTCAGAGAAATCTCGCATCAATCTTCTCTCTTTTGTGTTTTCAACCCTTTTTTTTTTGCGTGCTGGGAGGAAATATCAGAGACTCCGGTCAAAATGACTGAAGCGTACCCTCCCGAGACTGATGAAGCCGGTACAGTCACATCTTTCATAGCCCTTCCCACAATCTTTACGCCCCCATCAAGCTGCTCTTCTATTTATCGACTGAATGGATTCAGTCTCGTTGCGTACGATCCAGGTTTTGGCCTCGACATCGACTCAAGAGTACGATGTGCTCCGGCAGCCGTCACAACATGGTGGGAACAGGGTCGTCTAGGAATCAACGGCGGCGAAGGGCATACAGCCGTCAGTATTGGGCCCCTGACCTGTCCTGATCGGTGGAGCACGGTTGCAACGTCTGCTAAGGACGAAAAAAGTACGCTCGCGATGTGTTGTCCACCGTATGTGCCAATCCGAACTCCGAGAACATCTTGATGACCATTTTTCTGATATGGACTTCACCTGTCTAGTGACTATACTCTTGCGAATAGCATATCCGGCTCAATCGCAGGCGACTGCCGGTCCAATATTCTGACTGGCGCCATCGTCACCTACGCATCAACATCGGTCACCAACACGCGAGACTGGACTATGGTAACGACAACCGTCGCAAGACCAACCTATGTCGGAGCAATAGCGATTGTTGGGTGGACTTTCGATATTACAGCATCCGAGACTGCGTCAACTTCGACACTAGGCCTTGGCGAAACTGCAGCAGAAACAACTCGGCCAGAGCAACCCAACACTACCAGCGTTTCCCCCCAAGGAACCACAGCGTCAGAAGCCTTCACAACCACAACCTCCCCAGCCCTGGCTACGACTGCACCGCCCGCTCTTTCGGGACTGCCGCTGCCTACCACCATAGGCGTTGGTGTTGGTGCTGGAGCAGGGGTTATAATTCTGACTGCACTTGCGTTCTTTCTATGGCGAAGGAAGCGTAAACAGCAACGTCGGTGCGAGCCACCGCCTGCCGACGACTTTCAACCCCCGATGCCGGTGAAGCCGGACAAGTTCTCGTACGTTGCAAGACACCATGAACTGTATGGGCAGCAACCCGAGAGACATATGGGGGCGGCTGAGATGCCCGTCCCACAGTACTTTGCGGAGCTGGACGCGAGTGGTCG
The DNA here is from genome assembly GCF_000149035.1 of Colletotrichum graminicola M1.001. NCBI lineage: Eukaryota > Fungi > Ascomycota > Sordariomycetes > Glomerellales > Glomerellaceae > Colletotrichum > Colletotrichum graminicola. Next base: position 183,228 of record NW_007361038.1, on the reverse strand, counting down.
TGAGAGGATGTAGGCAAACTATCAGCATGATAGCCATATATCAAGTTGCCAAATAATTCCTACAAAATAACGCGGGATGCGACTGTATCAATTTAGGGGAGTCTTATGAGTAGCATTGTTGAGCGTGTATTTTCTTTTGTCGCTAATTGTCTTTGACATGACAAGAGCACATCCAAATCATAGGCCATGATCTGAACTTGGACTAAATCACCCTTAGCTTTTAAACTTCATGTTTCCAAGTTGATTGAAGTTCATGTCCAGGGCTTAAACGGCACGTTGTCTTGGGGTTATTGGATTCTCGGGGCTCTAGCTATGGCGGGTGCGACGTCAGCTGGTTGGATTTCTGTGACGAACCTCGGCTCTCCCGACTAGGTAACGATTATCCAAAATATAATACCGCCTACAAAATATTTGGATACTCCTTGGGTCGTCAAGTTTCATTCATGTATCTGTTGGCCTCAGTTCCTGATCCAGCCTGTGTTCACTGCTGCCATCCAATTACTTTATGACAAAATCAGACGTGATAGTTCAAAACACCCACAATTCGTCATAGATTACGGTTTGATATCATATCTGTACGTTCTTCCTTCCCCTTAGTCTATATTGTCATGATTTTTCATGTCTTTTCTTGCTAGCTCTTAGGGAACCAATTGCCTTTCTTCATCAGCTCAATATGAAAGGCAGGGACAGATATCACTTCCATTGATTGCGATTAACTCCCCCACCCTATATCCGAACCACCCCCGCATCCGAACCACCCGAAATTCCCGTATTTCCCCTCCTTTATTAACACTACTACCTTTTTTAAACTATCATAACAATTGCTATTTATCGCTAAATAACGCTATTTTTTTAGGATACCTTCTTTAAACTATTATGAAGTAATATTCTGAAGATAAGCTCTAACGGGCCCTCCTAGATGTGCAGTCTAGGCAGTATAGCCTCTAGGCTGTTACTTACAGATAGGGTATACTATATGTAACACTTTAGTATTAATACTTTAGTAGGTAAAGTAGGAATACTGCCTTTAAAGATAGGTAGCACTTATCCTAGGCCTAAGAGGATAATCTAGCTGCCTATATTACCCTTTAATAGTCCCTTAGTAGATATATTAACTATTAATAAGTAAAGGGCCTAGTAAAGCGTATAATAGGTAATAGGTATCCTCTTATAGGGAGGAAATAGATAGCCTAATTTATATAGTAAAATCTATTTATTAGAACCCTCTAATCTAGAGTAATTAATACCTAGTAATAAGCAGCCTATTCCCTTAAGGTTATTTAGGATTTCTTCTATTACCTTAGTAGTATCCCTACTATCTAAGGGATCTATCTATCTAATAAATAGAATATAGATAAGACTAGTATTATAGAGGGTAAAGGGGGTAATAAGCTAGTGCTAGGCTTTAAGGCATTATAATATATCTAGAAAAAGCAGCTAGGATCCTAGGTATAAGTATTTATTATTAAGTGTATATCTACTACTAGTAGCTCTTTACCCCCCTTAGTTATATATAAGAGTAAATTACTTTAGGCCTAGTAGTTCCTATCTAACCTTAATATATATAAGTTATAGTAATTTATAGTAACTAATAATAGCTAAATAACTAATAATATTACCCTTAAATAGCTAGAGAAGGTCTTTATCTTATACACTAAGCCTACCTAGCTAAAGGAGGCTAGACTACTAGTTCTTAATAAGTATTATAGCTATATAACTATTAATTTTATATAGTAATACTAGTAGTATAATATATATCTACTATTTTTACTACTATATACCTTTACTATCCTCTAGCCTCTAGATATAGCTGTCTTTAGCCTATTAAAGTAGGCCTATTATAAGGAGGTTAGATATCTAGATAACTAGGTTATAGATTTAACTATTACTAGTAAAAAGGTATTCTTAGAGTGTTATTTTAAGGCCTATAAGGTATTTATTATATTTATTAATATTAGTAGTAGCTAGAGGTTATCTAGATTATAGCCTATATATATAAGACGCCCTCTATCTAACTTAATAGTAACTAGGGCCTAATAAAGCTAGCCTAGCTAGCAGACTAGTAGCTAATAGTAAGATAAAGCTAAATTTATTATCTTATAGTTAACGCCTTATTAATCTACTAATTTATAGTATTAACTACACTAGTTAACCTAGCTAGCTAAGGATAAGCTAGATACCTATACTATTTATTACTTATCTAGAAAGATACAAAAAGGCTATAATAAGCAGGCATCTAGAGCAGCCCTTCTAAAAAGGCAGGTTAACTTATTATAGGCCTAGTTAGATAATATACAGTTATATAAAAGGAAAAAGGTCTGCCTATCGCCTAACAGCACCTTTACTACTATAGAGGATATAATCTAGGCCTAAAGTCTAGATCCTAGTAATATAGATAGTCTGGATAAATCTAGGGCATCTAAATTACCTAGCGAGGCCGAAAGATGTATATGGGTGGGCGGCAGAGATGGTAAAATAAGTGGTGATAGTGGTGGTAATAGTGGTAATAATAGTGGTTTGGATGTGGGGGTGGTTCGGATATAGGGTGGGGGAGTTAGTACTTAAAAATGCAAAGAATTCCAATAGAAATACTCCATCCATCATCAGCAAATCACCCGGACTCACCTTCGGGGTCGAACCACGTGAAACTGTGGGTATATAACGGCAGACTATTTGTTCGATTCAGATAGTTGATCGCATATCATAATGAGCTGATTTGTGCTGCCATGATCCATGACCTATTGGGTGTCGCGGTGGTATCTCGCCATACTTAAAACAGTTCGTCCTGATCCTTGTCATGCATCGTCCTATTCGCATAGCAGCGTCTTCCTCTTCGACTCACGGGTTGATAATAACGTCACCCGCAGAAGAATATGCAGGATTTCTTCAACGTTGCGCGAATCCCCTCTTTCCAGCTTTGGTCCGACCAATAGCGAAACTTCTTAGGACATCCGGAGTTTCGTTGATGAGCTTGGAGACCTTGCGAATATTGCATGTGGCAGGATGCAGGTGTAAAAAGGGGTTGAATGTACGGACAAGTCAACCAGCCTGACCAGATTATTCTATCTACGTTGATGGCAAGCTCTTCTGTGAGCTACATATCCTGTCAAACCCTGTTCCTTTATATCAAGAATAACAAGTTAATAACACGGATTTCGGATAAAAGGGAGGTTGAGCACGCCTTCCACTGTTCTGCAACAAATTTACATAAGTCATTTCATATCTGGTATGCTCGTAGAAGCAGGGCTGTCGACTTGCATTTTCTGGAGGAGAAGCCTTGAAAACGTGGCCACGCTGCTAGGCACGCTGCTGCCTGGAGCTACATGCATACCTATCTCCTGCGCTGCAGCACACCACTGAAAGTGGTGTGCTTCGATAGCTTGTATTTTTACCGCACACCAGCCCCCACGACGTTCTTGGCTAGTCTGCATTTGCTGGTGTACTTGATCTATCATTTGGGATCTCTTCGAGAACCGGGTGTATCTTTCTGTAAGAAGCCTGCGGTGCTGACGACTAGGGTATGCTATCAGGGTATGATTTTTCACAAGGAATCCTGCCACTTCCAGTCTTGCTGGTATTGTACGAGGTGGCTTCTGCACCCCGTATTCGCATATTCGTTGACATCTGACAATGGAGTAAGATAATAGTCGGCGTCATTGACGAAACCCGTATGCTTGGAAGCATGTGTAAGAGTAAAACGTGATTTCCAGGCGCCTACACACTTACTTGACTGCAAGTAGCGACATGGCACCTCACTACATGTATTATCTATGGGCACAATGTGAAGACCTCTGGAGACGCTACAGGTGCCGTGGAACTGTCTACGATAACAGAAATTTGAGTAGCTCTGGTTTGAGAAGCTCAAAACCTGTTGGTCTAGGTCAGACCAGTGGGTGTGGCAGCGTGAGGCAAACGAGCCATTTGAACGAGCGTGGGTCACACATGAAGCCTTTCGGTGAGAAATCTGCACGTCTCATTGGATTTGATGATGGCATGATCTCTACCTGCACTGTGATTGGGGCAGAATGGTGAGGCCAGGCCACGAATGTGACAAAGTAATTACACCCCATTCTTGAAACCGGTGCTTGTGATCGGAGTACGGAAGGTTCGCCGAAGATCAACGTTCTTCTGAGTGCGTCGTATCTTCCTCAAACAGGTGTTATTAGGTGTCAGCATCCTTGTGATGGTGGGGTCCCATACATGTGGGTCATAGTAGGCACCGTTTTGTTACCATGCATCAGTCGCCTTGAACGACGACGTCCAAACTATGGCTCGTGAACAGGCAGTAATCAATATTGTGACAGCTAAGTGGAGGCTATTCCTTGGGAGGAGCTTCACGCAAGGCATCCATGCTAATGAACCGAATAGCCAGGGGACGACGCCTTAATGCCTCAAGTTGCCCGTAGATTTATTACCCCGCCATTTACCTTTTGGCTTCATTAGCTTCCTATTCGTCCGTATAATACGACGGAAAGTCGAGACACAGCCACCGTATTGCCAAGTAACTGTTGATCCTCATAACTAATAGGTAAAAACAAAACCTAACAGGTCGTGGATATCCCCGCTCATCCCGAACTAACAGGCCCGAGCGTAAAAGGATTGATGGACCCCGAATGCCGGGATTCGTGGCCTAGTCAAGGAAGGCGTCCAGGGGAGATTTTGTTGTGTTTATCGTCCATGTCAAAATGCCGGGACCACTGCCATGTCAACAATACGGTGCGCCGGGTTCCGTCCTTCTAGGCTATCGGTTTATCTTTTGATCGAATATAGTAGAGGTATGGCAAGAAAGGACCCCTTGTATGGGACAAGGGATGGAACAATTGATAGGATGTGCCGTGGTGATGTTGGCTGGTTACAAGCATCTAGCAGCACAAGACCTTCACTCTCTTCGATCCAAGTTTCAAGACTTTCTAGAAACTGCCACGGTTCCTTATCAAAGTTGTGTGTCTGTCGCATCAGGAGAATATTTGGCAGCTCATAGAATCCTTCTGAGCGCCAGTGGGAGGTGTCGTCGAAGTCGCCGCAGCTCCTCCTCGATAACAATATGAGATGAGTTAGGGCCTCTGGGGCGCTGAAATCGCCAAGGTGGGAAAGCATTTCGCGCTTCCTCTCTGGACGCAAGAGGAATTCCTCTACCGAACGATGACTGAATTGCAAAAAAAGGCCTGCGACTTCCCTGGGGGATGGCAAGAAAAAGTCGGAACATTCCACGAGTCCCTTGCAAATGCCGCTTAGGGTTTTCTTTATCCACCGGTAGGGTTGGCGTTCGTCATCGCTTCGGTATTTAATAGCATGCGTCAGGCCAAAGTCGGGACGAGGGTCCTTTTCGTAATCGTCCAGGAAAGAATAACCCAATACAGGGACTTCAAGATCCCAACGAGGCACCTCCAGCATCATGGAATAGGTCCTATACGCTTTCCGCTTTCTCCATGTGTCCAAGGAGTCCAGTATATAGGCGAAAAGATCGTTGATCTCCGGTGGAAGATTATCAATCTGCTCAATCACGTTGATATCGACATCGAAGCCGCCTTCTAGACGCCTTCGTACGCTGGTAACTACTAGGGTTACCCAGAAAAATATCCCCTGGGCTTTTTCGACAATTTTGTAGACGATCTCGTCCCGTACTTGAGAGCTTTGGATCCCGTTGAGCTTGTCTTTGGAGAAGCGCTCCAAGTCCCATCTCGTAATTTCGTGTAAACAAATTCGTTGGGAAGTTGAGAACCCATCAACGAACACGTTGTGTTCCCGGCTGGAGACGACCAGTTTGACGTGTCCTGAGCTGCGTCTGTGCCAGTCGTTTAACAAACTAACCAAATCACCATGGGAAAATTCGGAAGTGTTTTCGAGCTCGTCCAAGCCGTCAATGAAGAAACAGAATCCGAGTTTGTCGTCGGTCTTGCTGCTTTCAACGATATAATCAAAGGCTTTACGAACGTCTCGGTCGGAAACGTGTACCTCTTTTCCGACTTGCCAAGGCGTTCCCCGGGCTTTGGTCCAAAGGTTTGGCAGAGCTGAGCGCGTCAAGTCTGGGCAGGATTCCAAGATACCATGGAGCAATGTACGATACATGCCCGGCAGGGACTTCTGGTGACCGGTCCCGATATTGAAGAAGAAGTGCTTCGCGAATACAAGCTGACGATTGCCTTTTTCTCGGTTAGAAATGTGATCAAAATGCGCCTATGTGATTCCCAGGGTTAGGAGTCGGAATAGCTACTCACAAGTTCTCGCCCATGCTTCGAGCAAAGATTGCACGTGCTCGTGGGAGCACATTTGCTTCATCAAGGTTGGCTTTCCTGCACCAAGCTTCCCGGAAAAGTGGAAACCCCCTTCCCCCGAAAAGAGCCATTCCAAAGATAATTTTCGGGCAGAGAGCTTCGTATCAACGTCCTTGCTCACGTCTGAGGCACCGACAGGTTTGTGGCGTGGTGACTCCAGCTGTATATCATGATATTTTTTCCAGTCTCCAAACTCTGCCAAGATGTCGTCTTCGTCCAATCAATTCGTCACCATCGACTTCAAGCAAAGGGTTCGAGTGTTGGTGGGGAAGCGCGTTGTAATCAGCCGTTAGATGAAATAAGCTGAAGTTTGTGTGAAATGCTTCGGCTAGTTCATTGTATTCTTCTGTTTCGGACACCAGCCATTCGAAGGTTCGTGAATGGGCTTCACAGATCGTATCATGTCGCTCGCTCAATACCTTTATGCCATGGGACTTGATACCATTGAGTATACGCTCTTGGGCCATAACGTCAATCATGTCTTCCGGGATGCGGCACAGTTGCTGCATCGGACCTTTGGCGACGTTGTCGAAACCGGCGGTATCTATGACATTGCGGAGGTGGGTAACTGAGTTCCAAACCTCCTGAAGCCGACGAGTATTGTTTTCTGACGCTTGCAGTATGTTTTGAAGTTTTACCCTGTTCTCCTGGCTGCTTGGGACTCAGTGGTTGCGATCATGTATGGATGCATGCTTGGGGGCATCTCACCTTGAAAGATAGTTGAGTTGTATTTCTAATTGACTGCAGCAAGAGCCTAGCCTTACCTTGAGGCTCTTCTTTTCCTCGTCATATTTCATGTTCTTGATCACAGACCATATGGCCTGTCTTTTCGATGCGGGATCTTTTGCTCTGATCTTCTCGAGTAACTTACTGTAACTCCAAGAGATCGCCAGCCACGTCCCTACACTTGGCAGCCAGCTCGGCCAAGCCCAAGTCAGTGCCGGTCAGATTGGTCTGGGCCGGCGCCAGTAGCTTCACGGTGAAGGTCTGCATCTGACGAGCGACGCTGTCGAGGGTGTCGTTATCCTCCAGAGCCCCTGCATCCTGGACTCTCTTCGCCCCGCGAATCACTGTGGTGCCAAAGTCTATGAAGGATATCACGTTGGATACTAAACTAATGGCTGTGATTGGATCCATCTCGTCGGAAGGCAGCGACGTAGCTAATACAGAATCAAGGACGAGGGCCGGGGAAAACGAGAGAGGTCACAAACACTCACGTTGTTAGTGTTTACGCGAAGTAGACCGGACCCCTCTTCAGAACGGCCCCTGGTCGGTCCTACCAAGTCAGGAACATTACGTAATACTTACTGTACGTGGGCTAAGGCGGTTAAGCAAGCAGCTGCAGCCCGCTTCACTGCATCTAATTTTATGACAAATGGACTATCACGGGTTGTTGGCTACTCTCAGGGCTATTCTTGCTACATTCGCATGAATTGTCGGAAAAAAAAACATAAACATTAGTGGTCAGCCTTCTGTTCTTAATCTTCCCCTCATTACATGTTGACTTATCAGTGCGGCGGCTAGATGGTTGCCTCACAGATCAACGGTTCCTCGACTCTATTATTTGTCCGGTCTTCCGACCGAACCTTCACGGCAATATTAGTTCGTTGTAAGCTGTCAATTCCAGGCAACTCCAGGCGGCCTCCCTAGTTCTCGACCCCGCTTGTACTCCCGCTCGCTCGCTCATCCCTGCTTTTTCCAACAATTGTTTCGGTCGATCGCGAAGTGCAATAACGAGGTAATAGGTAATTGCAGCTGATATACCATTCCGTTCTCATGACCATTTCTGTCTCAACAGATCCTGTTTAACTGATCCAGGACCTTTCAATTCATCGCAGAAGCGACAAGACGATCCAAAACACCTGTCGTGGTGTGAGACGATAGGTCTGTGGCAGCTAAGTCGCTCACCGAACACATGCGTGGCGTTACGGTGGAGTAATGCGTGTGTATTACCGATGGCCGCATCAAGGGGACGTGGGTGGCATATCAGGCACAGCAAGCTCCTCTCGGAGGCACCCGCCACCGAGTTCCGATTGGCACTATCGCATATGCCCCTCAATGCAGCCTGATTTGAAAGCTTTAAATGAGGAGGAAGGAAGGGAAGGGGGAAATGTTGCAATCGCCTGTTTTTTCCACGTTGTTCCGCTTTCCCGAGGAATCACTCGTGGGTTGGGATCGGGAGACACAGTGTCCACGAGGGTAACGCATGGAATGGTTCAGGAGTTGGTAGCCGGTAAGACATTACCACCAAAGGGATACACGGCATCCGAGGGGGAGGCTCAACCATCATCGCCTGACACTGCTATGCACCGAAGGGGCGGGAAGTTGCGCATTGGGGGCAGGGGGATGAAAATAGGCAGAAGGCAACCGAAAGATAGCCTAATAATAAAAGTTATCTGATCTCTGATCACATCAGCAAAGGGCTAGCCAGTAGGAGGACGCACCATCAATGTGGGTGTAGACCGGGAGGAGCAGCAGGTCATCCCGCAAAAAAGCATGCAACCCTGGGAGGCTGTCGCCTTGCGCTAATATAAGCCAGGAGGCTCCGTCCCCCAAAGCTCCCTTCCGTCTCGCCCTAGGTAGAATTGTCTCAGGGCGATTCGCCGATATCTTAACAACCCGGTGTTAAGGATCTCTCCATGGCAATGTGCGCTTACACGCAGGAGGAACTAAGCTTCAGGCTGCAAGTCATGCTAGCATGCTACCCCCTTCAACTACCTCGGCTGTCATCCTCCTTCCTGGCCTGATGGTCCCGTGGTCCAGCGACCTCAGACCTGACCGCTGAGCCATTGACGCTACAAATACCCGCCTCAGCCACTCAATTCCTTTGGTCCAAGACATTTCCGTGTCCGACAGCTTCTCTGTCCTTCCCACGGAAGAGCTAGGTCATCCGGTCGTCCTTCAGACTCCGACGAAGGATTGGCCACGGTCTCCTTCCAACTGAGGCAAGGCAACCAGGCACCAGGCGAGGAGGCAGCAGCGTCTCCCGAGCGCGACGCTGGGCCTGTTTCGTATTTTGCGGAGAAGAAGAAAGGACGAGGCTGCGGCTTTGATTCTCTTCTGAACCCCTGCGTGCCACGGTGCCCCCTTGTGACTTGGCCTCGTCATTTGCAAATTTCCGCGGCTTTCGGGCTAGGGACTATGCGGACCTGTGACCTCCGTAGGCCAGGGGGCACCGGATCTGGAAGCCCGCTTCCCCGCCCCCCACCCTCCCTTTTCCCCGGGAACCTCGGATCCGGGTTGCGAGCAGCCTGGGGAATTCGTACAATGACCTTGTACAGTTGGTTTTTTTTTTTTTTTCCCGGTGATGGATGAACGTGATTCAGGGCGCACAGGTCGTCATTACGCCCGTCCTAGTCATGGCGTGCTGCGGCTCTCGGGGGAGCGGGCGGTTATGGCTCTCGGAGAGGGTGTGCAAACCCGGCGTTTCTGCCGTTTGCCTTTCCACTTGCGCCCGCTAGAATGACGATAATTTTCCCTCGGCGGAAGCGCACTGCCCAAAAACGTCGGTACTTCGGGTCGCCTTATTTCGCCAAGGGATAGGAGAGTAAGCGACCACTCTGGATTCTTTATTCTTGAAGCTTGTTTGGACAAGGCAACTGTATGCATTCGTAAGTTCGGGTGGCTGGGACATCCAGAGAGGGGGAAAGGCATATGGAGTTCCGCCCGATCAGCAAGTCGCAGTGGCTGGCCAACCACCTAACCACATGCATGCGGGTGAGTTTATTGGTAACCATAACGAGCGTGGGTATTTATTCTTGGGAACAATATTACCAATGCCGTGAAGGATTTCCCATATCACGTCAGACAGTCCTCTGCTTCCTCAGCTTTCGCAATGGGGCGCGGGAGGTGTCGATAAGGCATCTCAAGTCGGGAACATGGTCAACCCAAAGAGGTGCTCGCCTTTCCACAAGTTCTGCCTGCTGGCGGTGCCCCCTACCCGGCACGGTCGGTGTAAAACGGTGGTGCCGATCGACAAATCGTCAAACGCACCCGGAAAGAAGCCGGCACCTGCCGACTGCAACGTCGATCGCCCCGGGCCGGGCCGGACTGCGTCCCGGTGTGACAACGGGGACCACGAGAGAGTGGAATTGCTTTTGGGCTGTATATGCGTATAATATATGAGATTGGCTGTCTAGGCAATGTGTGGTCAATGTGTGATCTACGACCGACAGTGCATGAAGAAATACATCAAATCCTTCTTTGTGGCTTAAGTTCTACCCTTGTCATAATAGCTTCATATATAAACCGGCACTTGGTATCGGCTTCATCACATAGTATTCCACACATTACTTACATGTCGCAAAAACAACGCTGTTAATCACAAGCAGTAATTAACGCCTTATGTACTACAACACAACCCCCCTAGATTACAGAGATCTATCTTTGTAATCTATCTGCCTACATGATCACTGGGTTGACAGGAAAGCTATTATAGCCCCCCTAGGTTGACGTCCCTAGGGTAGGTACTTGTTACAACGCTTCTTAGTTGCCGCCTGACTTATCTAGTGGAGTTAATGCGACCTGTCTATAGGCTTTCGCAGGAATTAAATCTATAGGGTCTCTATAACGCTTAGACGCTAAACTCTAGGGCTATTGTTGCGATGTTGACCATCGCCTGGATATCGGCGGTATGGATTAACGCCGAATGGCCGGAATAACTACGGCCAATTCGCCGTGGATCCACCGGATCCACGGGGATATTACGCGGTGGATTCGCCGCGTAATCCTACGATAGTTCTTTTTCCTTTACGCGTAATTCAGAACCGGTATTTACCCCTATTATTCGTCACTGCCTATTGATACGTACGGTTAACCGTATCACCAACCTGGTGAAACCAACAGCTATACTATTATAGCACACTAGAGCAAACTGGGCTTATAACTATTATAAAAATAACGCTATTAATTATAAGTAGTAATTAATGCCTTATGAACTATAGTATTAGATTACTTTAAATATGTATAGGAGTGTTCTTTTTGTATCTTTCCTTTTATATAACTAAGTATTATCTACTCTAATTCTTATATGCCCTGTTGTGTGGTCTCACTTGCGACATCCTTTTCCTGGATATCCTGATGTGTGTGCATTGGATTACTATATGCTAGCACAACAAATCAATTGTTCTAGAACCACTAGGGAGCAGTCAAACTCCAGAACAAGATTAGACAACTTACCTATTGTTTAAGAGAGCAACTAGAACCAAGGCTGGAAAGTTCTCTACCCACACAAACATAATACTCAGATTGAACTAGACCAATTCAAATTGCCAAGGGGTTATTTGTATACCTTACTACCTATAGCCTTAGTACCAAGTTGTAATAGACATTATTATATAGAAGAAGGTTAATTATACTCCCTATAATAGCCATAATAGCTTCACATTATTGTATTGTGATGTGCTTTACCACGTGGCATCCCCCTCATTACTCAGACAGTTTGCCTATAATACATCGGACCTTTCTTTTCACATCTCTACTTTCATAGATTTAAGCCTTTCTTATCCTTATTTTTATTCGCCCTGCTGTATGTTCTTGCTCGTGACAGTAATGCCGATCTAAGAGACAAACTTTAGCACGTATCTGGCTAGCATTAGTGAATGACAAGACATGGCATGCATGGAGAAGGATCATGTTGGCGTGTCCGAACGCATAATCACAAATGTATCTTCGAAGTCTTTCCCTACAGCTAATAAAGCGAGCTTTACACACTAATCTAGAACTCTGAACATATAGTGATGATACGTACTTGGCGATGTATCTGCCCTCAGCTTAGTAGTCGGTATAGAGCTAAACGTGAGTTCTATTGGTTGATATAGTCGCTCTTGGCCCCCGTAAGCGGTCTAGTCCACGCGGTACATATGTCGTGTTACAATACGTAGAAAAGCCCGATATGCAGCACCTCCAGGCTCTGACAGATGAATGTTTATTTGGATATGTAATACTATGTAGTGCGGTCTCCAAGAGATTTGCTATCTGACTAGACAAATCTACTACTCTTAAGAGACACAATGATAGAGACCACCGCAAACGCCCCGGCCATGCAGTCGTTTTCCATGCCCTTGGAGTAACGCCTAACCCATGCGCAGCCCTCAACACCTGTTTGTACACCAAAAACCCAGAACGCCACCCTGGACACAAAGACAGCTCGCCCGTCCACAACCGTCAGGGAGCTCCATCGGAGATATCTGGGATGACTACGTCACCGTCGTCACCCGCCTGCGGCTCCGCCTCGGAACCATTGCTGATGCCGGGAATTTCCAAATCGTATTGCGGCGGCACGCCGAATTGTCTTGTCGACTTATCGTATGTAAGCCAGTTGCCCGACGCCGCGATGCGGCAACCGAGCCAAAGGCACCTCTCCCGACGCTCCTCTGTCATTGATGCCACCTCAAAGTATTTCTCGTCGTCGTCAAGCTTGGAAGCAAACCAGTCTTCGGGGTAATAATTATCGACCCAAAGCAGCCCGCGTTGAGCAAAGTCCTCGGGCAGAGGTCTAGGCATCTCATCGTAGGACCGGGGGAAGTCTTCCGACTCAATTCTGCCCACTGATACGCACTTTTTCAAGAGCGAGTTTAGCATCAACGAGATGAGCTTCCATGGCATCTTTGACTCGATGTACCCCATTGCTGTTGCAAAATATGACATGTGGTAGAGGAACGAAAGAGTAACGTGAAGGTAGGGGTCAACGTTCGGGTCCGCAAAACGGAGAAAGACCACATTGTGGGTGCGGACGGCAAAGTCGAGGGCGTCCAGAAACTTGGCCGTTACCGGGGTCTTGTGGTCTTCCATCTGAACGTCGGCATCCTCCGTGCGGCTCGTCTTGATAGCCATCATGATAGGGTTCGACTCGCTGCCGTATTCGAGCATGGCGCATCCTAAAGCAACAGCAATAAAGTATCCGCAGTCCATCCACCCCTTTGTATTCCGTGCAATGTGCCCGTCAAGACTACCAATGAACTCTTCTACAGAGGGAGTAAACAGCTCGCTGCTCTTGCCAGAGAACAGAACGCCGTGAGCGCGGACGAAGGCAGCATCGATTTCCTGCAACCGCGTGGGAGTGCCGTTCAGGTGCGGGTCAAAGAGGGTCATGATACTTTCCCGAGCACTGAGAAAGGGGATGGGGACGCAGAGACTTTTCGCATAGTAGAACAGCTGCTGCAGAGCGTTGGGGCGCGCCAGGATAGCGAGATGGTGGTATAAGCGTCCTGTCGTTGGGGCTTTATCGCTCGCCTTTGAGTACCAATGACGAGAGACAGAAGTCCACACCTCACGGTCCTTGAGGTTATCGTCCTCAATAGCCATTCTAGACCTGTTAGCAAGAAGCCGGGACGGGACTCTAGAGCCATGCAAAGGTTGCAATATCTCACCGGTAGCGTCCCAGGTCGCCGAGGCACTCAATCCAGGTATCCTCAAATGTCGGCACCGTCTCATATAACAAGGCCATCATAGAATATGCAAGGTAAATAAATGTCAACATATGCTCCAGCGATGCGGGAAGACGGTGGCGTAATAGCTCGAGGAAGGAGTGGATTCCGTGCCTCCACATGCGCGCTGGCATAGCGTATTTGCTTGCTAAGCGGCGTAAAGCTGGGCTAGCAGAAGGATGCTGCGATGCCAAGAAAAAATCGTGATGCTCATGTAGCAAAGTGCGGTGCAGAGCAATCAGAGCCTGCCACTGCTCGTTGTTCAGTATTGGGCTTGTATCCTTACTCGACGACTGAGCGTTGTCAACCTCGATGCATTTGCTCTCCACCATAACAAGCCCAGCATATATACCCTTGACTTCGGCCACAAGCTGTTCTTGGCTAATGGGGCGAGTTTCGGGCTGTTTGATCAGGACTTCTGTATTGTCTTCCACGGAAGATTGGTCAAAATTGCGACTCAGCGTTGTAGGTTCGCGGTCTCTTGACCGTCCCGTGTCAGCTTTGCGAGGCTGAGATTCTTCAGGGGTCCATAACCTTCCCGGCTTAATGCTGTGCTCTCTCTGAAAATCAATATCGTTGACTACCGCTTGGGGGTGGCGGGCGCGAGAACGCTTATTTAGACTTGATCTGTGTTCGCTATCCTTTCTTTTGTTCTTTTCAGAGACGGCGGAAGGACTATCGGCGCGGGCCGTGTCTGGCGCATTACGCAAAGGACGGGGGTTTGCGTCGGCATTGTTTGTACGGTTTGGTTCGTCGGCCGTGGCTGGTTGTGATTGTTGTTGTGGTAGCGGGGTTGCCTGAGGCTTGCCTTTTATTCTAAGGCGGCACAGGTTAGAAACTGGGAGGTCAAGCGATTATTGCAAATGGCCTACTGTAAATGTGTTTGGGCTATCAAATCGTTGCCAACCTCGTCGGTTGTCTTATGGCCGAGGTCTTGAAAATGCCTAGAGACAGCTTCTAATGTGGATGCTGACGGGAAAACGTGTACGCAGTCGTCAATAGGACATGTCCGGTTTCTCCTATCAATTGCTCGCTTACGACCAGTTATGCGATCGTCCAAGGTCGGGATGCCCTCTTGCGGCTTGGTACACATAATTTCATAGATGTAGTGACTGGCAGGCGGTTGATGGTCGAGGTCGTCGAGAGAAGCGGGAGAAAAGTATAGTTAAGTTGGGGGTGCCCTCTTGCGGCTTGGTACACATAATTTCGTAGATGGAGTGACTGTCAGGCGGTACTGATGGTCGAAGTCGTCGAGAGAAGCTGGAAAAAAGTACAGATGTGCGCTCAGTAGAAATACCTTCATAGCTTGAAATGGCGCACCATTACCTACATAGTTGGCGAACCACCAACAGGCTGGGCAAATACAGAACCTACGGTACGTACCGCAAAAGCGTGCGGTACGTATCTCTTGTTTCAAGGCAACCACTCCACTCAGAGCCGCATGCGGACCATGCGAACCATGCGACCTATTTCTTTCAGGGACAGCGTCCCCCCCGCCTCAAGCTACCTGTGTATCCGTCGTTTTCATGCCCTCCGTCGTTCTTCAAACTCTCAACTCCAAACAAACAAAACAAAAACACACCCTCGTTTGGCAGCGATGTTGTCCTGAGCCCAGGCCGACATGACAATTCTTCCAGTTCCAGTCAGGTTCCTTTCTCGGGCGGACAAAGGAATACCGTCGTGCCCGCACTGCGAATGACGCCATTCGTGTTGGCGGTGATGGGGCTTCGGCCACGTGTAGTTTTTGCCCAACGACAGAAACTCACATTTGGGTGTTGTCAATGCCATACACACATGACATCCATCACCTGGTCCTCATAATCCAGCCATCTATGGGTATATCACTTAATCTCC
Organism: Colletotrichum graminicola M1.001; assembly: GCF_000149035.1. Taxonomy (NCBI): domain Eukaryota; kingdom Fungi; phylum Ascomycota; class Sordariomycetes; order Glomerellales; family Glomerellaceae; genus Colletotrichum; species Colletotrichum graminicola. The sequence goes on along the minus strand of NW_007361038.1, from coordinate 167,672 downwards.
GAGACGACGGCGCATGTCATCCATCGTCTTACTATCCGGCACACTACCAGTGTACGCCAGTTTCCCGTCGCAGTCCTATGAGCTCGGATTCGATGCGCCGACGACTCCAAAGGTCCGCCGCCCGGCCGTTCCGCTCTGAGGGCTGAAGAAGCCAGCTCGTATGCCGTGCACGCCATCGGGCAAGCTGAACGGGGAAGGCGAAGCTGACACCTTGGAAGAAGCATATACGACTTCTGGAAACACAAGGGTTTTGGCGGGATTGTTTCCTGGCCAGGGCCATCGATTTTCCTCCGATTTCTTTTCTCTCTTTACCTCCCCTTCATGCTGTGCATCACTATGTATACGGCAAGTCCGGTTCCATTAGCATCGGACCCGGGTTTTATGCCGATAGGTATTAGTCGGACATGCACAGCCACACGCCATATCTCGGCGATGCCGGCGTTCTCCGTCAAAAAGCACAACGACCCAATAGCATTCGCCACAGTCCACCAAATTTTTTTCTTCTCCTAACGGCATCGCCAAATCAACGAACTCACCATGCAATGAAGATGAGTCAGGAGGCAAAGTGGCCAATACACCAAGAGCAGATCGTCGTATATTATTTGATTTAGGCAAGTGCCTCCGCAACCGCCACAAGCTGAAAGCTGAAGAAGAGAGCTCTTAGGCGCTTAGCAGCGGCAAAAGCCAGCCAGCTTGCCTTGCAAACATCTCAACAGACATTGGACGTTCGTAAATTGCCTCCCTCGTATCGAGGGAAGAAAACACGGCCACTCCACGGCCGACTCGAACCTGATCTTTGCATTCATTCGTGCCCTGCCTCCTGACCAACTCGGCAAATCATTGAGGCGTCCGCCATCAGCTGCCTCGGTGACTCGGCCCGTTTGTATGACCCATCGACTGTGCGTCATCAGCTCGTGTCAGATTGAAACAGGCAGCCCGTCGTCCAATATTGTCTTTAGTTCGGATGCCTATCAGAGAAAGTCCCGGAGAGGAGATGTCACCGAAACACTCAAGGGCCTCGCCTGGTCCAAGAGATGGATCTCCGCGGCTCCTGTCTAATATTATGCATTTGAGGCTCTTGGGGCTCAGGGGTTGGCATCCATACATCGATATCTCACCTGGGTAACCGCGAGGCAACTGAACAACAAGTTGGTAACAGTCAGCCGTGTTCAGGGATCCATACCGCAGAAGGAACAGTTACGAGAATGCGACGGGTCGGCTGCGCCTGTCGGTGGCGGAAAAGATGAGCCTCCTGAGGCAGTCTTACATCTCACCGGGCCAAGTTAACGACGCTACAGGCGACGACACTCCATGTTGCACCTTGGCGAGTGTAGAAATGTTCAACCCCCCGTGAATCTCGCCGGGCTTCAGGCAGAATAGCACTCGTCATCGGACGGGTGGACTTGGGAGGCCTCAAACCCTCTTGTGGAATCGTGGGGCGAAAAGTTCCCCATTGTTTCTGCCTGGGGACTTGCGTCGACCAGAGGCAACGTATTTCAGCTTCCTTCTTTCCTTTCCCTAATCTCCCTCACTTTGGTGTATGGTTTTGGTTTCTGTTGCTTGCTAGACGTTTCAGCGCGATCAAGAGTTTTTTTTAGTTTTTTTTTTTCCGGGTATTTTTGATACTTTGAAAAAGAAAAGCCAGGCCGAGGATGTCCTGTTCATTGTCATCTCAAACCCGTATATTTACTTTCCCCGTATATAATCACGCATACCAACATCTTCGCGTCGATATAGATTTTAGATAAAACCCTGGCCCAGATACTGAATCTATACAATCAACAGCACATCAAGTCGCGAAGTGATTTTGGTGGTTTGCTAAATTGCACTGTTGGCAACGCATCGCTGATGCATTTAGCCTCTGTCCTGAAATACAAACGATTGCTGATGCCCAATTTTGCGTATATGTCAAGCATATGCTACACGGGTAACATCCCTTGGAATGAACGCCAGTTTACGGAGTAGCATGACTTAAATTCAATTCTTGGGACAGCTATGGGAGTGATGAGGGTGTCTGATTGCACTTGATGGAATGTTACCAATCGGTATTGGACCCTGGTGATGCTGTCGTCACCTCTACTACACAACGGGTCTATGATTGTGGCATTTTCAGTCATTTGCTTCTAGAACATGGGCAATTTTTGAGTGAGACACGTAGCCAAGACGGGTACTCTTTCTTGGCAGGGTCGTACAGTTACATAACAATAGAAGCCCGCTAGTCTATGGTACAGACCTGACTTATATGGAAGCTGTCGTAGACAAAAAGTGGATCCACCATAGCCGAGCAGCAATTGTGGCTTAAATCACCTTGCGACAGAAGCCAAGTAAAGGCCGGAACTGGTGGGAAGGTTGTTTTGAATCTGTCGATATGTATCGGAAGAAGAAAATGGCAATAATAAGAAAGAGCAAGCAGACATATTCCGAATTCCAAATAACACAAGCTGTCGTGATATAAGCCGTAATTGCGCAGTGGCGATTACGGATCTGGTTTTGTCATGACACAAGCGGTTTCTCTCGGAATCAATGCCTATCAATTTGCATTCGTCTAAGGTTATGAAGATGTGATGAATGCATTCCTCGCTGTATAGGAGTAGGCACATGCTGGTAATGAGAAGGCAATAATATCCCATGGCATACCTTCCGCATTCGGTGACTAAAATGGTCTTCGGTGAGGTCGGTGGCCGGGAGGAGAAAGTGGATACCTGACGAGGATGCCTTGTTGTGCATACCTATCTGTGGACCCATACTCCGTACTATGTTTCCCCCCAATTGTCTCACTTTACCAACTTTGATCTGACAATCCAAGTTCCAACCATCATCATACCACTTGTTCAGCATCCGGTTCGCCTCTCAATCTTAAAGCATGTATGGTACAGAATTTTCCTGTTAAATGACCGAACCTGTTTTACGGGCCAACATTCATTCTTCCTTCGTGTCTGCCTAGCTCGTCTCGCCCCGGGCTACCGATGAAGAAAAATTTACGACCATGTCAGTGGCCCCACGGATATCGACAATATCCAGCCTGGGCTGTTTGCCTTTTTTACCTATCATCTACGGTGTCACCTTACGCACATCTCACCACCATCACCTGGTTTCTGGTTCCAGGCTACGACACGCAACCTGTGGAAGTCTCGCGCTTGTCACGCAGCAATCTCCCGATCGTGGCTAACGACCGGCTTGTCCTAGGAGGCAACGAGAGGCAACCCCACGGCGCGTGCCCCGAGCCGACGCCTCTTCGTGTTGGATCATGGCCTTGCGGAGATGCGCAGCTACCCGTCAAGTTGGGACCGCTGGCTCGTAGTCGTTGGTGAGCCTATCCCGAAACCGGAAGCCATTTTTTCGAGAGCAACACACGCGCCCGGCGGGCACATGCTCATCTCCGCTGAAAGGGAAAAAAAGGCAGCAATACGCCCGCCACGCGCTTTGTTAAGAGAGTCCGGTGATATGTAGCCAAGCCCTGGTGCAATCACCGGCTGGGACGCCAGCAAGTTGCGACCAGGCGCTAGCAAACGACAAACCCCCCAGACAAGGCGTCCCGCGGCTAGCCAGTGTGGCCTGCGGAAGCGCGACTGTTCTCACTTTTCTCATTCAGTCTCGTGTGCGCGCCCTCGCCGGATAGCCGTTGATCGACAAGTGTCTTTCGAGTTTCCGCCTGATGATGCAGCCTCCTCGGCAGGCTGCCGTCTCAGGGGGGGCAACACCGAAACCGGCACGGGGGTAGCTGCCTCTGGTCGTATGGGCAAGGCGTCACCGGCTTTTTTTCAAAATTGATTGACTGGCCTTTGCCCTACAGGCCCACCAACAACTCGGTCTCGATCTGGACATCCCTTCCATCGAAGTTCCAATTGGATGTCAATAGGAGGTTGCCCAGCCAAGGCTATTGTGTTGGGCTGCCTCGATCATTCAGCAGGGGAAGAAGGGGGGGCGGGGGGTATCGTGGACCGCTGCTTGGTCTATCAAAAAGGGGGCGGCGGCGGTCGCTTCTCCTTACGGTCTCGGTTATGCGACCAAGACTGGAAGCAAGGCTTCGGCGCCCGTTTGTCTGCGAGTTGTTCTTTTGCGACTTGGCAACCTTGGTAAATCGAATCGTCCAGCGGCTGTTGGTCCGTCCGTCTTGTTTCTTTTCAAAAACATCATCAACCTTTGTTGGCTCTCACTCGCTTGAAGTGTGCTCCTGTCGCACCAACAACGCTCAGCTTGAAGCCACTACTTGTTTGTCTTTTTTTTTTTTTTTTTTTTTTTTTTTGTGCAATATTGGAACATTGGAGTCCCTTCCCGCACGAGCAAACGATGTTGTGTAGGCCGGTGCTCTATGCATGACAGGGGGGGTTTTACCATTGCTTTCTTTTCTCGCCCCTGACGCCCCTTGCACTGTAATAGATATGCGCCTTCTCACTGGCTCACTACGTCAGACTTGGGGGCGGGATTTGAAGTCAATCTGTTGCTTGTCTTCGGCCGTCGTTGATAGGCCAAGTCGTCAATGTAATGCTTTGCTTTGCAGGCATCAAGGAACGTCGCAGACTTCAGCCCAGCCGCCTCGTATCTTTCAGGCCCCCCAATAGGGCAGCAGCTCGCAGCCTCCCCCCCTTTTTTGTGTCGATCACATGATTTCCTTTACTTGGGACTTTACAAACGCGGTGACGTTTGAGAAAAAAGACAGCCGGCCGGTGGCGGGAGAATGACCAAGCCCTACGGCGCCGGTCGGGTGGATCACACATGACGGCCCGAGAAGACGGGGAGGTGTGGGGTTTCCGATGGTGCCGAGAGGGGGGCTTGCGGCATGCTCCGTTGCCGCCAGCAGAACCGGACGAGCCGCGACACGAGGTCTCTTCCTTTCGGGTCGTCACGTTTGACGCGCCCGTTTCCTCCAAGCGAAACTCCCCAAAGTGGGCATGCCATCCACATCGGCTTTCCCTCTTTTGGCCTGGCTTCGGTCGCACAAGAACGCCTGGCCGATGTTTCACAGTTTTAAAGCTGAGACGACATTCGAACCGCCCCCCGGTCTTGGGCAACAACGAGCCCGGTTTTCACACATCACACGCCGTTGAAGAGCATGCTGCCCGACAAGCCTTTCGTCTCTCTCAAGTTCGGGACTTTGGTCATAATGTGACTGTTACGGGTCACATCGACCCAACGCGTCACGCGAGAACGAGCCGACGGCAGAGAGCGTCTCGTCCTGCACCACCATCCAGCCTCGGAGACAACTCAGCGCCGTCATATCGTTACATTACTGCGACCCGAGAGGATACGATGGTTGCCTTGACACATGGCATGCTCCACGTACGCCCTGTGAACTTGTATTTTGGAGCGTCAACGACCCTTCATTTGGAGGCGTCCAGGGTTGGACCATATCCATCAATATCGGGCCCTGTTTCGCAGCAGTCTCTCCGTTCGCAGTCGTGGCATCCTGCCATTCGGAGCCTCACAGGTGAGGGGATCGAATAGGAGCATTGTCGTGGCCCATATCGGAGACATACCAGATACTAGGGCACCTCAAATGCGGGGGAAAAAAAAAAAAACAGGGCTGTCAAAAGCCTGAAATCTTGAGGCTGTAGGAGCTAGTCAGCTTCCTGGTTGGGTTGCTGGGCTCCCGTGATCTCTTAGCTCGAGACGGGCTGCCGCTTTACCTACGCGTTTTGCTTAGGATGCGCATCAGCGGATGCACGTCTGCTACCCGCGTCGCAAGGCCTGCTTTCTAGCGGCCCGCGCGTCTGTCATTTGTGACCAAAAGCATTCGGTCTGATGGAGGCATGTATGCCTCATACGATGTCCTATTGGACTCGGATTGCTGGAGTGCTCATGCGAAGCCATGGCTCGCCAGGGGAAGGAAGACACTAAGAGGTCTGCCGAATGAAACGCAAGAGCATTGGCGGGACCCCCGTTCTCATTGGCCGTACTGCCAGAGGCCAGCTCGAGCGGCCGATCTGGCATTTGAACGACGCCGCGGGAAACTATGTGCAGGCGCGCCGCGGGGAAGTGATCTTTAGCGGGTAGTCTAGTCCATTAGGCTCATCCAGGGTCCTACGATGGTCTTTGTTTATCCCCCGCCTCAACGGGCAGATCTGCCGTCCGGCCCACGAAATGAACACACGATGGCAGGCAGCCTCGACACTCGGGTGCTCGACGAAGACGATCGACCGAACAAGGCAACGCCTAGGATTCTACGCCTCGCACTACCTACATACCGGTCCAGCGCCTCACGACGAGACAGTGAGAAATCCTATTACCCCAACAAAAGCTGAGGCACCGGCGGGAAAGGATGCCTACGAAGGAGTCACAGGTCTCGGATCGGTGGTACCGCGAGACGGTGAGCGACACGGCGGGGAACTCTGTCTGCGGAACACGCTCCATCCAGGCAACAACTTCCTTCTTGCGGGTCCTTTTCTGCAGGTTCCACGGGTTCGTCTCCTCCTCTGTCTCTGTGCGCTCCTGGTTGAGCAGAGAAGAGGAAGAAGGAAAAAAGCGGCTGTTATCCATTCCATATCCCTACATATCAGTATGTTTCAGCCTCGCCGCCTGTGGGACATACCAAGTAAAATGCAGGTCGTGATGCACCTTCGGACCAGATTCATCGCACAGAGACCTGGTGTTGCTCGAAGAAAAGCGCGCATCCTTAATCGACGTTACGGTAAAGCGCTGAGACATGCATCGGTGACACAGCTTCGGCTACAACATGAACTTGAGGGGTCCCTTGTCATCCCCCACATAGGCAGCAGAGGCGTACAAATCTCATGAATCTGTCGCCTTTGCGGAACGCACAACGCCAAGGAGGGGGGGGTTGTTTCTTGACCAGGAACAATGAAGGCGAACACGCCATGGCAGGTGACCTTGCCGTTGTCGTACGCGCACTCCGTCTAAGCCTCCCCGAGTGCGCCGTCAGATGTAAGGCGTTGATCAAGATCAACAATCCGCAGTTCTCGGGGCTGGAGTTCCACGAGAGAAACCTTTTTTTTATCGTTTTTGTGTGCTAACCCTAAGGCATGTGTTGCTGCCCCATGATTCCAAGCGTCGTTGCCTTGTGGGACGTAACCCATGGACGGAAGCCCGAAGCCTCGGACTCCCGGGGGGTCCCATGACCAGGGTTCGGCGTCGCAAGGATCTTGGCACTTGCGCTCGGGAGCGGGGGGACGGGGCTGTCATGCGTATGTCGAGTCTATTTCACTTTACCGAGATGTCGGTGAACGTCCCTCTGAAGGGGAGCGTAGGGCTTTCGAGACAAGAGACGCGCTGTGCGGGAAAGAAAGGAAAAAAAATCCCCTGACGCCTATAATGGGGGAGCGGTGAGGAACTTGACCGTCTTCAAGCCCCGGGCGGGACGCCGGTGCGGGCGTCAGGCTACGGGGGACCCGTTGATATTCGGATTCTGCATGGTTGATGTTTGCTAGACCGCAGTCGGGTTAAACTTCCTGCAGCTGCTGCCGCTACTTACCAGCCTTCTTCCTCGAAGAGCTGGAAAGCGGGAGAAGAAAAAACGGAACTAGCAAACGAGCGGTGTGTACGCGAACATTGACCAGGGGAGACCCGACAATCTCTGCCTCCCTTCTCTTTACCCCTCCAGTTCCTCGAGATATATACAGTCCATCATCGTTCCGGTTCTCATTGTTGCAGCCTCGTTAAAAATAAGAAATGGAATATAAATACAATCCCTTGTTGGCGTCGGAGCCTCTCCCCTCTGGGAAAGGCCCATGCGTCCACCGACATGACCGAACGCATACATCCACCCTTTTCGGCTCAGAACAACAGCATAAGGCGGCTTGGCACCGCCGGTTCCGGCCTGCCCACGTGTATGTGTAATGCGCTTTGCTCGGCCTTGAAGGACAGGGCTGTCGATAAAACATGCAAGAACAGCGATACACACAAAGGACCATGCAGTAGACAAGCGGAGGGAAAGCTGCATCTCCCAAGTGCCCGCACACCGCATGTGTCTGGTCGTACCTTGGTCCTGGTCTAGTGGACGGCCGCAGTAAGGCATCCATTGAACTGCAGCATCAACGACATTGTCAAGGGTTACTAGAGTGGTCGCAGACAAAAGTGCACCCAGGGCGCCCGTTTCCCCGCCCAAAGAAGGCCGTACAGCCGCGGCAGATCGCATTCATGGGGTTCCGAATCTTTCCAAACGAAGCCTTGCCCGGGAAGAGTCTTTTTCTCTTGCAATGTTTGTGGTGGGAACCTTGACTTCGGTCAGGGCCTCGTTGTTGAACGAGGGGGGGGTTGCCTTGCCACGAGCAGGCTACACCGCAAATCCTCGCCTTTCGTCGAATATGCTGTTAGTTCCATCACCATGGATGCTGATAACAACAATAACAACAACAACAACAGCAGCAGCAGCAAAAATACCCGAAAGTGTAGGGGGCCGGGACGTGGAGTGTAGGACGCCTTCGGTGAGGGCGGCCGGACACCACACTGTCAGACTGTTAAAGGCTACTGACACATCCCTGCTATTCGACGTGACTGCTCCAACCGTCTGATGTGGATTCCCGCCCTACGTAATGCTGCGGGGGGTCGTGCCATGTTGGTCTGATGTCTTGTGGTGTAAAAGGGTGGACCGGATGGCAATAGAGTTCGGCCGGGCGACGGCCCGGTGGTTTGACAGTTGAGGACGGGCATCTAATCTGATCATGGATAGCTCTTCTCAGTCTCCACTGTGAACGAGTCCCCTATCTGTCCCAGGAAGGCAATCGTCATCAAGTGAACACACGTCTGAATACCGTTCTCTCTCTCTCTCTCTCTCTCTCTCTTTTTTTTTTTCGCATGAAGGGCTGTAACGATGGGGATTTTCTCGGTGAAAGGGCCTCGAGTCAACGACATATCGGTTGGGCCTGGAACTCGGACAGGCAGCATGTTTACAGCAACAGTCGATTCGTGGTTTTGAATCTTCATGGCGAGCCGACTTAGCCGGATAGGCTCTGTTGATGTCGAACCATGACGGCACACGATTGAAAGACTCTTGAGAGACACCTCAGCTTTGCCGGTCTCGAGTCAGTGAAGACTGTAGGAGCAGAATGGCGCCTAGCCTCTTTATGTTTTTTTTCTCCTTTTCTTTCTTTTTGTTCTTTCTTTGCTGGACGTACTGCCAACAATTTGCAAGTGACTAGCGATGACCGACACTCCCTCTCTTTACCATCGTGTAAGTTTCACTCCACACGCCCTCCGTTGTGACGTTCCCCCTCCCTCCCTCCCTCCTCCTACCCCGTCGCGACCGAGTCTACACGCCGCTGTCGATACCTTGACAGCCCAAATTCAAAGCTTTTACCAAGTTGCTTAATCGAAGAAAAAAACCTGGCCCACCCGTCTTAACCGTACTCTCTCCCTCACAACCCGCATGAACCAGCTCAAACATCAGTAACCCCCCACTCGCGTGAGGTGTCCGTAACTACCCCAAGGCATTGGTCTTCGAGACCGTGGCAGAGTAAGCTCCTTGAACTGTATCGTCAAGTCCGAGCTCGACTGGACGAAAGACACTCATCCTTATCGGCGGTGCCACGTCGAGGGCGGCGCGGCACTTGACGTGTCGAGGGACGCGGCCATGGTCGCCAATCTAAATGATTCTACCTACGACCAATGCCAACCAGGTGGACAAGATCAAGCTGGAGGGCAGTGCAGGGTCGATATCGGCCATGTTACAACGCACGCAGAGGGACAGCAACATCCCCGTTCGTTGGCAGCAGCCACGGGACTGTCTCATCCATCATTGTCCAAAACACCAACACGAGGCGCGGAACAAGGTTCCTGTCGGAGACGTTGCATAAACTCGAATTCAATTACTTCATTCCTATCATATACTCTGCTTTTCTACGCCCAACGCATGTTTGTCTGCTTCTTGCGCACCTGCAGTCGTCGTTAGTAGGAAGGTCGGCTCTCTTCAGGCCGAAGAAGAGGTACTTACAATGGGACCCAGCACCGCAACACCGGCAGTGAGCGCGAGCACGGTCGAGATGAGGCTAATCTTGTTGAAGCCTTTGCCGAGGATGTCAAAGGTGAAGCTGGGGGCGACGCGGCTGCCAAACACATCGACACCATACGCCAAGACCAAGCTGGTGCTCTCCACGATGGTGGGCGAGGTGACCATCTTCTTGACACCGATGACGTCGCGCTGGTGGGTGATGACCTGTCTAGGGTCGATCTCCAGGGCCGGGTGGTACCTGACCAGGCCTTCGGCTTCCATCTCGGCGGGTGTCGGGTCGCGCCCCACAGGCCGGCGCGGCTCGAGCAGCTGGCGCGGAAGCCCGGCAATGGCGTGGGACTGGGGCAGATAGCCGAGCACGTGACGGCTGGTGATGCCCTGGCGTGTCTGGGTGACGGCCAGAGCAGCAATGGGAGCAGAGAGAATCCAAGCTTGGCTGATCACCGACGGGAGGGGGGGGGCAGTGGGGGTATCAATGGGCTCGGTTGACGAGAAGTTTGCAGCATCCCCCAGCGGGCCTCGGTCGTCGGGGTAGTCGCTCTCGTACAGGTCGGAAACGACGATTTGGTAACCCTTGAGGGTTTGGCCGGAAAGAGGCTGACCCGCATCGTCCTTGAGGGCGTACTCGCCAAAGAATGTGCACGCGAACCAGTTCTCGGCCAGTGTGCACTCGACATTCTTGGTGCCATCAACCCCCTCGTGAGTGGCGGTGTGAAGAACCAGGCCCGAGACCGAGTCAACAACGTAGACGTTGAGGGTCGTCTCGGCGGCATTGTACGCAGAGACGACGATGGTGTTGGGGTTCAAGTACTTGTACTTGACCCTTCTGTCACCGAGAACGCGGCCGATGGACGCAATCGGGTCGTGGGCGGGCCGTGTTGCGACGTTGACGATTTCGTATCCAGTAGGGGGAGAAAACTCCCAAGCGACCTGTTCCTTTCCGGTGCCATCCTCGATGATGAAGGTGAGGCCCTTGAGTTCGCCCTTCAGGCCGCGAACGACAACGGTCTGCGTCGGCGCCCATTCGGCAGGAACATCGCCGATGGCGCCGCCGTACCCGACAGGGGCAAGCCACTGGCCGGATGCGCTATCAACGACAACGGCAGATTGCGTTTGGACCCAGGAGCCTTGGGGCATGGAATCAACCAGCTTTCCCGTGTCGGTTTTGGCAACGACATACTCTCCGAAGTAGCCTCGCACAGTGACTTGGGTCTTTGCATCCTCGACAAAGATGCCCTGGACATCCCATGCATCCCATGAGGGGATCTGAGCAGCGTGAAGCTTCCAGATGACCTTTCCGTGCTTGCCAACGTCAAGGCCAAAGAGCTTGCCACGCCGGGTGACCAGAACGGCAATCTTGTTGAAACCAAAGGCATCGCGGGCGAGACCTTCCGTCTTGGAAGACAGTTCAGCTCCCGTGATGCTGCTGACCAGACGTTGGGGGATCGAGGCGAGGTAGTCCGGCAGGTAAGCGAGGTCATCAAAGTGACGCTTGAGACGGTGAATGTAGGCGGACACGACGTTGTCGTGGGCCTCGGCCTCGAGGGTCTTGGCCAGATCCTCGCTCTCGGGGATCTCGGCGAAGGCAGCGGCAACACCGCCGGTGAGGCCCTCGGGACGGATCCAGGCCTGCTCTCCGTTGCGGACAAGGACCCAGTCGTCCAAGGTGGTGACTGCGGCACAGCGAACGGCAAAATTGTCGGCGGCCTTCTTGATGACCTCGGAAACGGCGTGGATTGCGGTGACGCTTTCTGAGCCTTCCTTGAAGGCCCACTTTCCGAGGACGGCGTGGGAGCTCGAAGCCGTCAGAATGACTTCCTCCTGGGTGATGCGAGTGAACCAAACGTTGGCGCCATCCGAGCTAGTCGAGAAGGCGCCCAGGCCCGGAAGCACGGGAAGCTCGTGGTGCTTGGCGACTGCGTTGTTCTTGATGTTGACGTGGTACACCTCGCCCTTGTGGCTGTCGGCGGATCTGCTATGGACCAGGAAGTGCGGCTCGGCGTTGAGGTGATGCGGGGCATGGATGGCGACGTCCAGCGTCTTGGCGAACGGCAGAGGGAATTCCTGCTTTGACTTTGTGCCCAAAACGTTGACCTTGAGCTTCGTATGTTCGCTGTCGAGCCAGGCGACAATGGGGGATGCCGAGTTGGCGCCGACAAACATGACGTCCTTCTTGTCTGCAACGTCGCCCTTGCTGCCGAGGTTGATGTCGTCGATGCGCTTGCCAGTGAGAGTGTCGTGGACAGACACGCGCACACCCCACATGCCTTGGGCACCGTAGAGGCTGACGACAAAGATGTTCTCGATGTTGTTGGAAACCTGTAGCGGGGTGGTGTTGCTCGGGTCCTTGAACTCCCAAACCAGGCTGCCGTCGCCCCCGTTGATCCTTCTCAGGACAGTAGTGCCGTCGGCGTCCTCAAAGAGCGCCAGAACATCCTTGCGACCGTTCTCCGTCAGCTCCATCACCTCGAGATCACGGATCTCACCCTCAAAATCGATCCACCAAGCGTTCCTTCCCGACAAGGCGTTCCAGGCATGCACCGAGTTGCCGTAAGCTGATACAACCCAGTCCTCGCCCTCGGCCGCGCGCAAGTGTCCGCCACCATAGGTAATATCTCCCGTCAGGAATTGGCGCCAAACGACAGCGCCATTACTAGGGTTGACAGCACCGAGCACGCCGACATCGCTGAGGGTATAGAGCAGAGAAGCCTTATCGTCGCGCCGGGGCTTGTGGAACAGAGTGGTTTCGACCTGGGGGACGCCGATGAGTTCGTGGTGGTAATCGATATCGCCAACCTCATCGACGAAGACGGCGCCGACGAGCGATGAAGCTGCAAGTAGCAGCGTCGTAAGGCGCATTGTGATTTGGGGTGACGGGGAGGTTTCTGAGCTTGTCGTGGAGATGGACAGCTCCGAAAGTGTGTGAAGGAAGCTCGCACGTCACTCTGAAGGTGGCAGCGCAAAGGGTGCGTTAATACCTGTACAGAGCAGAGCAGAGCACTGAGGGTACGTACCTCGGTGGGTAGGTTCCCCGTTGGAGGCGTGGGCTGATTGGGATGTGTGTGGGGGGGGTGGAAAGGGAATGGGAAAGGGAATGGGAGGTCTGTGTGTGCCCGGCGCGCAACATTAACAGCCGAAAGCTTTCTGAAGATTGCAAAAGGGCCCTGCCACCGTGCGACTTTCTACCTCCGCGGCCAAAATCGACTCTATTCCCTAGAAGCCCGACCTCTCTCTCGGTCTCTAGAGCTCTCAAAATGGTAAGTGCATGGTGGAATCGCTCTTAGGGCACCAAATCAGCTAACATGTGCAGGCGCGAAATTCGGAAAAGGCGCAGAGCATGCTCTTTCGCTTCCGCGAAGCGCAAGCAGCAGACCTGGGCATCATCGACATCGGCCGGACAAGGCGGCCGAGAGTCATCACCGAAGTCGACTCGATACCCTCTTGCGAAAAATGGCGTGGCCAGGTGCTGAAGGAGATCTCGCGCAAGGTCTCCAAGATCCAAGACACGGCACTGAGCGACTACCAGATCCGCGACCTCAACGACGAGATCAACAAGCTCATGCGAGAGAAGTACATGTGGGAGGTGCAAATACGAAACCTCGGCGGTCCAAACTACATGCGCGGGGGCGGCAAGATATACGACGAGCAAGGCCGAGAGATACCGGGAGGAGGCAAGGGGTACCGCTACTTTGGACGAGCGAGAGACCTCCCCGGCGTCAAGGAGTTATTCGAAGCCGCCAAGGCCAAGGCTACGGACGAGAAGCCTCTGGAAACGAGAGACGACTTGCGGAAACAGGTCGACGCCGCCTATTACGGCTACGCACCAGACGAGGAGGATCAGGAACTGCTTGCGTACGAGCTTGCCAAGGAAGAAGAAGCGTTCGAGCACATGTCCAAGACAGGCAAGCAGCAGCCGCCGCCCGACTGGGAGCCATTGCCAGGCGACACCGGGGATGGAAAGGGCTGGGAGTTGCCGACTCTGGAAGAGGTGCAGGAGGAGCTGATCAACAGGCGGCGGCAGAAGCTGCTGGACCAATTATAGCAGCCAAGTCGTACGCTGGCTTTCCGCGTACGATGAGAACTGCTTCAATAACTTTTTTTTGGAGGGAAAATGCTCGCTTTTGGAACGCTGCACGGCTGCTATATCATATTTCAACGTTGGGAGTTCAGTCATGGCCCTGTGATGACGGCTGGCGTTCTCGGATGGCTTACGGTTAATCGAATACCAAAAAAATGATATTTCTCGCCAATTGGAGCGGCATCATACCAGACGCATCAAATTGGTCTAATTACTCCTTGTCCCAAACTTGGACAGTGGCGGAGCTGCTTTACAATCAATGTTTGATGATATCCAGGCCTCACTCAGATGGACTAGTTGGGCCTGGTGAGCTCGGTGAGCGGGGCCGATAAGATAAGGCGGCACGTGACCGTCGCGAACTTCAATTCGAGCTTCCAAGCTCGACTTTTCGATGACACGACCAGTGACATACCCGCCCAATCCCGCCACCACCGCCGCCAAAATGTCAATGTTCCGCGCCAAGAAGCTCGACCTGGGCTGTTTCATCAACATCCGGACGATTCGTGACCACACGAAGCGCCAGGTCTTCATGGAGCACGAACCCGAGAGGTGAGCCAGCGCAGACAGAAACCACCCACGCCGCGAGACGCTGCGCAGACCAAAAAGACTGACAAAGGCAACCCACCCCGCGACAGACAAGCTCTCCGCTACATCATCCGGAACACGACGCTCCCTCCGCGTGTGCGCGCCGAGGCGCAGCTCCAGCTGGGCCAGATGCACTGCTACACCCGGCCGACGCAGATCCGCAACCGCTGCGTCATGGGCGGCAAGTCCAGGGGTGTTTTCCGCGAATTCAAGATGTCGAGGGTATGTCAACGAGGCATTTCCGTCGGGGGGCGCCAACACCGTGTTCTAACACTCGGTTATAGTTCAACTTCCGTATGCAAGCGTACGAGGGTAACCTGCCCGGTGTCAAGAAGGCCAGTTGGTAAAGGGATGTATATGGGAGGGTGGACGATACAGAGCAGTATGGCGGGCGTGGGAGTGCCACTGTACAATACAAAGTGTTTGGCACGCTCTTCCAAAGGGCGGGAGATGTCTACGTGCTCAGGCGCTCATAGATGGGTTGGGTTTGGGAGTTTGATCGCATCCACCGTAAAGATTTGTACAAATATATGACACCCAGAAAAGAATGTACAACATCTCCAATCAGCTGTAAGTTGGGTTGGAAGAGGCCCCAGTGTTCGATGTAAGGCAGGAAGAGACGAGACGACTATGCGCCCTTGCCCTGTTTGTCTTTTGATTCATGTCGTATCTTCTTCCGTCTCGTTGTGCGCCTCCCTTTCATTCGCTCATACCCGTTTGCCTGCCTGTGCCTTCATCGAGTTCTTCCTGAGGAAAGCAGGAACACATCCCTTCTCATCCATCTGCCTTCAACCTCGTACCTCTGTCAACACCATCATCTCCTTCGCAAGCCGCCATGTTCCGCCGTCGCTGGCTTGGTCTCCCCAAGGACCCCATGTTCCCATCCAACCTCAAGGATCTCGGGCAAGTCTTCCCTCTCGTCTCGTCTAGAGTTGGAGAAACTAACACTCGCAGCTACTTTGTCAACGATCAAGACGAGATCCGCAACATCGAGAACCCCAACTACTACTTCAAGTACTACCTCACCAAGAATGGCCGGGTAAACGACCGCCAGCGTTTCCACTTCAACGGTAGGAACCAATCAGTTGTCTCCCATTGTTCGTCCTTGGCTACTAACTCCCAGTAGAAGCTGTTCGCGATATCGTCCACGACCGACTCGAAAAGGAAGGCATGAAAAAGATTCTTCTTCCCATCGGCGCCCAACAAACATCTCCTCATGTGCCGATCCTCACCAGCGCGGACTTGGCCACGGCGTCGCGGGTCGTCGTCGTCTTCGGCGAGCCTAGCCAAGACCTCGGTATCTTGGCCCTCCGGGTCGCCAACGGCCCTGGCGGCATCAACAAGGGCTCCATGGTCTCCGTCGTCCAGGAGATCGCCCGTCAGACGTCGTCCGTCTCTGATCCGTCCGCGCCCAGCATCATCTTAGCTAATACGGGCGAGCTCTGGTGGTGGCCGGAGGGGAAGAAGGCCCTGAGCCCTACTTCCGCCCATGCCGTGCCGCAAAAGAGCATGGTCCACCACGGCCGCGCGTTCAACCCGAAGCTTCACTCGATCAGCAAGAACGAGAGCACGGAGGCGCATGTTCGATACATCCTGGACGAGGTTCTCCCCGCGCTCGTTCCCTCGAGCGCCCGCCTTGATATCGTCGGTATCGGCCTCGGCGCCGACCACGCAACCAGGGCCCTCGACAGCCCAGACACCTGGTCCGTCCTCGGGCACCGGATCAACACGCTCTCGCTCCTCGGCAGCACGACCGCCATCGACGAGCTCTCCCACGAGCCGCTCAAGGAGTTCCTTCCCCGCCGCGCCCGGGCGTACATAACGGACGAATCCCCCACCCTCACGCCCCTCGCCCGGCCTGGCGGCAACCCGAACACTGCCTCCTTCACGCAGCACGGCTGCACCGTCTTCAGCTCCGGCGAGGAACACTACGTCGAGCGCATGTTTATCACCAGCCGGGCCCCTATCCTCGACTGGATCCAGGAAGTTGCCCTCGCGGGTCAGGATTACCGACACCCGGCGGTTATAGCCGTCGATCCGCGCGTGCCGACCATGGAGGAGTGGGCCGCCGGTGGCTTCGACGAGACCTGGGAGAGTTTGCCCGAGTTCGCGAGGCCGAGCCTCGGATATGCCATGATATCCGATGACCATGGGCATTGCAAAGTTTCGGACGGTATTCGTGAGATTGCGAATAGTCGGGCTACAGGGCATGGTGAAGGGGATGACGAGTAGACCCTGGGAAGAGTCGGACACGGAATATCCGCGTGAGCGGTCATCTCGTACGTAGAGGTATGGTCCTGACTGGACATGGCCCGGACAGCCTGGAGAGGGATGAGACTGTAGTCATCTTTCAAAGAAATCATTCTCTTCGCCGTCGTGCATATTGTATCTCCGTGCAAGTCTCCGGGGAATATGGCGTTCCCCTTTTGCATACGATGCAGGCAAACAATCTTCAATCCGCAGTAGTAAATGGGCTTGTCGCATGTGGACGTGAGGGTATTCATCTGGTATCATTACCCCCCTGAAATATGAACAGTATTATACAAGTTCTTGCCGCTCCTACCGCAACATTGACGCCCGGGAGATACAGCAACCCCATACACCTGTTTTGTCTTTCCTTCTGTTTCTTTGATTTTCTCCTCTTTTCCTCTTTTACACCTGGAGCAGAGAGGCCAGCCCAGAGGCGGGCCGCTCGGCCTGCACCAGCAGCTCCCTCGTCCGCCGCACCCTCTCCTTGACGACCTTCTCCTCCGCCACCCACCTGCCCTCGTCGCCGTCGTCGGCGGCCGTCTTGGCCTCGCTCCAGAAGCCAAAGGCGGATTTGACGGGACCCGCCTTGGCCTTGGCCTTCTTCTCCTCCTCCTCCTCCCGGGCCAGCCTCGCGACCATGGTCGACCAGTTCTGCAGCCCCGTGCTGAGGCACTCGCGGCACGTGCGCCGGGCTTCGCCGTCGCCGCCCGACGGGCCAATGGCGCGGAGCTGCTCCTCGGCGAGGTCGACGGCGTCAGCGCCGTCCCACCGCGAAGGCCCCTCCCTCGCGGTTCGCACTGCGCCCCGCCCGTCCCTTGGGCGGCGTAAGAGGATCCTCCGCCGATGTACAGGGTTGAAGACGTGAAGACAAACAGGAGAGAGCTCGGCGGGGGGTGGCGGCCAGGAAGGGGGGGCGGGAACCGTCGAACGAGGCGTCGAAAACTCTCCCTGGGCGATCAGTGTTAAGACAGCGCCACCGGCATCCAACCCGACTATGCGTCATCTTCGAGGTGGAAGGGCTGTGAGAGTCTTAAAAGGTATTGCTGCCGTCCGACCGGGTCTTTCCAGGTCCTAAGTCTACCTACGGGCTACCCGGGAAATACCAGGGTCAATCGGAGGTCGTGTCCCATTGAGGCGACTCTCCATTCCTTGGCACACCGTATGTCTTGGCAGGCGCTCGACCACGTCGAGACGTTGACGTGGGTAACGTGGCGGGCGGGCGAGGTCCCAGACGCGCTGCCAGAGAGTGGCGGGGCGGGCGTCGGAGGGGCGCTCCTGGTCCGCGGGGGGCGTCTGCGGGAGGGCGCGGCGGGCGCGCAGGACGGAGACGAAGATGGGCAGGGCGGCGCTGACGTCTCCGGCGCGGGCCTTGTGCAGGGCGATGGAGGTGAGGACGGTCAGCAGGTTCTCGGACGGCGGCGGCGACAGCTTGTCGTTGACGAGGGTGTAGGTGCGGGGGTCGACCTGGGGCGGCGAGCCGGACGGCGCCGTGCCCTCCTCGGTCGCCAGGGATAGCGCCCACTGGTACATCCTCTCGGCGGCGTCGGGCAGGTTCTTGTAGTCGAGAAAGGAGGCGTAGCGCAGGGCGGCGTCCATCTTCTGGCGGTCCGTGAAGCCCCTGGTGGTGAGGATGCGCAGGTAGTGGTTGTCAGCCGGCTCGCAGGCGGGCTCGCAGTCCTCCTCCACGGGGGCGCTCTGGGCGCCGGGCGGGATGGGTCTCGGGCGCGGGTTCGAGGGGCCGATGACGACCTCGGGCGGGAAGACGTATTTGCTCTTCTTGTCCCTGACCCAGCCGTCGAGCTGCTCCGAGGCCTGCGCCAGGAGCATCAGCAGCTCGTAGTAGCCCCGCCTCCAGTTCTCGCTCTTGGCGGACAGGTCCTTGCCGGCGGCGCCGACGCCTTCGATGGACAGGGGCTCGTCGAGGAGCTCGCGGATGCCGGCGCCGTCGCCGGCGGGGTCCTCGAGCCTCTTGAGCATCTCCCGGCACGAGACGAGGACCTCGACCCAGTCGACGTCGTGGCCCTGGCTGTCCTTTGCGGCGTGCTTGGCGCCGCGCACGCCGACGCGGGTCAGGAGGGACCACTCGTGGGGCGTCGGGTGCTCCTTCTCCAGGGCCTCCTGGTTCAGCAGGAAGACGATGGCGAGGGCGCACAGGGCGGCGCCCCAGATGGAGACGTTGTAGCGGAGGAACAGGCGGCCCTCGTAGCGGAGCCAGCGCTTCTTCTCGGTGGTGAAGTAGCGGACGCGGGGGTAGCGCGAGGAGGCGACGGGGATCGAGAGGAAGGGGAGCTGCGGCCGGCCGCGCGAGGCGAGGGGCGTGGTGTTGCTCGTGAAGGGCCGTGTGGTCTGGAGCCGGAAGAGCCTCTGGAGGAGGATCCGGCGGAGGGCTAGGCGCTGGCGCATCGTGGCTGCGAGGGGCGGCCCGGGTTGGGGGGGGGGGTTCGATTATGTGTTTGGTGTATTCATGTATCTTCGCGGTTATTTTCGTGGGTGTGTGAACCTTCGGATCTCGAGGCTGCGGGACGCCTTCTGTTTGAAGGGGATGATGATGATGATGCAGTTTTGGGTCTGTTCGGTGAGCTCGAAGCTTGAGTACCGATCGGGGGGGGGTGAGCTGCCAATTGGTGCCACCAAAAAGAATTCCGGTGCCGCTGTGGGGATGGAATTGGCGGCGGTCGGGGCAGTCGGTGGGTGGTTGTTCCGCCCCAAGCCGGGATTCCGGCTGCTGATTGGCCACTCACCTTGTCAACTTTTTATTTTTATTTCTTTTAAACTATTTTCTTCTTTACCTTTCCTCCCCTTATGACCTTTGACCGCCGGCTATGGCGCAAACCCGATTTTGCGATTGAGACCCGGTTTTTTTTAATTGTTGGTAAGAGAGAGAGAGTCCCGTGAGTGTATATGTATATGTAAGACTGGCCAAGTTGACGGTTACTCACCATATATCTCCTGCTCTGATTTGTAGCCTCTTGATTTATCCCCCTCCCTCTCCATGATGAAAAGGCGAGGTTGAATATGTCTTCGTTCTTCTCCAAAGCGGCATCGAGTCCGCATGCACAACTAGCTGCCACGGCGGTGTTGTCAGGCGCGACGGTGGCATGTCTCATTTTCGGATACCAAGCATTCGAAAGAAAGGAACGCATCGAGCACTTGAAAAGGTCCATCCCGTCGTCTTCTATAGAAGCCGCAAATGTGCGTCAAGTTTCCTGCCCTCTCTCATCGGCGCGCCCAACTTCGACCATGGACTAAAATCATTACAGCTCACCCACTTCGGCGCCGCGTCGCCCCCTATCGACAAGGAGGATGCTCGCAACCAGGCTCTCGCGAGGAGGGCGCAGGCCGGCGACTTTGACGAGGAGCTCATCCTGGAGCAGCTGGCCCGCAACAGGGTGTTCCTGAAGGACGAGGGTCTGCAAAAGCTGCGCAACTCGTTCGTCATCGTCGTCGGCTGCGGCGGCGTCGGCTCCCACTGCACCGCCGCCCTCGCCCGCTCCGGCGTCTCCAAGCTCCGCCTCATCGATTTTGACCAGGTCACCCTCAGCTCGCTCAACCGGCACGCCGTGGCCACCCTCGCCGACGTCGGCATCCCCAAGGTCCAGTGTCTCTACCGCCGCCTCATCGCCATCGCCCCCTGGGCCAATTACGAGCTCAAGAACCAAAAGTTCGAAGGCGCCGTCGCCGAGCAGCTCCTCGCCCCCTGGGGCGGGGACGGCCAGAAGCCCGACTACGTCGTCGACGCCATCGACAACATCGACACCAAGGTCGCCCTGCTCAAGTACTGCCACGACCATGGCATTCCCGTCATCTCCAGCATGGGTGCCGGCGCCAAGGGCGACCCGACCCGTGTGAACGTGGGTGATATCGGGGCCAGCACCGACGACGGGCTGTCGAGGGCCACCCGCAGGAAGCTGAAGCTGCAAGGCGTTACCGGCGGGATCCCCGTCGTCTACTCGACCGAGGTGGCCGGCGAGGGCAAGGCCGCCCTGCTGCCGCTGTCCGAGGACGAGTTCAAGAAGGGCACCGTCGGCGATCTCAGCGTCCTGCCCACGTTCCGAGTGCGAATCCTCCCCGTCCTGGGCACCATGCCCGCCGTCTTTGGCTACGTCGCCGCGAACCACGTCATCCTCAGCATCTCCGGTGAGAAAAGCCCCCCCGCAATCAGCGTTTTGACTTCTTTTTCTTTTTCTCTCCTTCTCTCGATCAGACTGACCAACAACAACGCCCCCCTCAGGTTACCCCCACGACTACGTCCCGGCGAAGAACCGCGACAAGCTGTACACGGACGTGGTGGCGTTTGTGCAGGGCTCCGAGACGAGAATCGTGCACCACCGGTACGGCATCGAGGAGTCCAAGGGCCTCCGCATCCCCGTCTCGCTCGGCGACGCGGCGTTCCTGACCGAGGAGCTGTGGAAGGGGCGTAGCGCGGTGACGGGCCTCATCAACCGGCTCGTGCTCGTACGGTGGAGGCGGCCCTCGGGCCCGACGAAGATGCGGATCGGCGAGGGCGCCGAGGAGCAGAAGTGGTCCAACGTCCGGTTCCGCGACCTGGTCTGCATGACGCGCGACGAGGCCCTCCGCCACGAGAAGGAGTACCTCAAGAAGGACGATACCAAGCTGGAGGACCTGTACGATGCCGAGGTGATTGCGCGGGTCGAGGAGAGGCTGAAGGAGGCGGTCGAGGTGGAGAAATATAGACTATAGACGCTTGCGAGGACTAAGGACACCCGGGGTCATATTATGAGTACATGCGAACAAAAGTTATCCGAACTGATGGTTATCTTCCTTTTGGAGAAAGAAGACGGCCTCCTCAGGGAGTGGCTGCTGCTGTGGCGCGACGGATGATCGGGACGGAGGTGTGGCGGTGGATGTGAGGTGTGGCGGTGCAGGTCGCTCGTCAGAGTGGGGAATGGACACTGTACGGAGTAGGCAGTACCTACCTAGCTAGCGACCGTGTGTGCCCAAAGCTCCCGTGTCTGTCTGCGTCGCGTCTGGTCGCGCTTTCTTCCTTCCTTCATCACCTCACTGGGATTTTCTGCCAACAGACAAAACCTCGAGTTTCCGCGACAACAACGGTCGTTTCTGATCAGGCAAATTGTGCCTCGTCGGGTTCATCTCATGGTATCCATGCGGAAGGGAGACTGTGACTTTGTATTCCCAAGCGCACCACCATGAGTCGTGGCTAGAGGTGAGCCGGCCGGAATCGCTGGATGGGGACCATGTTGCTGACGATATTGCAGGGCATATTAACAAGAATAGTCTTCGTGTTCGGTCCTTTTCCCACGGATCGTGCCGAGAGTGTCAGCAGTGCGCCATTCAGGAGTTTCCTATGCAGCAGCAATCCAACGCATCAGCTCCGCGGCTCTGTATCTCAAGTGAGACGTGGCAAAGGCATGGGTGGACACTTCGGGTATCAAAGTCCCTCCCGATAACCCATTTGTCCCCAACCTCTTCTGGAGACTCTTGTTCAATTCTTGCCCCTCTCGCTTCGTTTCCGTTCAAATTTGCTTCCTCTAGGACGGGGTCGTCTCTTTTAATATCTTAACCCACCTCCAGCCTGCGGTGATGACAGCTTTCACATCAGGGTTACGGGATCATCAGTGCTGCGGTTCTGCACAGAACCCTCCACGCGATGGCAGGACCAGCACCAAAGAACAGAGATCTGAGCAGGAGACATGCTGAGGCGTTCCCCGGCATGGATGCAATCGTTGCGCCGGTGTGCGGCCGGCTCTCGTTTCTCGAGATCCCGTGCCGCAATGACGACAGTTTTTCTTCATAGCCTAGAAGCTAAGCCCCGTCGAGTCCACGGCCCTCCTCGCGGAGGGTGTACGGTTCGGCCCTGGAGCATGGCTTATGACAGGACGTATATAGTTTTCAATCGGAGCTGGCCGGTAAGTTGAGACCCACCCTCTCAATGCGCTCGCGGTTGGGGTGTCGCTGACGTGGGCGTCGCAGATGTCAGGAACTGCCGGCCAAGCGGCGGTGCAGCGACACGATACAGAATTGCCCGGTGATGACACGAAGTCCAAATAAGCCAAAGTTGCAGACAGCACGAGGGTCGATCCAGTCACTTTGGCGGAGTCCCATCGGTCGTTGTCCGTGAGAACATAAGAGAGCTAATCTGAGGGCAATTCTGCGAGTCGAGGAGAGGATGTCTGGTAGTGACAAGCCAAGCCAAGCCAAGTGGCTTGGTTCCGGGTGGAAGGGGTATCGAGCCGTGATGAGGTAGGTAGCTGTATGCAGAACATACTGGTTCAACATATTGACATTGATGTTGCAAGGCCATCAAGGAAGGTCAACCAACCTGGTCTATAGATGTAGAGCGTGGTAGGTGAAGGCATCACGAGATGAGGTGAAGCCCTCGGAGGCTTCTCGGTGCAGGGAATGGGTTGGCATCCCAGCTGTCTGCAGCATGCAGCCTGCGGGATTACCCGCCGCAAACGGTGACTCAAAGACTTTTGCGCAGCGAATCACGGCGCGTCCCCCGGGACATGGATGAGCTCATCTTGAGCTAAGCTCTGTTCCCGCATCTGATTCCATCTATATATCCCGCCTTGTTTCCAGCCCTGTTCCCCCAGACAGCGCGCGGGTCGAGCTAACATGATGAAAGACATTTAGTGTTTCAATCACCAATCATGGTTTCGTCTTCCCTTCTTTTCTCCGACATCGTGCATTACATGACATCTTGACCGCTCCAGGTGCTGACCCGAACTGAGCCGACCATCACTGCAAGCACCGAGTCTATCAGGACTCGTCGCCTTGGTACACCCACTCACTCACCCACCCACCAGAGAAAGGACACGCGGACCGTCGACGCCTTGCCGGCCATGGACCCAACCATGGCCGCCTTGCTTGAGAAGAGCGGCGCCGATGGCGTCCCCTTCCGCGCCCGCCCCGGCCACACCCATCACACGTGGGCCGGCACCTTCCACTCCCGCCCGGAGCTCTACATCCAGCCCGAGTCGCTCGAAGAGGTCGAGAAGGCCGTCAACCTCGCCCGCCAGCACCGCCGCCGCCTCGTCACCGTCGGCTGCGGCCACTCGCCCTCCCACATCACCTGTACCTCGAGCTGGCAGCTCAACCTCGACCGCTACAACCGCCTCCTCTCCGTCGACCCCGCCAGCGGCCTGGCCGTCATGCAGAGCGGCATCCGCCTCTACGACCTGTGCGACGCGCTCGACCGCCGCGGCCTGGCCATGCCCAACCTCGGCAGCATCAACCAGCAGTCCATCGCCGGCGCCATCTCCACCGGCACGCACGGCAGCAGCCTCCGCCACGGCCTCATGTCCGAGGACGTGGTCGCCCTCAAGATCACCCTGGCCAGCGGCAGGACCGAGTCGTGCTCGCGCGACGAGAACCTCCCGCTCTTCCGCGCCGCCCTGCTCTCCCTCGGCGCCCTCGGCGTCATCACCGAGGTCACCTTCCGCGCTGTGCCGGCCTTCGCCCTGCGCTGGACCCAGACCATCGACGCCGACCGCCGGATGCTCGACGCCTGGGCCGGCGACCTGTGGACCCAGAGTGAGTTCGTCCGCGTCTGGTGGTTCCCCTACACCCGCCGGGCCGTCGTCTGGAAGGCCGACAAGACGGACGAGCCGCACGCGGCGCCGCCCCGGCGCAACTACGACGGCCCGCTGGGCTACTACCTCTACCACAACCTGCTGTACCTCGCGCAGCACGTCCCACGCGTGCTCCCGTGGGTCGAGTGGCTCGTCTTCGGCATGCAGTACGGCTTCCGCGACGGGTCGGCCGTCTCCGCCGTCCAGCCGAGCCGCGAGGCCCTGCTGATGAACTGCCTGTACAGCCAGTACGTCAACGAGTGGGCCATCCCGCTGCACAGGGGCCCCGAGGCCATTGCGCGGCTGTCGTCGTGGCTGAACCGCCTCGCGCCGGGCGACGCGGGCTACGCGCCGCACGGCATCCCCTTCTCGGCCGACGGGCTAAATCCACGCGCCGGTCGAGGTGCGCGTGAGCGACACGTCGCGGGCGTCGTCGCCCTCGGCCGCCGGCGCGCGGCCGTACCTCGACCCGACGCGGCCCGACGGCCCGACGCTGTACCTCAACGCGACGCTGTACCGGCCGTACGGCGCGGACCCGCCGTGCCGGGCGCGCTACTACGAGGCGTTTGAGTGGCTGATGCGGGACCTGGGCGGGCGGCCGCACTGGGCCAAGAACTTCGGGTCGGGGGCCGAGGAGGTGGCGGCGTCGTACGACGGCGCGGACGTGCGGGCGTGGCGGGCGGTGCGGGACGGCGCGGACCCGGAGGGCATGTTCGTGGGGCCGTGGCACCGCGAGAAGGTGCTCGGCGCGGGGCCGAGGCTCGCGCTCGAGGAGGTCGAGGTCGCGAGGGTCCCGGAGAGGTTCCGGGGCGGGTTGAGGGTCGACGGCGCGGTGGGAGAGGCTCGGTGATGACGACGTCGAGTAGTAGGCGGGTCCCCTTGTCCCCAGAGACGCGCGTGTTTTGCAGGGAGCCAAACTAAAGTCAGGCAAGATGTCTGTAAGGGTCTATTAGCATTGTACTATTACGGTTGGTATATAGGTAGCAGATGGAGCTCATTGAAGCTGGACCGAGACTCGCCGATGTCAAAAGCGGCCGGACCAAGACTCGGGAAGAAATGTCTGCAAACGTGAAGTTCATCGTCACACAAGTTTAGGAGGAGATACTCCAAAATGGGGTGGATGGATAGACAGGATATGTGGATTACTCGCGCCACATTAGATGAGCATTCGCATAGTAGGCTCTTGGGTGGTCATCAGTAAGAGACAAAGTCCGGGGGTCCATGGAACGCAAGGAGGGGGAGCGGGTGGCTTCTGTTGGCCACCCCCTCCTCCGGTCGTCCGTCGCCCGTACGAGCTCATGTCGGATCAGAGGGCGCGGAGGCGCGATGATGGATCGATGAACAGGCACACACATGTAACCAACCCCTCCCCTGGCCGGATGAAGTAGCCTTTTCTGGATATCATTGTTGGTTCCAACGGCATCCTCGCCCAACGGCTGCCCGAGTGGTTCGCGGTTGCGATCGGGAGCCTCGTTCCCCCTCACCCCCCGCCCATGCCCCTCTTCCCACGACACGGTCTCGAGAAGGGAAAGCGGAGAGCATGACGGCTCGGTTTTGGGATACTCGTTTCTTATTCTCATACAGACTGAAATGGTAAAATGGTAATAGAATTTGACTGTTTTTGGTTTGTCGACGACGTTGGGCTTTCCTTTTCCCCGTTTCACTCCCAACTGACCCGAAGCCGCTCGAGAGGGGGAATAGAAAAGACCAGTAAAGGGGAAAACGTGAGCTCGTAAGGTAATGATCAAGTCAAAAGATCATGTACAGTAGTTGCCGCGAGGCTTGGAGGGGTGTGTTTTTTGCGTCTCCACGTTAACATGGAACCAAAAATAAGAATGAAAACAAGGTAATGAAGAGAGAGGAGAGGGGGTATCTTTCGGCTCCAAGAGAACTGCGCGCGGTGTCGGTCCGCCTTCTGATGGGGACCGGCGTTTCTGTTGTCTTTCTTTTTTTTATTCTTTCTTTTCTTTTCTTTTCCGTGTCATGAAACGTGAGGTGAAATAAAAAATAAAATAAAAAATATTAAAAAATAAAAAAGAAATAAAAAAAGGTAGAGGGGGAGAGCAGAAACCAACGCCTTGAAGAAGAGAGAGAGAAAAAACAACAACAGACCAACGAGCCGTGAGGCGTTTCCATCTTGTGTCCCAAGCCGCGAGGCCCCCCGATCCGTCTTATGACCGCCGTGATGCCCACATACATACACACACATAGCCGTTTCACGCCAACTTGATAAGATACACCGACAGCCTCCGTCGTCGCCGTGGCTCTCTTCACCACCCCGGCCACCTCGTGCGGTTCTGTGTGTTCCCGCCTGAGAGGAGGGGCCGTCTTCGTATCTCCTTCCGAGCTTTTTCATGTAAACTTTTTTTTCTGTCCTTGAGGGGGAGAGGGACGGTCGTGTGACTGAACATGTTTTCCCCCCTGTCCTGGCAATCCTGGTGCGGTGTAGGGTGGAATTCTCATCTACCGCTTCGTCGATGTTTTCCCTCTGGTGTGTGTGCACCTGCACGGAGATAAAAAAAAAAAACCGTATGTATATGGTCCTGGTGGATTCCCTCTATCGAAAAGGCGGCCAGGGAGCTGGTTTTTTTTTCGATTCCGAAACACCGAGAGATATAATAAAAGAATGGAAAAATAAAAATAAAAAATGATGGAAAAAAAAAAAGACACATCAGTGTCGGTGCCGGCGGGAGCTCTCGTGGCCGTGGCGGTGGGAATGGCTGTGCCTGTGCGACGAGCGATGACCCTCCCTGTGTCGCGACGAGGAGGAGGAGGAGGAGGCAGAGGCGGCGAGCTCGCGCTCCATGTCCTCGACGCGCGAGCGGTAGCCGCGGACGATGTCCTTGATGTGGCGGATGCGGTCAAAGTCGAGCTCGAGCTCGTCGAGCTGGCGGAGGAGGTCGTGGTAGCGGGCGATCTCGGCGTCGGCGCCCTCGACGAGGTTGCCGGCGCGGTCGAACTGGGCCATTGTGAACATCTGGCTCTGCTCGCTGAGGTAGACGATCTGCTGCTCGATCTGGCCCATGACGCGGTCAAAGTACCGGCCGAGGGCCGCCAGAGAGGTGCTGTCGAGGAGGAGGAGGCCCTGCTGGCTCGAGGCGCGGCTGGCGGCGCGCGACGAGCTGGATCCCGCCGCCGCCGCCGCCGGCTCCCTGGGCCAGGGCCGCCTGTCCCTGGCGCAGCAGCTGTATCTCCTCGTAGCTCAGCCCAAGCTGCGTGTCCGGCACTGCATTGACCTGGGTGGTGGACATGGCTCGGTGCAGCGCACCGTGCGCGGTTGGGAGGCGGCAGGACTAGCAGTTTTGTATGTGTGTGGGTGGTATGTATTATCTGCCTGTTCGTATGTGTCTGCGTGTTCCGTTATCTTCGGTATTGCCTCGACTCGGGCCGCGATAACGGACGGGGTGCGGCGACGGAGGTTTCGGAGGGGTCTTGTCCCCTGTCGGAGGTGGGGGGGGAGAGCTCGATGGAGGGAGGGAGGGAGGGAGGGAGAGAGAAGATGAGGGGTTTCGACGGCGGCGATCCGGGGACGGGAGGGGAGGGGAGAGAGAGGAACAGAGAGAGAGAGAGAGAGAGAGAGAGGGAGGGAGAGAGGTGTGCAGCGGCGGGCGGACGAGGGGGCGGCGGGATGCGACGAATGGCATGAGCCGCGTTGTTTGTTGTTGGAGGTCGGGAGCTGGGGGAACTCTGGAGCGGCCTTTGTTTGGGCGATGGCGGCGCGCGCAAAGTCATGATATCGTAGAGGCGGCGGGGATCATTACTGGTAGGTTTTCTGGGGTTTTGGGCGTGCGTGCGGGCTCGGCGCGAGCGAATTGGGTTCTCGGGACAGCTTTGCCGACGGCCGACGGGAGGGGGGAGACTCTCTCACTCTCTGAAAGAGAGAGAGAGAGAGAGAGAGAGAGAGAGAGGGAGGGAGAGGGGCGCGCGAGTCTCGACGTTGCAACGGGCCGCCCGGAGGGACGGGCAACGGAGTTACAGGTTGCGTGTAGGTCCACGTCGGGGCAGAGGCCGTGGCATCAGGCCGTGATGTTAGACGGGGGTGGTCCGGAAGGAATGTCGTCCAAAGAGGGGTGGGTGAGGGAGGTCGGTCGAAGACGAGAACTAGAAAGATGGATAGGGAGAGAGAGGGAGAGAGAAAAGGGGGGAAGAAAGAAAGAAAGCTGGTCTCGATGTTGGAGAAGAGGAAAAGAGGGAGAGAGAAGGACGAGCGGTGTTTGAAGTTGGGGGGGGGAAGAGGGATATTTTTTTCTTCCTCTTTTCTTTTCTGGTGATACACACATAGACTCATACACACAACACTCACGCACACACACACACACAACACAAGCTGGATGAGCTCGCACCCTCCCACCACCCACCGCTGTGATGAAAAAGGGCCCTGGTTGATTACGAGTTGGTTCGCTTGTCCGGCGCACAGGTCTCGGTTCTTGGTGACCCAGACTCAGACCCCAAAGGCTCCCCCCAGGTCTCGGCCGCTTTGACTTGTTGGGAGGAGGGGGGGGACAGGGAGCGGAGAGAGTGAGTGAGTGACGGAGCAAAAGCTCTCTCTGATGACGGCACGCGGCTGTCTCTCTTTTTGTACGGGTAAAACGAAGGGGGTCGAGATTGATATGTCCGTCCGGGCCATGGTAGGGAAAAGGGGAAAAGGGAAGAGGGAGACAGAGGAGGGACCGAGTTTGCTGTTTTGTTTCTTTTCCCCCCTCCCCTGCGCGCAGCTGACGGCGGTCAATCTCTCTCCACGCTTCTGGGACGGCGCAACCGCGAGTGACAGCGACGGAGTAGATAATAGGTAGAGTATCGACGGGGAAAGAAAAAAAAAAGCAATTTCGGCGCGAGGCTGGGGAGGGAGGGAAAATGGAGCAGAAGGAGGAAAGAGATTGACCGGTGACGGACGGCCCTGGTAGCGAGCGGCCGTGTTGGTTCTTGTGCCAGAAACGCACACGCTCACACACACATACACACCCGAGAGAGGCACGCACAGCCGCGTATCGCAGCCGAGACGAGAGCCAAAGTTGGGAAAGTGGTGAAGGGGTGGGTGGACGAATGGATGGACGGACGGG
The DNA here is from genome assembly GCF_000149035.1 of Colletotrichum graminicola M1.001. Classification (NCBI taxonomy): domain Eukaryota; kingdom Fungi; phylum Ascomycota; class Sordariomycetes; order Glomerellales; family Glomerellaceae; genus Colletotrichum; species Colletotrichum graminicola. The sequence continues at coordinate 138,242 of NW_007361038.1, read as the reverse complement.
TGGATGGATGGACAGGGACGACGTGTGGCATCCTTCGGTCAGTGTCGTTCATTAAGACAAGCGCCGGGTTCCCGCCGTGGGGGTATTGCGAGATTATTGGCCTTCCTATTTAGACAGACGGCTAATGTGCTCGTGATGATGGTATCCGGGAGGGTGTGGTTGGGGATTGGGGAGGGGGGGATCGGTATCTCGAGATGCTCGCTCGCTCGCCGCTCGACGAACGCTATCGCGGTGAATGGTTCCCAAGAATTGAGGGGTCGACAGACAGGCAGACAGATGGACAGATGGACAGGTGATTGACTGACTGTTGGCTGCCGTCCAGAAAGACCAGACGGGAGGCCGATGCCGAGCCACGGCTCCAAGTGAGACAAGGCCGAGGAAGACAGACAGACAGACAGAGCCGACGATGCGCCCACATGCTCTTTTACACCTGGAGACGGATGCAGATAGAAATGGTACTTTGTACTTTATTTCTTATTACTGCCGTCGTACTTGTCCTCCTCCTCCTCCTCCTCCTCCTCCCTCCGGCGAGACGGGACAGACCGGGGATCGGCGGGCGCGAATTGAAACACGCAACACCATACGACCAGAAGGGAGGGCTCGAAACGAGACAGTCCCCCCCCCCCCCCCTTTCGACCGCCATCATCTACCGGCCTGCTGGGCGCTGCACCAGCACGTACATTATGCAGACGCAGAGGGGCAAAGCCGCTCGGTTAGGTGCTGCAACGAGATGCACATCGCCTCGCTCCTTGCAGGGCGCTTGCTCGGCCTCCTCCCAGCGCTTGGAGAACCTCAGCCTCAACTTGCACCGTTGTAGAGCAAAGCTTCGATGGGGGGCATGGCCAGCATTCGTTTTTGTTTTTATGCAGGTTGTCATTCACACCGTCCGTCTTGTCTCCCATTCTTTCCCTTGATCGGTTATACGGCCGCCGCATGTCAGCCATCCTGTGTTTCAAAACGCCGTCCTCGTAGGGCACGCGTGCATCCGGTTGCCGCCCATGCTCTTGAGGACTTGGTGTGGCGCCATGTGTTTTAGGGTCTGGCGATGGCGCTCAGCCATCATCTGTGCCTCCCCCCCTCCCCCCTCGGGCCGGCAGAGCCAACCAGACACAGTCATAAGGAACTCGATACCGCCGCTCTCTGCCCAGTCCTCCGGCCTCCCCTTTCTCCAAGTCCCGTCCGGCCGGCCGGCCCGGAGCGAACGGCGGGCAAGCCTCCCCGGTGACCCACATCCCCCGTCCTGTCGGTCACCCGCGACCCACTCCCGATACGGCTCACGGAGCCTCTTCTTCCGTCGGCCACAACAGGCAAACGGCTCTTCAAGATGATGAGAGGCCATGTCATCCTGGTCTTCGAACCGGCCACACAGCCCATTCGGTGGAGAATCTGAAAATCGTTGCTTCTTATCCATGTCCTGGACGCCCGGCGGAAGACAATGGCCAGAGTAAAAACGGCGCCCCTAGGCGGAGATGGCGGCTGAAATATCATCAGAACAGCCTCCTTTTCTACAGAAAGGTTGCTGGATTTCACAGAATCACAACCCGCATCCGAAGACAATCGGCTCGAGAGTGAGGCCAAGAGGGGCTCAAGACCCGGGTAGCCGGGACGCTCTTCCCGTCCTCCCCTCGTCTTCCATCTATCCGATCGGCGTTTTTGCGTCTCCTCGTCATCTCGGTCCATCTCTGACCGTGAAGAACCTAAGCGCTCATGCTGTCATTGAGGGGTCGACGCAACTGCAATCCGGGGCACAGTAAGCGCATCTTGCGTTTCCCCATAAGAAGCCCCTCGACCCCTACCGCTCATGTTACTACTGAACCCCCCCCCCCCCCCCCCCAAGCTGGTCCGTCAGGCCATTGACGTTGACATTGTGACCGCCGCCGTTGTCATCATCACCATCATCATGATGCTCCCTTCCCTGGCGACTGTGCTCGCTTGCGTCTCCGCCGCGACGGCCACGATCCTCGAGAACGGCCGGCCGAGAGTGGCCGACTTCGCCGACACAAAGGTCGACCTGGCCGCAGGCGACTACGAGACGTACGATGCCGACGCCCCGGAGATCTCCTACAAGGGACGTTGGGACTCCAAGAAGATATCCTGGTGGGCGTGAGTTTTCTCTCCTTGGAGCCTTTTGGGACAAAACAAAGGAGAAGGAAATACATCTCACACACACACGCGTGCGTCGGCCAGGGCCCCGGGCATCAAGTTCGGCTTCACCGGCGAGACGGTCGCCGTCACCTTCGGCCCCCACACCGTCAGCGGCACGCTGGTCGCCTACCGGATCGCCGGCCTCGACTGGATGCACACCAACGTCACGGCCGGCGCGACCCACCTGTTGGTGAGCCCGGCGACGCCCGGCGTCGGCCTCGCCGGGCCCGTCAGCCCCGCCACCTTTGAGATGCGCGTGACGAACTGGGCGCGCGGCGTCCAGGTCGACGCCGTCCACGTCGCCGCCGGCCGCCGCCTCGTCGCCGTCCCCGACTACCCGCGCCGCGTCGAGTTCGTCGGCGACAGCCTGTCGGCCGGCATGTACGCCACGTACGAGGCGCTGGCCGGCTTCGCCTACGGCGTCGGCGCCGGGCTCGGCGACACCGAGTACTCCATCACGGCGTACCCGGGCATCTGCGTCGCCGACCAGGAGTGCTGGGGCAACCCGCGCGGCCAGTCGCACCAGTGGTTCTACACGTCCGACACGGGCGGCCGCGCGGCCGAGGTATGGGGAGGTACGTGTTGTCGTCGTCGTCGTCGTCGTCATCGCGCGTACGTGCCGCCGGAGCTGCAGCTGCAGCCGGCGGACCTGGCGTATTCGAACCTGAGCCTGGCCCCCGACGAACGGGGGTCGGCGATGGCATCATCAACCGGCCGGCTGACGGCGGCTTGCGCAGATGACCCCGAGCCCTGGGACTTTTCCAGGAACCCTCCCGCCGACCTCGTCGTCATCAACCTCGGCACCAACGACGCCAACGACGCCAACAGCGTCAGCAAGGCCACCTACGTCCAACACTACAAGAAGCTCATTCAGGGCATCCACGGCAAGTGGCCCAAGGCCCAGGTCATAATCATGGTGCGAACATGCCTTCTCCTCCTCCTTTTCATCCTCATCTTCCTCATCCTCCTCCTCCCCTCCGCGGCCACTGACCGACCAACTGACCTTCGGCCGCAGCAAATGTGGCAGGGCTTCTTCCAGGACGGCAACACGTATGGGCAGAACACGGACCTCAGGGACGAGGTCTACAGCGTCTACGAGTACTTCAACTCGGACGAGTACCTCGGCAGCCCGACGACGTGGGACGCCGTCACCAACACGACCGGCAGGGCGAGCGGGCCAGCCGAGCCGTTCGTCCACTTCTTCAACACCACCGGCATCCTGCAGCACAACGACATCGGCGGCCAGTGGCACCCCACCGACGTCGGCCACATCAAGGTTGCGAGCCACCTGATACAGTTCATCACGCTGAAGCTCGGCTGGCCCTTGTTCGCCACCGGTCCCGAGTGAGTTTGCCCGCCCGCCTCCGCTGCTTTTTTTTTTTCTTTCTTTTTTCCATTTGTTTTCTTGTCCAATGGGCTCTTCTTCTCTTCGTCGGCCCGCGATTCCTACAGAGACATGCCTGCCTCTCGTCGAGGAAAGGCATAATCCACGGACTCTCTTTTGCCTGGTGTCATGTGTGCCATGTTGGCTGACACACCCTCCCTTACATCACAGGGTTTACCATGAGACTCTCTACTGGAACGATCAGTCTGCCTATTGAGACGCGCCGTTCAGGGAGAGCGGCCATACAAGTGAGGATCTGGGGGACATGCATGACTTTTGCGTAAAACCCTCCTCCCTCTCCCCCACCACCCTCTTCAACCCCCCTCCCTCCTGCGGTATTGGTTCCTGACGGCACGCCGTGTCAAGAGAGAAACGCCGTCTTGTCATCTTGTCATTATAGCCGTCATAGCCTATATACCGCCCCTCGGTGATGTATAAGCATCCTGCCGTCCGAGTTGAAACGCCCGCCACCGCAGCCTGGCAGCGCCTTTGAAACAGACCGGTGCGCCTGCCAGGCAATGTCAACCGTGATGTGACGCGTAGGGAATGCCAAGCTTTTGAGCCTCGACCGATCTTGTCCGTGCTAGCAAGGAGGGGGGGGGGGCCTTTTCCCCGGTCATTTCCTCTCTCTCCCTCTCTCTCCCTCTCTCTCCCACACACACTCACTCTCTCTCTTACTGCTTGGTTATCCGGGGAGAGTGGTACATTCTTCACCTACGAACGGGCGACCCAGCCTCCGGTACCTAATTCTCCATCACCTCCACCCCCCGCCTCACCTGGAGTTCCACAAGAGAGGCTTAACTAAAGTACTGGTCCAAGGCGGTCCCCCGTAGGGTCGCACAGGTACACGATATCGACCATACACACGGGAGGTTAATAACTGGCCTGGTGCGTTTGCCGTTTGAGATACCTCATGGGTCAAGGAGCCAGACAAGACACCTTCACACCGACCAAGAAGACAGGGAAAAAAACCTGAAGGGAGGGAAAGGGTTCGGTCCGAGAGAGAAGTCATGCCCACCTTTGCGATGACTAACCCTCTCTCTCTCTCTCTCTCGTGTGCCCATGCCAAGAGGGCGCAAGGAGAAGAAGCACGGCCGCGTACGTGGCTTGGCCACCGTCTGTCTATTCCGCCTAAACTCGCCCGCGACAAGATGGACGCGCTGCGCATGAAGGCTTGGCCGTCAGATCGCGACAGGGCTGGGGCAGAATCCGAGACTCGAGGCTTGTGGCTTTTGAAGGAATAGGCGAATTTTTTTTCCTTGCCTGCCAAAACAAAAAAAGAAAAGAAGAGAAAAATCAGCCGGCAGAGGAAAGATGGGATGCCACGACCACCCGCTCCCCCCACCCCCTCCTGTGGTAGACGACGGTAGAGTTTTGATCTGTCTGAAATGACCAGAGAAAGGGCGGCATTACGGACGAAAGCTTGAAGGCTCCGATGGCAGGTCGTGACAGACGACAGACGAGCTGATTGGAACCTGGCGGGAATACTAAAACCAGCCATAGCAGAGAGATGCCAAGTGAGTTTGGACTGAGGACCGCGTCACGAGTCGAACCACATGACCTTTTTTCTTCCTGTTCCGCGTCCCGTCTCGTTCGCCTTTCTTCTTCTTCTCTCTCTCTCTCTCTTTCTCTCTCTGACCCGGTGTTGCGAGCAAGTCTCCATCTTTCTGGCTGTTTTGTTTCTCTTTGTCGCCTCTTATTTTCGCCTGCTCTATCTCTCTGCTTCCCTCCCCTGCCTTTTGCCTGGCCTGACCCGGCCAACACCCCCTTGTGACCTTTGCCGACTCGCATAACATGCATGCCGGGCTCCTGCGTGTGTGAGAGGCATGTGGCCATCCGGTTTAGGGTTCGGGGATTTGCACACTCTATCGATGATCTTTTTCTTTTTTTCCTTCTTTTTTATTAATAATATTTTTTCCCCCTTTTCTTTTCCCATCCAGGAGGGAGGGGGTTGGAGAGGAGGGGGGGAGGGATTCTCGAAACACGTTGCTAAACTGCAAATTCCCGGTCCTCAGGGTCTCTCCATCTCTCTCTCTCTCTCCATCTTCTCGCCTCCCGTTAATCTCCCATCCCACGGAAGACTCGTTTCCGTGGCCCCCCTACGTCTCCGGAACTCAGGCACGTCACGCGGCTGAGAGGAGCCTGTCCATCACAGCTGTCAAACGACACTCCCCCCTTCTCTCCATCTCTCTCTCGGCATCTCTTTCTCTCTACATACCTAGTATCATCCTTGAGAAGAGACGGACGGCCCATGTCGACTCTTCCAACACCACCCCCCCCCTCCCCCCCGAGTAGAGTCGCTGCCACGGAGGGGGCAACGCATTGGGATTCCCTAGCTTTGCGTCGGGGGGAAAACGCCAAAGGAAGCCAGGTTGGGACGATGAAGGGCCAAGCCGCACCATGAGACGGACAGGCGCACACGTTGCGTTACACTCGAGTCGTGAGGACCCAGACGGTGGCGCAAAGAAATTGATGACGCCCTTTTCCTCTGGGGCCCTTGGGACGTCAGGAAAGGGAAGTCAAAGCCGCGTCCCAAGCCCCTCCTCCCCAGTGAAGACGGCAGCTTCTTCCGCCCACCGTTCACGTCGTCTGGTGATGGGGGTCATGTCATACCGTTCATCCGTCGACGGGCAGGGGAGGGATGCTTAAGCGAGTAACCTCCGTTGTGGACTTGTCCGTCGGTTGACCGTTCCTCCGTGTCCCCCCCCCCCCCACAGACACACCCTCCCCCTCCCCGGCTGCTGCGTTAGCGTGTGAAGATCCGCGAGCTGGAAGAAGGGCTTACGCTCAAAGTTTCGTCGATCGTCTTTGTTCCATGGGTAGGGGAGGGGGGAGTGGAGCAGAGGGGATTCTTGAGTCAATCACCCAGGACTCTGTGCTAGGTATTTTATTTATATTTTATTTATATCATGTCCGGGCCCAAAGTCTTCCTGTTCTTTCTCTCTTTTGCCTGCGGATGTAGTGAGGCAAAAGCTGAGGCAGACGTTAAAAAAAAAAGAGAGAAGAAAAAAGAAGAAGAAAACGACGAGAGACGGGTGCTGTATGCAGAAACAAAACGAAAGAAAAGGCTAAAGTCGGAGTCGGGGCGGTTGACAAAGCTGTTAGTCAACATAGATCTGCGGCGGCGTCTACCCGGGAGCTCCCAGTTGCTCAGACTTGGCTCTCGTACCCGCGATCCCGCATGCCAAGATTCAAGATTCGAAAAAGAGAAAGGAAAAAAGAAAAGAAGAAGGCGACGGTGCCGCAACCCAACCGCAATCACCTGAAACGGGAGGGTTGTCACAGACGTAGACAAGGGGGGAGGGGAGTAGGAGTTGGAGGGTTGAGCTCAATTTGGACGCCCCCCCCCCCCCCCCCCCAGTATGTACAAGTACGTACGTACACACGCATACGGAGGCGATAGCGACGTGTATCACGGTATCATGGCCCTCGTGGAGTTCTTCTCTGGTCGCAAATAGAACCATGTGTGTATGTACATAGTATGTGTGCTCCGGAAGCTGGAGAACTTGGTCACCGCAGGGTGTGTGTGGACGGCCCATCGTTGACGGTGTGTAAACCGCAAACAGCGCGTCCGTCGAATGCTGGCCGTCTCCTCTCTCTCTATCCATCTCACCGGCCTTGTTCGTCCTTGTGGAGCAGGTCTCCTCCCCCCCCCCCCCCCCGGGGGCGATCTAAACTAGAATAAATCGGGCAACGAGGTCGTCGGCGACGGATGACGATCACCGCCGTGTCTCCTCTCTTTCAGCTCCGGGGTCGCACGCGGTTGCAGCAGGTACAGTACAGTGTTATCGTTTTATTATCATCATCTTCTTCTTTCGTGTTTACTGTCTCATTTCCCCGCGTGGTTGAGACTAAGCGATCTTGGTAGCTTCGTCGCAGGTGTGGGGAGGAGGAGGAGGAGGAGGAGGAGGAGGGGAGGGACAGCGAGAAATCGGTGCCGAGCGAAATGAAGAGGATCGTTCGGCAGTTGGTTAGCCTCACAGCAAGCAAGTAGCGAGATGCATGATAACCGGGGGGGGGAGAGGGTATCGTCCATTTTTCCCGGACCCGACGGGCGCGCCAGTGCCGCCGTGCAGACAAGTTGGCAGATCACGGTGATCAGAGGTGTGGTGGCTTGGGACGGGATCGTCCAGGGCAGAAAGAGAAAAAAATAAAAAAGGAAAACGGAAAAAGAAATGGGAGATGGGAGATCCTCCTCCTCCCAGCATGCATCGCCAACATCGCAGGCGGAGTCACGACTGCGGTCAGACTTCCCCCACGCCATGTCTCTCTCGCTTTGCGAGGCTCAAACACAGCCGTCTCCGATGGCATCACAGACCGCCAGAGCAGAGCCTTGGGTTTCCTCTCAGCGCCCACCCATCTGGCCGTTTCAGCAAGGCGACTAGGGAGGCAGGGGGAGTGCCGGCCAGTTTAGCCTGGAGAGGGCCATAGGCGAGCCCAGAGTGGCTGTTCCGTCTGAACCGCTTTGATGTCGGCGCTATTCGACTGACGGGAGGCCTAACCCAGCCTTTTTTTTTCCCTTTCCCTCTCTCCCTCCCCTTCCATGCTTCGTTCCGCAACATGAAAGGATGGCAGGGCAGGGCAGACCACACCTCGATGCAAGGGCGTGAAGAGTTGCTCGATCGGACGAGAATCTTGAAACATAGCGTGTGGTGGCTTTCCCTTCCGCTCTCCTCCCCGTACGCCGAGGGAGTGAGAGAGAGAGAGAGGTGCGAATAGGTGTTGGTGGTGTTGTAGAATAGACGGTGTTCAACGCGCCAATGGGTCGTCGGGAACGACGAACCATGACGCTGTAGAACGGTAAAACATGTCGAAGGAGGGATTTCCCATACCCCCCAATCCCTTAGCCGATTCCCATCTGTGAGGAACGCGCCAACGTAGTGTAGTACCGGTATGGTAGTCGACGGACCCCCCCCCCCCCTTGGCCGTCGTGACGGGTTCAAACTCAATATCGTTCCCACCACCGCTACGCTGGGATTCCCTAGGGAACCGGTGTGGTGTAGAGAGTCGTGGGTAAATAGCGTTTACTGGGCAGCAAATCCGGAGACTGGGGTGAAGGGGGGTTAGTTGACACACGCGCGAGTCTCGATGGAGGGCGAGACAGGGTAGATCCCATCCCGTCCACGCCAACAGGGGCGCACACTCGAATCGTCTGAGTTTCTGCAGGCCATGAATGCCGGTCCTAGTCGCCCCCATCCATTGCCGACAGGCCTCCGCTGTCTTCGGTGGGTGATGCAGGGTCCAGGGCCCGGGTGTCGGATACTCGCGATCAACGTGACCGCCTACCGGCTCACCCCCTGCTCTCTCTCTCTCTCTCTCTCTCTCTCTCTCTCTCTCTCTCTCTCTCTCTCCCATGTTTTTCAAGGGGGTCCCTGTTCTGCTCGATATTGGGACGGGTTAACTGGCACCTGGAAGCTCGAGGGATGGCCCATATACTTTCCCGTCTCCCCCCAGCGCCATCTCGAGTCGTATTCTCGCGTCTTTCGGGTGGTCCTGTCTTCGAGAATGCGCCGATATTCACTCGACAGGGCCCGGCAGAGAACCACGACGATTCATACCGTGACAGCGGCGCTATCTCCTGTGACCCCCTTCCCCCCCGTTCGACTGCGACCCTAGGTATACAGTAACGTCCTTGGGGGGGGGGGGGGGGGGGGGGTGGAGGGCAACTCTTCGACACCGACTGATACCGCCGCATCCAACCTTGCAGGTGACGTGGCGTGCCGTCGAGAGACATGCGCTAAAGAAGGGCGCTATATCTGTACCAAATCGCCGGTTCTCCGGTGTCTTGCCCGGGTCCAGGAGTTGGAAAGCAGATTTGCCAATAACCTTTTGTTTCTCCGTCTCCGTCCGTCTCTCTCTCTCTCTCTCTCTCTCTCTCTCTCTCTCTCTCTCTCTCTCTCTCTCTCTACAACGCCCCCCCTCCATGACGCCAGGGGTGCAGATCGAGCAGGCCATCCGACTTCTGGGCCTGTCGTCCTAAACTTTTGAGTGTGTTTAGACTAAACTACCCCCCAGTTGGGTAGGCTGGTCTCGCTAGCCTCGTTCGGAGTTACGGCGCGGCAAGCTGAATTCGACGACGCAGGAGGACGAAGGGGGCAGCCTTGAAGACTGCCAGCAGACAGGGAAGAGGTTTTTTATACTAAGCCACCAACCCGCTTCCCGATGAACCTCGACAAGGACAAGCCGCAGCAGCTCTCTTCCCGGCTTGCCGAACAGGCCATAACCCCCCTCTCCTGGTTTGGCACACACTCTCTACTCCGCCATGTATCTCTCTCTCTCTCTCTCTCGTGTTAGCCGGCATGACCATCCAAGATGGGATCCTGTCCCAACCGCGCGCATCTCTTCTCCACCTTCCGTTTTGAGTTTCTGGCGTGATGCGCTAGAAGGTTTTGGCCTTCGTCTGGCGTCGGGCGAGGCGCGCAGACCGAAAAAAAAGTGACAGAGAGAGAGAGAGAGTGTGTGTGTGTGTGTGTGTGACAGAGAGTCATGAACTGGCGACGGGCCATGGCCGCCCGCGGGCCCGTGTGTGACGCCTCTGCTTCACCTTTGATTTTACCCAAGATTGCAGTGAAGGGGAAAATTCAAGCACTGCTCGGTGGCGACGATCGTTGAAACTGGGGGTGAGGGGGGAGGCCCGTTTGATATTTCGTATCTCAGAGACTACGACATGACATGTATCCTGCACCTCCCGTTGGCCCCAAAGAATGCTATGCCCCCCCTCTCATGGCGATTTACGATATGTATGAATGTGTGTATGTGTGTGTGTGTGTGAGTGTGTGTACATAGTATATCAAGGCGGCCTCTTCCCTGCTCTGGTTCGAGAGTTCCATGCAGCGCGGCGGGCTGTGCCTAACCGCCACAGGCATCGTCCTTTCTCGGGGTTTTTAATTTATTTTATTTCATTTATTCGTCCATGTCTTCTCCTTCTGGCGAGATGGCCATCACCGTCTGCGGGTCGAACAAGCATTTCATTCAGGGTTGGGGGAGAAAGGAATGGCCTTGCTTGGGCGGGTTTTGATGAAGGGGGGGAGGGGAAGGGATTTGCTTCTACATCTCCGTAGTACAAACAGCATAGCAGACGACGACTCAAGAGATGGACCACGAGCCACCACCGTGCCAGCGCGGCGCTAGAAGGTCTCATCTCGGCGCCCGTACCGCTCCCCCCTCCCCCATCCTCCCGAGATTAGGACCGGTGCTCCGGGAGAGGAGAGGAGGGCCCATCGTTCATTAAGTAAATGTCTTACCTTGGTCGGCGGCCCACCCCGCCCAAGGTCCCCGTGGTCTCTGGTAAACGGCCGAGGAGGCCAGAGAGGCAGAAGGCTTCATATCACGACGGATCCTTGGCGAAAATCAAGGCAAGTGGGGAGTGTAATGGAGAGAGGTGGTAGTAAAGGCAATGCCTTCACTAGCCTGAATCAAGGGTCCCCGACGAGAGACGCATAGTCCAAAACAAGAAACCAAAACAAAACAAACCAGCAGAAACGCTGGGTGGCCGCGGATGGGGGGGGAGGGCGTCTCAATTTGGCGCGATACCATTCCGTATGGGTATCTGATAGAGACACGCACTCGAGGGCCCTTCTTGTGTGGAGGTTTGCGAATCATACAGCGGCACAATAGAGTTCCCCCAAACCCCCGGGCCTGGTAGATCAGAGAGAGGGGGGGGGGGGGGGGGGAGGACGGAGGACGACGAGAAGAGCCCAAGGTGCTGTCGTCGAGCCGTTGTCAACGTTTCGGGCACCAACGTTCTTCAGAGGCCGGGCAGGGAAACTTTGGCGTTGCAGGCCGAGTCAGGATGACACATGATGATCTGGACTGACCGTCCCTCCCTTCTCTTCCCTCCCTCTCCTGGGTCTGGTCTGGCGAAAGGCGCGGATGCCGAACCGGCGACATTCAATGTCGACTGGCGGATGCTACACCGTCGGCATCACCTTTCAGGACCTTTGAGGAGACAGTTATGATGATGAGGTGATTACCGCGCGCATCGTCGAGTCAAACAAACGAAAAAACAGCCACCCTAGTCCCTCATCTTTCCCCCCGACCTGGAATGTTTCCAAACGTCCAGGTTCTACACCGCGATGCTACCGTCGCCTCGCCCTCTCTCTCCCCCTTTCTCACTTTCCCCTCGGCGCCCCTCCCATTCGTCCAGCGGGCCAGTCGTCTCACCGAAATAGAGTTGGCGGCCACAGTCTTGTGTCCCATCCCCCTGCTTGCCAACCCGTAGGTCCCGCGCTGATCGCCGAACATCAGTCAACTCTCTCTCTCTCTGTCTCCCCCCCCCCCCCCCCCTTCTCCCGCACTTTTGTTTCCGACGCTGTCAAACCAGACTCTAGCACTTATTGGTTCGGACAAAGTGCGTGCGTGCGATCCCCATTGGCGCACTTTGTCATTTGAACTTTGGGGGGAAAAGAGGGGACGAGTGCCAACAACCACCACCGGCCGTGTGTCCGTCCTGGGTAGACATGATGCGCGTCTGGAGTAGATGTATGGCACTATCGTGGCGGGTAAACTATCATGGTCGACCGCGGGGAGGGGAGGGCGGGCGGCTCCGCGTGAGCAGCTGCAGCGGCCACCCTGATATTCTTGTGTTGGCCACAGGAGAGAGCAGCCTCTCTCCCTCTCTCTCCCTCTCTCTCCCTCTCGCTATCGCGGTGTCATGCGGTACTCGGTTCCCCCCGGTCTGCGAGGATCCCTGGCCGACCATTGGCAGATCGGTTGAGGGGGCAAAAATCCCACCTACCGACGTGAAGTTACCAATAGGGATTAAAGGATTATGTTAACCCTCCTCCGGGGTGGGGTGGATAATCGCGGGATTTACGGTGTTAATTTGGCTAGCCTATCGGATCACCTTTCGACAAACTGGCGTCCCCACGAACCAACCAACCAACCAGCCAACCAATCCAATCGATAACCCATCTTTTAACCGTCTCAAGCCAGAAAGCAGAGAGGTTCGGCTGTGTTGGTCGCATGACTTCCCCTCCCAGCACGGGCTCTCTCTTTCTTTTTTTGACGTACGGTCTGAAGTCTGGACCCTTACGTGAGGATTAGCAATGGGATAAATAAGACCAGCTGAAACAAGCTTGCCGGGCAAGACAGACACACTTGGACTGGACGCCCTCCCTCTCTCCCTCTCTCTCTCTCTCTGTGTGTGCGTCCCTCTCACGTACGTACGGGAAGAGGGCCGCAACTCACGCTAGGCAAGGCAACGGACTTTTAAGCGTAAATTGTTATCTAACCCATCCCAAGCCCGTTTTTCTCTGACATTCTCTGCAGCGTCGATCATCTGTCCCCTTTGCCCTTCCTTGCCTTCTATGCGTCCGTCAATCGTCAATCATGGCTGCCCCCCCTCACGTTGTACTTCTCTCCGGAACGACTGTTTCTGATACACACCGGTCTGGGGGACGGACGTTCCTTGTTCGGTTTCCCATCGTTTGCCTTTCGTTTCGTTTCCTCTGCTTTGCTATGCTTCGCTATGCTTGACTATGCTTTGCTACGCTTCGCATTGATTTGCATTGATTCCCTTCCCGATCTATCCCCCTCGTTTCTCCCCTTTTCTTCTGACCCTCCTCCGAGAAGCTTGACTTGCTTAGGTTGGGACTCGGGGGGGAACAGTCGGCACCTGTGTATCAAGTAAGAAAAGTCAAGTCCAGGCCGGCCATCTCTACTGCAGCCGTAAACCGTGTTGTCCTTGCAGACGGCAGGGGCAAAAGTCCAAGGGACATAAGCATAACTAAAAAAAAAAAAAACAAGTAAAGAAAATGCCCGCCGTGCATGTCTGCGGTGCCGTGTGTTTGAAGAGTGTAGTAGTACTCCGTAATGCAACGGTCTCACATATACCTCCCCCCCCCCAGTCCGTTTTACCACTTGGCTATGATGAAGACGTTGCCAAGAAACATGGGTTACGACGAAAGCCAGAGGGACCATCGCTATTCGACTCGACATTCGCCTTGGACGGTCACAACTTGCAAAGAGATGGGGGAAAACTCGCACACAGATGGTGGTTATCAACTTTTTGTTTGATTCTGCTTAGCCCTCTTCTCCCCACCCTCCCCCCCCCCCTCCTTTCTATTTACATTACCACATAATCATACATTTGATATAATTCTTTGGTCGAGAGGCCAGGATAAAACAGACGGGCAACTCAAAGTAGAAAACAGCCGCCGGTGTCGGGAGATCCGTATGGGATGGAAAAAAACCCAATCTCATCCCGGCCATGCCCCCCTCCGGAACCAAAAATAACATCAAATAGTGAAAAAAAAAAAAAAAACACCAGCCGCAAAACAACGCACAATACCACCACACCGATGTACAAACTCGAAACGCCTTGTAAATGCCATGTCATTGCCTGGGGGGGACTTTTTTTCTGTCCGCGACCAGCTTTGCCCCAGCCATTGATCCGCGCCTCGTTGCTCCATCAAAAAATGGACAGAAAATGATGTTGGAAGAGAAGACGAGAGAAAGAAAAATGAAGAAGAAGAAGAAGAAGAAGAAGAAAAGATGAAAATAGAAAAAAGGGTTAAGCGTAACACACGTTGGAGAAAGGTAAACCCCTTGCCCAACCCCAGTAGAAGCTCCCCCCCTCCCGTCCGTCCGTCCTCTTTGTCATCGTTTCGATCCCCCTCCCCTTTCCGAGAGGGATCGCCCTGTGAAGGATGGTATGTGTTGTTTCCAATCCGTGGGGAAAACCCTTGTTGTCGAACGCCATTGAAAGAAGCCGTTTGGGTAGAAGGGTTTGGTTTTTTTTGGTCGTTGCTGATTATGATTGTTTAAACCGGATGTCGTCTTGGTCTGGAAACCCCATCTGTCGAGTTGTCGTGGCGGCGGTGGCAGTCATAGTCTACCACGTTGGGTATCTTTTGTTTTCCTGTTGAAACCGGTCCGCGCTACCCTTCCACCCTCCCCTCCCTCCTTTTCATGCCCAACTCTCTCTGAGATTGTAGCCGCCATTCCCGATTGAGAAGCCCTTTTTTTTTGTGTGTCCCCGGTCGTGCTCGTCATGATGCAATGATGATAAAATAAAAAGTGTATATAAAAAAAGAAAAAGAGGTGAGGAAGAACCGTTTGTGAACTAGGCATCTCGGGCTTAGTTGCTGCCGCTCTCGAAGTTGTGGCAGCCGCGCTCGTGACGCTTCATGTTGCTGCGGACGCTGAAGGCCTTGCCACAACCGGCGTGCGGGCACTTGAAGGGCTTCTCGCCCGTGTGCGAGTGGCTGTGGATGCGGAGGGAGGAGGGGCGGGAGAAGGCCTTGTTGCAAGTCTGGCAGATGTACCGGTCCTGGCTCTGGGGGAACGAGGCGGCCGAGGAGGGAGAGATGTAGTGGTGGTGTTGCCACGGGTTGGATCCGGCAGGGCCGAGACCGACGGGCACAGGAGCCATGGGAGGGAACTGCTGGGGGAGAGGGCGCTGGTAGTAGATGCCAGACATCTGGGCCTGGGGAGGAGGCGTGGGCTGCATGGACGGGTAGTAGGAGGCGGCCATGGGGTTGTGAGCGGGCATGTAGGCGTGCTGGAAGGGCTGCTGGGCGTACGAGGCCTGGACGGGGACTCTGGAGACCATGGGAGCCATGTGGCGGTGGGCGTCGGCCTCGAGAGGAGGCGTCGACTCGTAGTAGTAGTTGCTCTGGGGCTGGGAGACGACGGAGAGCTGGCTGACGGATCTTGTCGAGGGCGAGTTGTAGCCGTCGAACGAGGCGTCAGAGCTCATGGGCGGCGAAGGGGGGAGACCGCCACGGCCGTAGTGGGACGAGTTTGGCCTCGTCTCGGACTTTTGGGAGCATGCTGAATCCAGCGTCAGTCTTCTGCTGCTGGTGTAGCTGTTGCCATGTTGCTGGTAGTCGGCTCGATCCGTACCTTGCTGAGGGATTTGAGGGTGAGTCTCTGATGTGGGCGAGCCCTGGTCGGCGAGGCCGAGGAGATTCGAGATGGAGGGAAGCGAGCACTTTGATGTCTCGTCCATGGGAGGCGATGGGGGGGGCTGAGGCGGCTGGACATATCCGTAGTGTGCGCTCTGCTGGGCAGCGTACGGGTTCGATATTAAAGCGCTCGCCATTGTTGCTGATTATGCGGTCCGAAGGACTTTGGGATGTGTGTTTGTGTGTGTGTGAGAGAGAGAGAGAGAGAGATAGAGAGGAAGTGAGAGAGAGAGAGAGATGCTCGTTTGCTGCTGGGTCTGATGCTGCTCCTTCAAGTAGAGGTGTATTTTGCCTTGATCTTTGTTTGTTCGTCAATGGTGCAAAGATGAGGAAGAGACGATGATGATGATTGTTGTGTTGGTGACGGTGATGGTGGGCGGGCGTTGGATATTAGGAACGCAACAAAATATTAGATGTAGAGTGATGATTAGCCCCAAGTGCCAGCTGGATACTAGAGATTGAATTTGCTTCTGGAGTCTTCAGGATTCCAGAGGGTATCTCGACAAAGGAGGGGGGGATGGCGGATAGTTTAAGTATGAAATGGCCTGGCGAAAGAAGCTTGTTGGTGGGTGGATGGAGTATAGGTGGCAGATGGGGGAGGCAGGTATATCAGATCTCCCGAAGCAGAGTGGAATGGGTGATCAAGCGTAAATCCACACGATGATCCCTGAACGATGGGATGCCACACAATCGCCTGTCACAAATTGTGTGTGGGTCAGAAGGAAGAGAGTGGCATAGGTCGTTACGCCAGGCCTGGGGACCAGACGAAAAGACGGCGACGGGGGGGTGTGGTGCTGGGATGACAGTCAAGCAAGGGTCAGTCCAAGGTCGTCGGAAGGGTTATACCTGTACATCGTACATCTACTACATAGTATACATAGTATGTGCGCTCATAGTACGTATGTACTTCAAGGTTCGACGTCGACAAGGGGGGAGAAGCCGGGGTTATCCTCGGTACTCACAAGTAGATGAGACTGGGTGGGAGGCTGTGAAAGGCACAGCCGGATGTGTAGCAGGGACACCCACAAACACGACGAAAGAGAGAGAGAGAGAGAGAGAGAGAGAGGAAAGGAACAATACAGAGTACGAGTATGGTATGGTACCGTACCGTTACCTGCCTCTCGGACAGAGCCTGCCTATAGCAACTCCTGGATAATGGGACGACAGGGCCAGGGAAGGGTACAGGGCCCGTTCTCTGACTTGGGGTGCATCGGGGGGATCCTGAACGATGCTTGTTGTGTGCCTGGACAGCAAATCACAACACCAGCGATCTTGAGTCTTGCGTCGTGGGCAGAAGGGGAACACACAGGCTTGAAGGGGAGGGGGGCTGGCTGGCAGCAGTACATGGTTTACGTAGCCGGGATTGCGGGTGAGATCGAGAGAGAGACTGGTCCCCCCCCCCCCCCCCCCGGTCGAGGATGGATCAACGTCTATGGGATCGCTCGAGGTCAAACGGTCACTGGTTTATGCAGCGGGCAAGCCCCCTGCTTGCCAGAGCTATCCGTTCAACGCCACTCCTCTCCCACACGAGAATGTACTGAGAGAGTCCCCTACATGTCCATGGACACACACCTCCCCCCCCATTACTCTCCTCTTCCTCTCTCTCTCTCTCTCTCACTTACACACCCTCCTCCGTCTTGCCGACACACCCCTGCTCACGCCTCCCCAGCTCCCCCCTCCCAAGGTCTTGGTGCGTGGGCTGCTGACATGCCCAGAGCTAATCCGGATCTAGTGCTGTCATGCATAGCACCACTCGGGCCACCATTTCCTATTCTGGCTTCTGCTCCCGTTCCGAAGACGGGGGCAGTCTGAGGGGCCTGTCCCTTGTCCTGTCATGAAGGCTTGTGTGTTTGGGACGGAGGCCCAAGGGGTCGGTCTAGGAACGAGGCGAACCCACCCCCCAAAGCACGAACGAGTCTGCTGTTATTGCTGTGTAGCTACTCGTGGGCTTTGAGGGGGGTGGCCATTCGCACGCGCAGGGCACCACAGACACCTACCCACCCGCCCACACACACACACACATACATACACTTGAGACGAGCAACGACTCTGTGCCTGACTGACGTCGGGGGGGCGTGTGGCGTGTGAGGCCCCAAGAGCTTCATCAATACCCTGCCAGCCCTGTGCTGCGACCGGATTGTTGAGCTGATCTTATGCCGTTCATCGCTTCTGCCTCGTGTGTGCGTGCAGGTGCCAGAAACGTCATCCCAAGGCTGCCCGCGAAGAAGGGCCGCCGCCGGGGGGGGGGGGGGGGGTTGAGGAAAACGGACGGTGCTTCGATGTGCCGTGCTGGGTCCCATGTTCGGATGACTGGTGTCTTTTGTTCCAGAGTCCCTGATCTGGCCATGATGTGCACAATTGTCAGATCTGACCGTCGTCGATGCGAGATGATCCCAATTTTGGGTTCACGTCTACTTGCTGGCACATTTTTTTCGGGGGGGGGGGGTTTCGTTTCTCTGCCGCATCCGGCTCCGTTCGTCCAGGGGCCGCATGGCAGAGGGGGGTTTCCACGCCAGACGGCATTGAGGATGGAAGAAGCCCATCCCATAACACGGACGGGAAGGGCATTAAACTGCCATGATATCCCGGGCCTTTCTGCAGGGTCTTGGGGGCAGAAGCGGGCAAGCGTGAAGGGACGGGGTGCTGTTTCGATTGACGCTCATGATCCGGCTCTTCAGACAAGCTTAACTGGAACAAGGCAGACAACGAGAGAGAGAGAGAGGTCCGTAACGAGGCGGCCTTGTTTCGAAGCCGCTCATGCACAAGCAGTCGTCGTCGTCGTCGTCGTCGTCGTCGTCGGATGGAGAGAGCCGGCGTCTTGGATGTTGCAAGAGCCTCTTCTTTTGCAACGGCCACGACCTTTCAACTGCCGTCTGTTGGCCGCGGCCTCCTAGCGGATATTCCTCTTGGCCAAAGCCGGCACTTCCTCGGTCCAACGGTGACGCGACCATCTCGAGAGAAAAACGCGCCATGACTGCCGTGTGTGTGAAGGGTGGACGGTCGACTAGGGCCTTTCAGGTAAGGCATTAGTCTAGTCCTAGCAACTTGTGAACTCTTTCTCCTCTGCTCTACCGTAGTCCCAGAGATGACGAGCAACAACGGCGACGTCGTATCCCTAGATAAAGGTTTGGATTGCAGCCCGACTGGCTGCCAGTTGGTGGCTTGAGGCATCCAGAAGCGCCCAGGGACGTTCTCCCGTCGTCTCCGCAAGCGTCCAAGACAAGCGTTGCCGCTAAGTCGGCACCGTCGACATGGCTTGCATCGGGCGGCCGTGCGGATGGCCTGCGCACGTCAAGTTTGGGAGTGTACGGCGTAAGTTGTTAGCAGCTCCTTAGCCTCCTGCTCTCGGGTCAGGTCGGTGTGTACTCCGATGCGCCCATCGCGTGCTGCCCCCCCTCTATCTTTCCCCTCCACCCTCAACTTGCTGGCGGCCGGGTACAAGATATGGAATGAGGTGGCAGTCGCCGTCGTTGCCGGCGTCAAAGAGACGGCACGGCATCGTACATCAGGGGGGGGGGGCACCGGGAGCCTGTTTCTCGAAGGGGGGAAGACTCCATATTGGCATGGTACGTGTGTACAGACAGAGACAGGTATGAGGGCGTATGAGATGTGAGATATGTCAAGGGGGTGGAAAAGGCGTGGGAAGGGTGTGGGAAAAGGGGGGGGGTTGAGAAACAGACGGTCGGAAACAAACGCTAATTTCAATATGATCTTCAGTTTAGCTCCGGCGCCATGAAAACCCCTCGCCTGCGCAGGGTGGCTTAAACCTTGCAAGGACAAGGGCGCCATGGTAAGGAGACCTTGGCCTGCCTAGGTACTCTCTCCCACTTCGTGTCTTGTCGGATTCTCGCACTCTCTGCTCCGCATGCAAGGTAGCCTCCGCCTCTCTCTGACCCTTGCTGCCCTTGCTGAAGGGGTCCGTGATCGACCCTTGGAGTGGACAAGGGCCGGGAAAGATGGCAGAGAAGGTTTGGGAACTGTAATGGGACGCATACGGAACGGCAACAGGTTTGCTGGGAAAGGGCCAAGGTTCAAGGGGGCCTGGGGAATCCCCCCCGGCAAGAGGACGATGGCATGAAGAAGGCCTCGAGTTCCGAGAGACCCCAGGCACGACTGTGCAACAGAAATGCCATCAGATGAAGCAGTGACTCGTCCGTTGTTGGACGCATCTGACGTTGCCGCCCGTCACGCCGCCGTGTTCCGGCCGAAATCGTCCCAAGTCTCTCTGCGACGTGACAGCTTCCGGCCGCCCTGGTGTTTTGCCAGTGCTTTATTTTGCCTGCGCAGTATGGGCCGACGACAATGCCATGACGGGTGTTATGTGCCGTCGTCTGTGTGTTTTTTCTTGCCGGCGTTTCGGAATGCGTAGCCGGGCGACATCTGTGAAGTTCAGATGGCGTTTCTTCCCGTTGTCATTTTACGTTGCCTTTGCATTTCTGCCCTATGCATTTTGCCATGTGCGTCGCCTTGTGACAGAAGAGCCTCTCCCTGAGACCCTGAACGACATCTTGGCGCATGGCACACACCTGGAGAACCGACCAAGACGAACAACGACAACCCCAGCCATCCTCCCCAAGTGAGACCTGTTGCACTTGCAAGGCTCGGGGAAACGGGGAGGGGACGTTGAGACAGAGTGCAGGCTTCAAGACGTCGCTTAGAAGAATGGCTGACGACGGCGTCGTCTAGCGCACCCGTGTTCAATCTTCGCGAAAGACCTTAGCGCCCTCACGTGTGAAGACAATGACACACCGAGACATTCCCTCGCTGAGTTTCTGTCGGTAGTGAAGACTCTCTCTCGCTCTCGCTCTCTCTCTCTCTCTTTCTCCCTCTGGTGTGACGAGGTTCCAGTGAGACTTGCATGGCGCCAGGGGCTAGGGGGGGGGGAGGGGGACGTGGTCCGGCGGTTGCTTGCTTTTTCCAAGACCGCCCCCCCTTCGCGGACGAAGCCATCGCGATTCATGAGATGGCGAGGCGGTAGCCACATCGCGTGCCAACGCCGAAGAGAGTTTCCGTGTTTCGTTGCGAAGCACGCTAGACTCACACCAGAACCCGCCTTGGAATCCTTCATAGAGACTGCCAAACGCGCCCTTTGCTGATTCACTCGCGACCAATCGCCTCTCTCTCTCTCTCTCTCTCTCTCTCTCTCTCTCTCTCTCTCTCTCTCTCTCTCTCTCTCTCTCTCTCTCTCTCTCCCCCCCCCTCTCTCTCATATTGGCTTATCATTGCTGGGCCACCGGCCGGCATGGCATATACGTTGAAGCACCCTGGAGTAATGCAATAGGTTCATGTTCGCTCAGCATACGCTCGACGCGTCATCTATCCAACCCTGTTCAGCGCCTATAATAAGCATCACCTTTTCTTTTCGCAAATGGTGTCTACATACCACGCAGTCAGTCCTACGGTACCATCGCTCGCCTCCTCGCTCACCGTTAGGGGATCATGAACCCCCCCTTCCCCCTAATCTCTCCATCTTCCCAATCCATGTAACACCTCGTTCGTTCTCTCGCCAATCGGCAGCAGCTTGATGCCTCCCCCTCCCCCTCCCCGCTATGGGGGGGGTCGTGTGATGGGTGAGCGCCGGCATCACTCATCGTAGTCTCTTGGCCCGTCTGTGTCGTTGGTTGAACCCTGAAGCTACGTAATGGTCTGCAAGTTTGCCCGCTGCGGAGCACGTCTTCTACTTTATTGTGCTTTATTGCCGCCCACCCCGAGGGAAACACGGGAAATGAAAGGGCCCCGGCAATACGGTCACTCCAAAAATGACCTCGCAGATGAGGGCCGTTCAAGTTCCTGGGAGCATGCCGTTGCGGCTGCAGATCGCTGGGAAGCCGGCCGGCCACCCACGTAGTCCTGTATAATTCATCCCCGAGTATAGTCTCCTACCACATATGCGTATCCTCTCTATTTTGACCTCGGCCAGGGCGAAATGAGCACCCGGTAACGACTCAGTCGCCAGCCCGTTTGTTTCGACGGAATTGCTCTGGCATCCCCCCCGGTCCCCTCCCTCCCCATCTTCCCAATTTGCAGCCCGGTCCCGAACCCTTGGTCTCGGTCAACGTCCTAAAGGAGCACTGACGATCTCTGCTTCTCTTTGAACATGGCCGCGTACCAAGAGCGAAGATCTGTTTGGACTGGCATACGACTACCGATGTTTCTACGCGTGCCCGGGCTTTGAAGCTCTGCTAGCACAATCCTCAGCAGCACCCTCCCCAAGCATGTCTGCCTCCTCCACCTTCTCATCCGCCGCCGCCGCTGTCGATGGGCGCGCGGACGGCCGGCCGGTCTAGCCAGATCTCTCCTTGGGTCTCTCTCCCTCTCTCTAGTGGACAAGGGGGGGTAGGCTCCGCGGACCGGCAAGGGTAACCAGAGCATCTAAACCGACCTCGGCCTAGTTTTACCGAAGGAAACGGCGTCCATCCAGATCGGGCTCAGCGCATGGCGCCCGCAAAACCTTTGGTATCGGTCAGTCAGTCTCCCTTTCCTCGTCGTCCGTTCTTTGTGTGTGTGTGTGTGTGTGTTCTGTCCCGCCCACGCGCGCGCATGCAAGCAGCTGCGTGTTGGCCCTGCAGTATTTGGGGGAGGATCTCACAGCGAAGCGGTCGTACCTCGGAGCCTCTCTTGTGCGTGATCGATCGGTTGTACGTACTTTGCACTCGGTTGCGCATATCGACGTTTCCATGTAGCCCAGAACCTACCCGATTCTCGGTTCCCCAGGGCCGTACGCCGCAGTCCTATACACGGTAGATAACGTGGCAGTTGGACCGCTGTTCGAGCGCCGGTAGCGGGTAGCGGGTGCGACGCCTGGCCAAATACCGGGCTTTTTCTTCTTTCTTTTTCTTAATGGCGGCCCCGGCCCCGGCCTCTAGCTGTGAAGGGGGGGGGGGGGGGGGGGCTGGGACCTAGATCATCTACGCGGTATCTCGATACATGTAAAATGGTGTCGAACCACCGCAAGTCCAGCCCTCCTCCTCCATCCCTCGATGCTCCTTGTGCCGGGACACGATGGCATATCCGTGATGGAACTCTCCATCTCTTTCTTGCCTTGTGTGTCTGTGTGTGTATGTCTCTCTCGCCTTGAGCATCTCTTTCGTCCATCGTCTCTCTCTGGTTGTCCTAACCATCAGCCAATCTCCGGGTAGGCAATGGAGGCTGGGCTAGCCTTCTCCGTGTCACCCCCGTCGTGCAGTGCAGGGCGACCTACCTCGAAGCGAAGGGCACTAAGGCAGCGCCCGCGCGGTGATCGTCTTTGACTGCCTCGGGTATTCTCCTTTGGAAACACCCACTTACCCACTTGGCAAGTCGTTGGTCAGCAGAGAATCAGGCAGCGCCGCCCGCTACATATACTACCGGTACGTGGTCGTTGGTGTGTGCACTCTCTGGCTGGCCGGGGCTGCCCCTTGGTCACGTCCATCTCGAAGAAGGTCCCACGCATCCGGGCGGGAAAAGCTGATCCAACCGTGACGGGCAATGATGTCGTGGGAGCCGGCACTGACACTATCATTGGTGCCGTCCCAGGCCCCGGCCTTGACTTCCCTTGACAAGATGACCTATCCGGAGAGTGTCCGTAGGGCAAGAGGCTATACTATGTATTCTCTCGTGGATAAAGAGGAAGAATCCACTCCCTCAGGTACAAGTCGACGAAGTGGGCGGGGGTGGAGAGCCACCGCCTACATCATCACCACCCATGTGTATATGCGTGTGTGTGAGTGTGTGTGTATGTGTGTCGATGTGTGTTGATGTGTGTGCCGTTCCAACGGCATAGCACGACAGATGCCGCGAACACTTGGCTCCTGCGGAGGAAATGCCATCCGGAAACCCCTCGCCGTCAAACGCCTCCCACAACTCTAATTCAGAGGTGGCATCCCGTCGTCTCTGCAACTCGCAACGTGCCATGTGCACCTCTTGGCATCTGCATGATCGTCCTGAAGCACGAGTGGTGTCACGGAAGACTAACCGACCGACGAATGTGTTTGCTAAGGTGTGTGCTTCAGGCATATCAATGCTGGACGCATATCCGAATTCTCCGGCCCCTCTTGTTTTTTCTATGGTCCGTCGCAGATCATCCACAACCGACCGGCTCATCCGCCGGGGTGTTGAAGTGTGTATACGTACGGATAGTACGGATACCTACCGGTATACGATTAATATGTAGTAAGGACAGGGTGTAGTCGTGCAGTAAGCTACGAGCCGAGAGACGGCTGAGGCTACGTGACGGCAAGACAGGCTCAATGCCATTTGCGTCATGGTTCTTCACACGCACACACACACACACACACACACGGCAGCATCATCTCGAACCATCATCATTCAAACACACCACCTTGCGGTTCAACCGCTCCCCGGGACCGCGGTCGACCCCTGACGTAGTGGGAAATGTGACTGATGGCGGATGGTGCCATCCCGTAACTCGGAAGAGTGAGTGCTCCAGACCACGACATAGTACACACCAGCCGCCGGGAAACATATAGCTGGCATGTTGGTGGCTCAAGGGACGCGCGAGCTTCTGTCGTACCTAGTTTATTCGAGAGACAACGCTATAGAATTGCCGACCGACAGGCTGCGGCGCGCGCTGTACTAAGGTTTCGTCGCAGCGCCACGCAACATCGTTTCCCTCCCGGCCCCAGAGAAAAACCCACTTGGCACTTTGTTCGAGGGCGGCTGGGAGAACGAACCGTGTCCAGCGTCTGCCGGCGCAGGGGAGGAGAGAGGTCCCGCCTCTGTTAGTGATATATGATCGGGGGGGGGCAGCCGAAGAAAGTTGAAGTCATCTCGAGCATCGCCAACACAATCGGTTCCCCCGCCCCCATGATGAAGCCGGCCCATCTGAATCCATCGCCTCCCCCCCCCCCCCCCCCCCTTTCTGGACCAATGGCATACGCCCAGTACCAGTGCCATGGGCGTCACCAAACAGCTCATACAGGCCTTGCCCGCGGCGGTCGCTGACTGGGATGCTGAGTCCAGGCGAGCGAAAAGTGTAGAAAGGATCTGTCGATCAGCACAGGGGTGGGGAGGAGAGGGGGATGGATGCACCACCGGGCCAACCCAGCCAGCCCTGGGCTCTCTCTCTCTCTCTCTTCCCGTCTCAACTTGCTTTTGGAAGCCGTCCGAAATCGCGTGCGTGCGAGTGATGGTGGTGGTGCTCCACCACCACCACCACCACCACCACCACCACCAGCAGCAGAAGTCTCTCTTCCCTTATGAACCCCCATGAATTCCATACGAGAAATGACATACCGGCGCAAGAGGGTGAGAGTGTGACAAAAGGGTCCGTTAAAATGAGAGGAAGTGAGGCTCAAACATACGGTAAGACATCTTCTACTATGTAGGGATATGAGAAATGTGTCTTCAATATCGGCGGGCTTAGCAGCTTATGCTTCCGTCGCCTCGAGTCGTGTCTACAAGGTGGGTATACTCCGTAGTTAGTACCGATATTTTCCTTTTCCAAGGCTTAGTTGGCTCTCAGGCATTGCCGCTCACTCCTCCTCCTCCCTTATATCGTGTCGAGTACCACTTTACGATGTATATGGCTACTGGGTACCTGCGCGACCTTAAGAGAGGGTTCCAACACCTTGTAACTGTACTCTGTACCTCAGCTCACTCCTCCTCACCTTGGCTGTGTGTGTGTGTGTGTGTGAGTGTGCAGTTCCTAGTGTAGAACGTCTGTGGAACGATGATGCTTGGGACCCCGGTCTGCCACTCGGGCTGGCCTTGAGATTTCCGAGAATGGGGGAAGAGAGTATCCGTACACTACCGTACGCTACGGAGTACTTGAAGAGTGAGGAAAAGCACAGGCCAGACGCGCACCCGTGGCATCTAACGATTCGGGCCAGTTCCTGAGATGCCCGTTTGCCTTACTTTGCTGTGCCCTGTTGTGGCCCCCTGGTCCGCCGCATTGAGGAGGCTTCATTTCGCGAGATTGGGTAATTCAATTCCCGCCTTGAAGACTGGCACGGACACGCCCAGATTAGATCTCTCTCTCTCTCTCTCTCTCTCTCTCTCTCTCTCGCCTTGGCTCCAGAGAGGTCGTTGACTACTAGCTGGGCTGTCCTGGACCGAGACAGCTAACCGAAGGTTTCGGCTGGAGTTGTGGTGGCGGGCATCTACGTTCCTAGCTCGGAAAAGATCTGTAGAAAGGGCAACACAGAGTTCTGAGCAAAAAGAAAAGAAAAGAAAGGAAAGCACAGTGGCTTATAGCCTTCGACGGGCTGGGCCGGTCTCGCTTGAACAATCTCATGGACATGAGAAATAAAGATAAAAGGAATGGAAACAAAAGTCGACACGACACGATGATTTACAGATGCTCTTCTTCATTGACATTTCCCCCCCTCTTCACTGCAATCCAGCTCCTCTCTTCTTTTTGGGACACCTCGGCCGGCAATCCCATTGGACGCCTCTCTCTCTCTCTCTCTCTCTCGCATGGCCATGAACACGTCTGGAGCTTTCAGCAGAGGGTGTGCGAAACCCAAGCGAGCCCAGGCAAGGCCCACGGGTCAATCCTGTGATCTCCAATCTCCGCGACGATCAGCCGGGGTTCGCCTGCACCGCCAGCACCAGGCCGCTCCTGACTGGACGCGGCACAAGAAGGATGGAAGGGGGGAGGGGACCGCCACGCGGAGAGGCGCACCCTCGAGGAACCATAAGCCAGCTGGGAGTGGCGTATGGGAACCTGGAATCTGTTTTCCCTATCGCGCTAGCTTGAATTGGCCCCCTGTTGATGTTGACGTTGATGGACAACCTTTGTCAACCGGCCGCTTTACTAGAGGTGAGTTAGTGGCATCTACGTAGTACTACTCATCAAGCTCTTCGCAATCCTCGGACTCAGGGTTGCATTGCCATGTTCGTGGCCCCCATTGTCGTTGTCGTTGTCGTTGTCGTTGTCGCTGCCTTGGCTACCTCTCCCTTTTCCCGTCTTTACGTGCCGGTCGAGTCGAGAGAGCTGGCAAGGCCCCCCCCCCCCCTCGTCTAGAAAGCCGGTGGAAGGGAACAAGATGGTCACTAAGGCGCTGTCACTCGCTAGCGGTTTTCTTATTATCCCGTCATCCGGCTCCAAATCTCCATTGACGCCTCCAGGCGTCATTATGGCCTGACTGACCCAGGCCGTTGCGTTGATATCTCCTCCGCGTACTATCGTCGTATGCTATGCGTTCCTCGGGCTCAATGGATACATACACAGACGCGCATGCAAGAATCTGGCAAGCCACACACTCGCGAGTCCCCCTCCCCTTGATCCAACGTCGCCTTGGCGAATAACCCGTTTCGGTTGACGAGCAAGCAAGTCGTCTCTTCCGACGCAAGGAAGAGCCTTGCCCTCACTTGCAGCGCTCCATCGGTAGTGCCCCGATCTGGTATGCTTCCCAGTTCAATATTGCCATACTACGTAGTATGTTTATTTTTTCCTTTTCCTTTAAAGGTCAAGGTCCCAACGGGGCTCTGCGGGGGGGAGTGGGCGCGCAGATGCATTTCATCAAGGCAGTGTTCAATATCCTTTTTATCGATTTTGTCTATTAATAACGCCCGCAAAATATGTCAATGCGACGAGATTACCCAATCTGGACCTTGTCCGGGATGTGACGTCCAATTGCGTTTTCCGCTGTTTGTTGTTCTTTGCTTTTCCCCCCCCCGCCCCGTCCCGGATTGTCCATTTTTGCTGTGCTACGACGCCAACTACAATATGCTTCATATCCACGATCCAGACTCCCTTTGATCCTCATTTCACCGATGCCATACATAGTACGCCTCCTCTCGTTCTCCTTCTCTTCCGGGGGGGGGTGGGGGTGGGTGTTTAAGTTCTGAATGCCTAGTCGGCGATCAACCGCGAAGGATCGACTCGGTCTGAAGGGGCTGAATCTGCTCACTACGCGAGGTTTGAAGCAGTCACCAGCAACGTGCTGCAAAAGGGACAGAGAGAGAGAGAGAGAGAGAGAGAGAGAGAGAGAGAGAGAGGTGCCGTTGCTGGGGTGCTTGGCCAGCAATTAGCAAGTGCATGCGCTTGCGCCGGTCAACTGCAACCGGTACGTCGACCGGTGTGCCCGTCGTCGACTTCGCGGCTTCTCTGCCGGTGTGCCTATGCCGTATGCCGTGGTCTACAGTGCTGCAATGTGACCCAGAGTGAGAAGCGGCTGTAGTCTGTAGATAGACAGCCAGATGCACAATGACTGCTGGGAAGCCTGCAGTGCGACGCAAGACCACCGAAAGCGCCCTCTTCCCCGGCGAGGTGGTGGTCATCATCCATCACGTCTAGTCTATCCATTCCATCCCGCTGAACGCACAAGCTCGGAGGGGAGGCAGAGCAGAGGGGACGGAGAGAGAGAGGCAGGGAGCACGCTGCGAACTTGGCCCATCGCCGCTTTCTCTCTCTCTTCCAAGGATCCCTCTTGAAATCACAATTTTCCCATCCGTATCTGCACAGCTGGTTTTGCTTCTTTTTTTCCCTGCTGTTTACTGATCCTGTCCCGCCGCATTGGCCGGCACTAGAGAAGCAGCACCAAGGGGTGGACGACCAGGGGGGGGGAGGATGGGCTCCTCCCGAGCTTATGAGAGAATTCGTCCCATTACTTGCTGAGTTATAGGTGTTCCAGGACCAACCAAAGATGGACCAAGAGGCGCCTCTCTACTGCCAACCATATCACGACGGCAAAGACGTGTGAGCTGCTGCTCAGACCTGGGGGAGAATCGGCCAGGGCGGATGGATTGTCCATATGCCTTGCGTGCCGGCTTCCCTGCGCGGGCCAAACCCGCCTCGAGTTGCATTTCCCAGCCCACGCAGCTCCGACAAACATGCGAAACCGGCATTGCAAAGAGCCTTGCATACCCATCCCTATAGTGCGACTCGACTACTGCGGGCCTGCGGGGAAACGCCGTACGATAAATCCAAAGAGAGTTGGCAGGCTGATGACTCGCGGGTTATAAAACAATGAAAATAAAAAGCCACATGGCCACGAAAAGGGTAGCCCCCGGCTGAGATCACCGAGACCAAGGGCTTAATACACGATAGTAAGGATGCCTGTTTGCGGATATCTACTCAAAAGGGAATATATACCCACCTCGTACCCAGCCCTGTTGGCGTAGTAGGGCTCAGAGAGACCGAGGGAGACGGACTCTCGCGAAATGAGCTTTTCCCGCTTTCGCACGACGCCTTCCAACCCCCCCGGCCCCTGGTGCCCTATATCAAGCTCTCTATTAAGGGCTCGAGATGGCGCCAGTGCTTCGGCTTGCTTGTCGATAGCTCCGAGGGAACATTACAAAATACGGATAGCCTGTGACAGTATCTGGGATGAAGGGGGGGGGGGGGGTGTTGTTCCGGCTGGGGCGGACGGACATCTTTCATCAATACATATCGATATTGCAACTTCGTGGCCATCAACGGCTCACTGCTCTCCACGGTCTTGCCGCCGCACATGTGACGCCCGCCCCTCGGGACTACTGCTGCGACTCGAGAATCAATGTCGGAGGAATAAGAAGGGAACCTGCAGCTTACCACCGCACGGGGGGCTCCCATACATTCAATATTGCAAGAGGGACGGGGGAGGGGGAGGATGGATGTACCGGGAAGACAAGGCAAGGCACGGTTGAGCAGCGGGCCAGTACCGAGCCGTCGGGTGAGTTCCGGTTATTTGCTAGAGGTTCTTCTGCCTAAGAAAAGACTGACTCTGCTGCTTAAGAAAGCACATCTTCGAGCTTGCTTCGAGGCGCGCGATTCGGCACCACTTCTCGAACTATGCCCAAACCGACAACTGCATCGTGGGCAAGGATCGCATCCTCCTTCTCGTCCATCTCCTTCTCGTCCATCTCCTTCTCGTCCATCTCCTTCTCGTCCGTCTCCTTCTCGTCCTTCTCCTTCTCGTCCTTCTCCTTCTCGTCCTTCTCCTTCTCGTCCTTCTCCTTCTCGTCCTTCTCCTTCTCGTCCTTCTCCTCCCCCCGTTCGCCCCCTCCCCCCCCCTGGACCTTTTCCCCCTCAAAAGCGCGCTCTTCCCACCCATTGGTGCCGTCTTTCCATCGGTGTGCGTGACGTTACGTTATGCGGTATGATGTACAATGTACATACTGGAGAGTCCGTCCCCCCTTCCCCTTCCGTGGCCCACCGATCACCGTCCTTGATAATTGCCTTTGACGTCGTTCATCGTGGCGAGGCTCCGTTGGTACCGAGCCACTGGGGCCCTACATCCTGTCAAACTGGGAACAAGGCACCTTTGGGTTTGTTGGATAAAAACTGGAGCCGGTATACACACACAATACCGCCATGTCAGAGTCCGACACTCGACGGCGGGCAGAAACCCCAGACTGAGAGGAGGCCTTCCGCGCAAACTCTCGGCGTGCCGCCTTTGGTGGAGCTACCCTGCCCATATCAGAAGGATTGACCTCGGTGGGCGCGTAAACTACACTAAACAACATCAGCCCACAGTTCCCTCGCCGCCGGGACTCGGACGAAGAAAAGGGGGGGGAGGAGGCAAATCCCCAGCACAGCAGAGATGCACACGTCCCCTTTCGCGCGCGTCGGCGTCTCCCAGACGATACGTACATGATGGTGTAGATTCCACTGCCTGTCAGTACCGCCCGTCACAGGCAGTTCGTCGAGAGAGACCAAGGATGCTGTACATACGCTAGATGGCACGCCAAGTTGATGACACAAAACGGCACGAAGCCGAGTCGAGCTTAACCTCGATTCGGTGTCCACTCTTTTGCCCCCTCCCCACACCTCCTTATTCATCCTCTCAAGGTATAGCACGGTGAGGCTGTGCTTGGAATACGTATCGAGAACCGTGGGACTGGGGGGGGACGTGAGGGGCGCGACTAGGGAGTCCGCGATTCAGAGGATCATTTCCAGGGATCTTGCAAATCGCAGCGTCCACCACGATCCCCCCCCCCCCAACCCCGAAAGCAGCTCGCGTGCTTCTCGGACAAGAGAGAAAGAGAGATGGTGTAGTCCGGGGGAGGAGTGTGACGAGAGTGTTCTGCGGATGGAAACTTACGAGATGGTCATGAGAAAGAAGACTGGCTGCCTGCCTCCAGCATACCAACAGGCGGACCCCAAGAGTTTGGAGTCTGCTCATCCGCGTCCACCGCAACTTGTTGTCATACCCAATCCACCCAGGGCCCCCCCGAAGGGAAGCGAAGCGGGTAGGGGGTGGTAGGAGGTGGGTGATAGGTGGTAAGGGGGATGGGATACAGGATGGATGGCCGGAAGTTTCCAGGAAACTCACCCGCTTGCCCGTGGGCGGGAACAAGTGACGATCAGCATCCTTGGAGCCCTTTCATACAAGATTCATTCCAGCAAGTAGATGAGCTTCGTCCGTCGAGCCTGGGGTGGGACGATGCCTTCTGACATCAGCTCTCCGCCGCCTCCCAAGTCTTTCAGAGAAATCTCGGCCCGTCTAGCTCGCCCATGTTCCTCACCCCCCGTATGATGAGGGCAATAAGTTCTCGGTTCGCTTGAGCGGGAAGGACATATACCTCGAGATCATCCGTACATCATACGCTCCATTCACCGGCATCCACTCGACGTGCAGCCGTTCCGACTGGCGACGCTCTCTGTCCTTCACCTCTCAGTGGCCAGTTCCCCCTCCCCCCTTTTCCTCCCCCTTGGCTACCGGTGTGATTGACAAGATTCCCACCAGCCGGAGGAGTCTGTAGAGCGTCCAACTCGGCAGGATTGCCCTCTTACAGGTGGTTCGCGCCACCTGACACGACCAAGATCCCTGGCACCATCATGCTCGCAGTTGGGGGAAAGGGGGGGGAGGGGTTGGTTACTGAAGCATACGTAAGGGAAGGGAACCACATATGCCGTACCAAAGATCACTGGATGATCATCGACGCATATATATCTATGGGTGGTGTGTCGGGAAAAGACCACCACGTCAGCGACCACCACGTCCATGTTCCTTTACCCCCTCTCCTCTTTCCTGCAGGCCGTATCCATAATTGCGTACTGTAACACATCCACGGGGGACGG
Organism: Colletotrichum graminicola M1.001; assembly: GCF_000149035.1. Taxonomy (NCBI): domain Eukaryota; kingdom Fungi; phylum Ascomycota; class Sordariomycetes; order Glomerellales; family Glomerellaceae; genus Colletotrichum; species Colletotrichum graminicola. Next base: position 106,855 of record NW_007361038.1, on the reverse strand, counting down.
CGGAGGCCACCCGTATCGTGACTCCTTTTTTTCCCTGACAGTAGCTTAAGCATTGGTAGACTCCACTGGTTTGCTGCAGGACGAGACTTTAGGAGGTAGTTCCGGGGGCAAAACCACCCAGAGCGAGACACGCCTTGATGCCGAGTAGGGCAAGGAGATGAGAGGGCGAAGGGGGGCGTAGGTGGATGGATACTCGGAAAGAGGCTCGCGATATGCAGCAGCAACGGAGAGGTGGTGATCCACCACGATGGTCGCAGGCGCGGGAGCCGGACGGGAACTTTCCTTCCCACGCATCCCGTCTTATCGCTGGGTGCCGGCATGCCTGGAGGGCCTTCTGTGCCATCGGAGAACAGGGACTGGCCAGACTGCGATCTCGCAAATCTGCGCCGCTTGGACAGGGTCTGTCTGTCGCCTCTTCCTTTGGCCGATCAACAAGTTCCAGCCAAAAGTCCCACAGCCGGTCCCGGCTTCCGCTGGATAAGCTAGCCGGTGGGTGTTTAAACAGGTCTCTGAGCAAAAGGCAAAGCAGCGTCTCGTAACCGCTGGCTTTGGGGGAGGGGGACTAGCTAAGATTCGGAAAGCCACTTGGAAAAGTTGTCAAGAGAGAGACAGAGACAGAGAGAGAGAGAGAGAGAGCGAAAGAGAGATCGGCCTGGGAAAGAAAGCCCATCTATCCGTCAAGATACAACACTAGCGGCCCTTACATACCTCAGTTACCGCACCCGCAGGCGCCACAAGTCGAGCCGTCTCGACTTTGGCCCCCCCATTCGGGTCCAGAACCTCTAGTGCCATGGCAACGTTTACAGGGCTGGCGATGCAGGGAGCATCTAGAAGGAGGTGGAGGTCAATGGAAGCGAGGCTACTCCTGGGTGTGATGACATCTACATACGTCCCAATAGTCAGCAGCCACGCGGCAACCAGCCGAAGCGGGAAGCGTTGCCTGCTCAGAGGAAACCGAACAGATATCTGCATGCCAGCCATCGAGACGGGTGGGCAGATATGCCGTCCGTGAAGTGTTCCAGGCTCCAATGCCCGCTGGTCCCCTCCCACCCCCCCGTTCTCCTCTCCAATCTCCTTGTGCCTGTGTAGGCGGGGGGGATGGGCAAGAAGCGCGGTCGAGGCCCGGAAGCCGTAAGGCGTCCCCCCCCCGGAAATTAACCTGCCTTCCCGGCGCCGAGGCAAAAGCAGCAAGTAAGAAAAGATGACTACATTTCATCATTCACCCTGCACGTCGGCGGGATGGCGGTGATCCTACTCGGCCGTCCGTCCCAAGTCTATAACTGGTCGACGTCCGAATGCCCCCCCCTACCTCCTCAGCGCGACTGTGCTGTGATGTGCTGTGCCGCAAACGCGCCTTGCATTAGCAAACATTTGAAAGATCGACCCGGAAAGGGATCATACCATACGGTGCTCCGAGCTCTCGACAAGCGATCTCGTGGCTTGCGGACGCTGCTGGACTGACCTGCTGCCGCCCCCCTTGACGGCGTTCCCCTACGCCCTGCACCACGGTTGTTGTCAGTTCATCCTCTCTGTCTCTCTCTCTCTCTCTCTCTCTCTCTCTCTTTTGGGCTGTGCGTTCGTTCAACCCCTCCCCGGCCGCTTGGACGTAGGAGCTAATGTCGGCGGTCGATCTGGACCTCCAACCTTGTTTTAGGACGTGTGCCGAATACCCTTGTCGGACAGGCGAGACGAAAGAAAGAAGTATAATAGAATAAAAAGAAAAAAAGCAAGAAAAAAGCCGAGTGGTGTAATATGTGGCCCGTTCAGATATTATCGTGGTGGTCGCATATGGGGGGGGGGGGGGGATGTTGAAAGGTCTCGAGGGCAAAAAAAAGCAATATTTGTTTCCCGCTGTTGCTCTCTCTCCCCCACGCCCGGCCACCCACCCACCCGGCTGCATATTGAAGCTTGACAAACCACGAGAGACCAAACGTATTGGCGATCCCGCGACGCGGACGTCACTTCTGTTCTCGGTAGGATCTCCCCGAGGGAAAAGAAATTTCTTTCCCCTCGCCGGAGAGACAAGTAGTGTCGCGACTGGCGGCAGGGGGGGGGGGCACCCCCTCGGGGTGGTTGATGGGTGGTCGGTTTAATTGGTGAAGAGAGAGAGAGAGAGAGAGAGAGAGAGAGAGAGAGAGAGAAGAGAGAGAGAGAATCTACGCAGACTATACGCTTTACTCTGTCAAGTCGCTCGGTGGGAGGGCGCATCACCCGTAGAGAGAAAGAGAGAGAGAGAAAGGCCTTTGGCCTCTGTCGGACTTTGCTTCATGGACGGTTTGGTGGAATGGCCAATCTCGACGACTTCGCATGTGGTGTTTTGTTTTTTCTCCCCCCCCTCGCGCATGTCTGTCTCACCGGGGGAGGGGCCACGAAAACGAGAGACAGAAACGCTCGCTCGCTCCCTTGTGTGCTCTAGGCCGCGTGTCGACATTCTTCTAGCTGCCGTTATGGCTGGCGTTCGAAGCTCACAAGTGTCCGGCTAGAAGCCAGTTCTGTCGCCGCCCTTGAGACAATGCGTTTTGGTGAGAGAGAGAGAGGGAGAGAGCTTGCCCGTTCTTCGCATGGCCCTCACACCCCCCTTACGTTCAACGTGCTGGATATGATTCAGATCCGACGAGCCTTGCGTTTCCCCTCCTCCGTCCCTCTCGATGGCGGCGGTTCGGTACGGGAACACGCCAGTGTCATGGCGGCGACGGAAGAAATGTCGTTGAGCCGCCCCCCTCTTTGAGCCTCGTCGCTTCCCCCCTCCCTCTCCCTGAGACAAACCGTCGTTAGTCTATACGACTAGTGCGTAAGACACAGCAAGATAAGCGCCATCTTCCTACTCCGTGCACAATCTGACTTTCTGGGGTCCAAAGAGACTTCATTTGGTCTAGATCTCACCCATCTCCCCCCCTTCATCACAATCATGATGTGATAAATCTGACTTCCCCCTTCGAGGCGTTCTGCCGTATTGGGAAAGCAAGGCAGTGTGTAACCGCATGTCTGGCCTCCAATTGCCCCAGGCTATGTCTCCTTTCCGCAGGGGCACTAGTCCGACTCGGACAACCACTTCGTTAGCCTCTCCTCGCATGTCTCGAGACGCTAGCGACACATGTCAGCGAAGACAAAAAGCGAACCATCGGCACGCCGAGTCTCTCTCTCTCTCTGCCTCAGGCGGCCTGGCCTCCGTTGACCCGGGGGTGGGGAGGCGGAGGCGACGGAAACCCGGTCCCCTTTTCTTTTTTCTTCATCGAGCCTCTTTTTTTTGAACCGCAAAGGAAAAAGAAAGAAAAAACGAAAAGCTGCATCTCTCTCCCATGGGAAACATCTCCGTGCCCAAGGCCCTCCCATGCTTCCCGGGCTGATCACATGCGAGAGGATCGCGAGGGTCCCCGGCAAGGTCGCTGCGCTGCTAAGGGGAGAGAGTGAGCGAGGGAGAATCGGGGGCGGATTGTTGCTGAGCCAGGTAAGTAAGCGAGGTACGGGAAAAGCAAACATATCGAAAGAGCGCCAATCCCGAATCGAATTAGGCCCAACATACACGAGAGCCGACGGAATCGACCGTGTGCTCGGCCGGTAAGCAGGTTCGCTCTCAGACCCCGGATGTCACACCGGCGCTCACCATGTTAGCTTCCCCCCCACGAGAACGAGGGAGGGGGGCGGGCGGGCGCTCCCCAGAGAGAGAGAGAGAGAGAGTCAAAAGGAAGCATGCATCAGATTGGAATGAAAGACGAGCGCACAGCCAGCGTTGAGCTGTCAACGCGGGAAGTAGATGATGGTGTATGTCGATCCAAAGCAAGCTAGCAGGCCTCTCTCCGCGGCCCACCGTCCCGTCTGTCAAAAAGGACGGAACTAATGAACCAGACGCCCGCAACCAGGTACGTTCGTCGTTGATCGTATGATACTCGGCTTAGCCATTGACGATCACCAACCAAACCATACCATTGTCCAAACTCTTCTGCACCCTCTTTCTCTCTCAAATATCATGTACCGGTAGTTCCCCCAGCCCGATCTGCCTCACCGCGCGCTAGGTAGGTGATGCGCGCGAGGGGGGGTCGTGTTAAGTAGCTTTCGTGTACCCGTGGTGTTCTTTTTGCTTTTGGATATAGGATGTGCATGTCATACCGGTAGCCCATTCGGCACTTCAAACAGCCAGGGCCCCCTTCCCCTTTGACGCGTGTCGATCCTTAAAGGTCCTCTTGCAAAGTCACGAGGTATGAGATCATGGTTTGACCAAGATACGATGGCGTGGGATGTATGTTTAACGCGGCGCCATGCAGAAAAGGGGAGGGAGGGGGGGGGGGGGGGGGGTCGTATCGAGGGACGATCCTGCTTACTAGAAGCTTACAACGACAACCAGAAAAGCAAATGTGCGTATTTTGTTCTAAATGTTTCGTTGCTCTACAAGGCCCGTTGTAATGTCTTGGGCCACAACAGAGTGCTGTCAGAACCGAGGAGACAACATGGCGTGGGGTCCTCTCGTGGCCATCTGGAATGTGATGGCGCCAGCGAAATCTATGTCTCGTGTCGCATAGCCGTTTCCTAGGCCCTTTGGCCAATGAGACAACCCCCTTACCACCCCCGGAATGTCTTGGACCTCTTGACATATACGTAGTATATGCTTTTGAGGGCGGCATCGTGCTTCGTACGCGGTGGGAAACGACTGCATGTCTCGGACATGATCTGTGTGTATATCGCCGCATAGAGTAAGTAACTCGTGAGCGGGACTGAGGCGTACAGAGATATCGTATTGCATGCCGTTCCACAGGCAGGTCTGCAAGATCGAGCAGGCGGGGGAGGGGGTGGCATCATATCATACACAGAGATGAGTGAGGCAAACGGCAGCACAACAAGAAGATGCTCAAAGAGGTGGATATTTGTCTCTCGTCCGTAATGATAAAACTACACCTGGAAACCGTGATGCAACTTGTACAAAGTAGTCCGTCCACAAAACAATCAATATACCCAACGCCGGTTAGACAACTTCTGCAATGTTGAAAATGACACCCCAGCCGAGTCCTGCAACACCATTCCGTCCCAATCCAACACCTTCTGGAAATCATCTTCATAAAGTGTGTGCAACTCGAGAGTCCCGTCGGATCATCACCGGGACCCAGGGTTGTTGTGAATCAACCACCCACAATTACCTCCATCCGAGTCGCCTTCAACTTTTTGTTTTTTAGGCGGTGCCGCCGGAACAAAGGAGAGGGGATGATAGCGAGAGGTTATGGCAACAACAAACATAAAGGAAAGAAAGAAAAAGAACAGAACAACACCCTATGAATGACTCTTGTGCATGCATGCTTTGGTATCTTCGCCACCCAAACGCTCGTGTTTATGCCGACAGAAAAAGAAATCATCTTAGACTCTGGCCATGGGCTTGCGTCGCACCAGGAACGGACTGGGCATCTCGTCCCGCTCGGGATCCCACACCGCGACCGGCTCGCCGCCACTGGCCCGACGCTCCGCCATGCGGTCCTTGAACGCCCTCTTGGGGCTGAGGTTCTCGCCGCCAGACATGACGGCGGAGAGCGGACGGCCGCCCGCCCGCGCCTGCTGGAGCTCGACGAGCGTTCTGCCCTTGATGTTGTTCTTGGCCGCAAGCTTGCCAAGGGGCTCTTGATCCTTCTTGGTGGAGTTCTTGCGGGAAAGACCGCCGGGCGACTCGCTGCCGCCGCTCGTGCTAGTCAAGTTGGCCGCCGAAGGAATCTTAGTCAATCGGCGGTGGGGCGACTGGTTCCGCTCGCGGAGACCACGGCCCAAGTCGGGGTTGGAAGCCATGCTGGGCAGAGTAGGCAGCGTCTTGTTCTGGTTCGGGCCGGTCGCCGAGAACTGAGGCTTGACCCGAGCTACCACCGGGACCGACTTCTGAGAGGACAGGACCGGGCGATCCTTGGAGGTGAAGGGGTTCTGCCTCGACTTGATGTTGCGAGTCGGCGAGGGGACAATGTCCTCGTCGTCCGAGTCGATGCTGATGTTATCGCGGAGGTCCCACATGGGATCGCTCGACGCGCCCGTGTCCTCAGAGAAGATGTTTCCGCTGTTAAGGTTCGGTACTCTGGTGGCGGCGGTGCGTCGAGGAGACAGCGATAGAGAAGCAATGTTGATGGGCGAAGGAGACGCCATCTCGATGTCCATGGGAGTGCCCATGCCGCCGACGAACATGGTCTGGGCTCGACCAAAGGGCGTGCGAGTGACCTTCTTGTTCGTGAGGGGACTGTCGGTAGAGACGTCGGTGAGGTCAGTCGAGGTCGAGAGCTCTTCATCGCCGCTGCCGTTGCCGACTGACGACCGCGGGTACTCGGACTTTGTCAGGGAGCTGCCAAGGTCTTGTGACTGAGCGGATTCCACGGCCCTCTTTTGCAGCTCCGCCTCGACGCGAGCCTGCACCTCACTCTCGAACCTCTTACGAAGGGCCTCGATTTCCGTGTTGATTTGTCGGTCGATCTCGAGACGGGCCTTGACCTCCCATTCCCTCCTTAACGAACTGTCGACTTCTTGTCGGACAGAGGCCTTGTCGGCCTCGAAGGCGGCCATCTTGTCCTCAAGCTCCTTGGTGCGACGCGCCAGAGACTCCTCCTTGGTCTTGACAACCTTGTTGAGCTCGACAACCTCCCTCTCCTTTCGCATCAGCCGGACGACGGGAAGGTTCAGGAGCTGGGCGGTGTCTGGGCGGTGGTCGGGGTTGACTCTCAGGCAGTCCTTGATGGTGCCCATCAGCTCGCTCGAATAGCAACTGGGCAGAGGCGACACCTTGCCCTCCTTGATTTTCTGGACGAGCTGGAAGTGCGACTTGGCGTTGAAGGGCGGCTCGCGAGCGCAGAGCTCATAGATGATGCATCCCAGAGACCAGATGTCGGACTTGAGGGTGTATTTCTCGGCGGCGCAGATCTCGGGCGACATGTAAAAGGGCGTGCCGACGTAGGTGGAGGCGAAGTCGTGAGACTGGATCATCTTGGACAGGCCAAAGTCGCCAAGCTTGACCGAGTTGTCTTCGCCCAGGAAGACTGACTTGTTATTAGCAAAACACGACGTCGGCTGGCGGGGCGGCGAAACGTACCATTTTCGGGCTTGAGGTCGCGATGCAGGATGGTCATGGTGCCGGGTGGCGGCTTGGGCTTGGAAGCGGTACTGAAGAGGCCGAGCACGTTGCTGCCGACCTCGGGGGGGTCGATGCCGTAGTGGCATCGGTAGAGGGCAGTAACCAGCTGCGAGAAGATGCTCCACACGAATGACTCTTGGGCGCGCTGGCCCTTGACCGCGAGATCTCTGATGACGCGACCCAGGTCGCCGTTGCCGCAGTACTCCATGTAGAGGTGGAGGTCCTGTGATGATTTGAGGTGCTCGCGGTGGTAGTAGCCGACGATGTTCTGATGGCGGAGGGTAGACAGGATCTGGAACTCGGCGTGGAGCTGCTCGCGCTCCTTTTGCGACATCTTGAGGTAGCTGATTTCCTTGCGGCACATGACGAGGCCGTCGACCCTTCTCCGAACCTTGCGGATCACTCCAAAGGATCCATGGCCTGTTTGATTGCATGCGTCAGTCGGGAATTTTCTGGAACGGATCGCATCACGGGGTTGAAAAGCTTGTGAATGGGGTGTGCATACCAATCTTCTCCAGCACCTCGTACTTATCCGCTTCTAAAGTCATGTTGGACTCAAAGCGCAATGAACTTGATTAGAGGGAATCTTTCTTTGTATCCATAGAAGTTGAAGGGTATTTGAGGCGGCGTTGTGAACCTGCTGTTGTTAGTATCGAAGCTTGTTGGTGGTGGTTGACTGGGAAAGTGCACAGCAAGTCGAAGCTGGTGAACGAAGGCTGGTTGCTGGTTGCACGGGCACTAACAGGATGGAGCTTCAGGTAAACAAGGGGGTGGATGCCATGGCAACGGCACTAGTGCCGGATCTGAGATATTCCTTTCCTGTGTCACTGTGACCCACTATCCCGGCCAGATCGGGACAGCTCTTATCGATAAGGATATCGAGGGGTTAATAAGTGGGGCGCCCGATGATGATGATGCAAAATGGGAAGGAGAGACCCGTCCTGTCACCTACCTAGCTGCCTAGGTGCTAGGTTCCTAGAAGGCAGGTCTCACGTGGTCCGTGCGGAGGCGGCGACTCGTTAGAACATGGAGATATCGGACTTGACGTGACCAGCGAATCAACCTAGTTCTCCTCCTTGATTGTGTGCGAATCTGGAGGCAATTTTCTGGGATATATCCTCTTCGTTGGTGCGTTTTCCCTCCTTGGTTTCGTTCTGCTGGGATATTGGCCGTAGGCATTGCTGGACTGTTCTTCCAGGTAACGCCTTCACAATGGTGCTTCGGAAAGACGAACTCGAAATACAGCTCAAAAACGAGAAAGAATTGATCAAAAATGGCGTCCTGAGAGAGGACAACCCCTTGGACCAATCGGTCGAGTTCGAGGCCTTCTTGCTGGCCTGCAGAAGGGGTGACTTGAAAACGTGTCAAGAACTCATCTCGGCGGGCGTGAACATCAACGGCAAGGACCGCTTCGACTACACCCCTCTGATTATTGTGAGTGCCACCCGGTGAGGAGGACATGGGCTGGCATGTTACTAATTGGGCGCCGCTGTCAAGGCAAGCCTCTGTGGTCACTTGGAGCTCGTAAAGCTGCTCCTGGATTCGGGCGAGTACCACCCCATGCTTCAATACGAGCGTCGCTGACGGGGGGATCCGGAATAGGTGCTCTGGCTGAGAGAAACACATTCCAAGGAGAGCGGTGCATATACAACGCCCTCAATGACAAGATACGGAATCTTCTCCTAGAGTACGACTACTCCAAATCCACGGACCCCTTGCAACCCTGGGCGGGACACATCACCAGCCTCCTCACAAAGCACGTCCCCAAGACGACCGACATTAGCATGATCGCGGCAGCGCAGTCCTTTGACCTGCACAAGTTCCTGCTGGCCGCACGGACGCCCTACTTTCGGAAGAAGTTGGCCGACGCCCCCGACACCACGACCTGGAGGCTGCCGCCCACCCTCCCGCTCGAGTCCTTCCAGGTCGCCCTGCGCTACCTCTACCTCGGCGAGGTCCCGAGGGACGTGCTCAACGCCCAGAGCACCGTGACAGAGGAGGAGGTCCTCACCGGCATCGACAAGCTGAGCAAGCACCTCGAGATCGACCAGCTCTGGGAGGCCATCCTCGCCGGCAACGACCGCCGGCTCGCGCGCCAGCGGTACGAGGACGAGGTGAAGCGCGCGCAGGGCCAGGTCGAGCGGTTCTACCGCGAAAAGGTCCTGGGTCACAAGATGGTCGTCGAGACGAAGCGGTTAGCCGACGTCAAGTGGCGGCACGACAACTCCATCTTCGCCGACTGCCTCCTATGCGCGCACGAGCCCGAGGGCGACGAGACGGACGACGACGCGGACGACGCGGACGACGTCGTCCACCTCAACGGCATCCCCCTCGGCCCCGCCGCCAACGGCGACAAGCCGAAGCGGAGGCCCAGGAAGTCGGTGGTGTACCCCGTGCACAAGGCGATGCTAATCCGTAGCCCGTACTTCGAGACCATGTTCTCCAGCGAGTTCAAGGAGGCGCAGGACTCGGAGCACCTCCACGTCGTCAGCTTGGACTGCGCGCCGGACGTCCTCGAGATCGTCCTCACCTTCCTCTACACCGAAAAGGTCGACTGCCCGCTGGACCTCGCCCTGGACCTGCTGTACACGGCCGACATCCTCTTCCTCGACAAGCTCAAGACCAAGGCGGCGCAAGCCATCAGCACCCTGGGCAGCGGTAACGCCAACGTGTGGGCGGACCGCACCCACGCCCCGGCAGACAAGGAGGGGGCAGGCCAGCCAGAGATGGAGCCCGTCAACATCTACGACGTGATCCACGCCGCCTGGGATCTGAGGGTGCAGCGTCTCGAGGAATTCGCCGCGCGGTACCTCGCCGACCGGCTGGAGGACTACATCGACGAGCCCGAGTTCGCCGAGCTCATCAAGGAGAGCGCCGAGAGGATCAGGGACCGCCAGGAGACGGACACGATCGAGCTGCTGGACGACATCCGGTACTATCTGGGCGAGCGCTTCCGCCTGCGCTTCGAGGACGCCAACCTGGACGAGATGATGGACGAGGAGGGCGAGATCGACGCCGCCGTTGCCGAGACTCTCGCCGCGCAGAGCGAGCGGCAGGTGGACGAAAAGGGCGAACCCGTTGCTGCTGCTGCCAACCCTCGGGAAGAGGCACCCGCCGTACCTTCTGCGGAGGACGGTGGGCAGGGTGACGGGGGCGTCAAGACGCTGGGCGGGGAGGTGGCCGAGGATGAGTTCGCGTCGGACGCGATCAACTACCAGATCCTGCTCGGAAAGATCGACACGGTGCTGGACCGCTTGAAACTGGACGCGTAGACGGTGTGCTAGATGCCCCTTGAGCTAGAAAAGACCACCGCCCAATGTTGGCGGGACTTATATTACAGTTCGCATGACGCAGGGCCGCTTTCAGCCTTGGGCCAGGGTTCGACTCCGTGTTCATCAGATGATACGTATGCGGGCGCCCCAAAAGCTATGTAAGAGGTATCCGAGTTTCGAACCCGGAAACAAGCGCTACAGTAAGGGCGAATTGGGTTGTCTGCAAGGAGTTCGCCCGGAACAACGAGGTCAGATATATAACAGTGGATTGGCTATGCTCAGATCCGTTCCTTGGTCTCAGCCATGGAATCAGCAACGCGAGCCCCTCGTACAGATGGCCACCAATACTAACAAACAATTGATGGTAATCTCGTCCAATTTTTTTTTTTTTCAATTTTGATTTTTATTTTCATTCTTCCGTCGCAAGGCGAGCAGCCAGCACCAAACCTGGCAGAGCCAAAAAAAAAAAAAACACCGTTCCTGAATCGCACGCTTCTACCCTCCCTAATCACTCTCACGGCTGCGCGACGACGTCGTCGAAGCTCTTGCCCACGAGCTTGAGGAACACGTCCTTGTACTTGTCGGCCGTGGCGCGGCACACGTCCTCGGGCAGCTCGACGCCCTCCTTGCCCTTGAGCCCGTGCTCAATGAGCCAGTTGCGGATGAACTGCTTGTCGAAGCTCTCCTGGTCGCGGCCGACGGCGTAGCCCTCGGCGGGCCAGTAGCGGCTGCTGTCGGGCGTCAGCACCTCGTCGACGAGCACGACGTCGCCCGTGGCCGGGTCGACGCCGAACTCGAACTTGGTGTCGGCGAGGATGATGCCGCGCTCGCGCGCGTAGTCGCGGGCCGCCGAGTACAGCGCCAGGGCGAGCTCCTCGACGCGCTTTGCGAGGGCCGCGTCGCCGACGATGCGCGCCGCCTCGTCCGGGTGGATGTTCTCGTCGTGCTCGCCCTGCTCGGCCTTGGTGCTGGGCGTGTACAGCGGCGTCTCGAAGGCCTGCGACTGCTGCATGCCCTCGGGCACCCGGATGCCGTGCACGGTGCCCTTGGCCTTGTACTCGCTCCAGGCGGAGCCGGTGATGTAGCCGCGGACTGGCCGGGGGAGGGTTGTCAGCCGAGGGGGGTTCCGTTGATAGATATAGGGGAAGGGTTGGGGTTGGGGGCGAGGGAGAGATGGCGATACTTACCGATGGCTTCCAGGGGGATGACCTTGAGCCGACGGACCTGCATGGAGCGGTTCTTGATGAGAGCGGCGTCGGCGGCGGGCAGGCCGGCCGGGGGGTCCAGAGTGAGGAAGTGGGTCTTGAGGCCGGGGACGCGGTCCGAGAGGACCTTGAACCAGTGGGCCTACGGTTCCCGGTACGGGCATTGCATTAGCACAAGAGTAGAATGAAATGAAAAAGGTCTAGAGAGAGAGATGGACCGGCGTTGCGTTTGAAGTACGGTGCTACCCGAGGGGGAGGTTTCCACTTACGGAAGCGTGGGTGAGGATGGCGCCCTTGTCGGGGATGCCGTTCTTCATGACGACGTCAAAGGCCGAGACGCGGTCGGAGGCGACGAAGAGGAGGGTCTTGTCGTCGACCTCGAAGACGTCGCGGACCTTGCCCTGGCCGATCTTCTTGAGGCCGGTGAGGTCAACGGAGGTGACGCTGGCGGCGGCCATTGTGGTTGTGCGTGTGTGTGTGTGTGTGTGAGTGTTGTGTGAGTGTGAGTACGGATATGAGTATGAGTGTGAGTGAGAGAGTGAGTGAAGTGGAGGGGTAAAGTCAACTGGTCTGTGTTTTTTTTCTTTTTCTTTTTCCTCTTTGGAGGGGTTCCGATGGAGGGGCAGACAGGGTTTCCAAAGTGAGAGTTTGGGAGAAGCTCGAAGGAAGAAGTGGCCCAAGACGGCGCTTGGAACAAATAAGTTCAATTGCAAAAGGGACAACACCCAATGGTATCTCTGGTGAATGATTCGAGAGCAAGGGTGAATCAATGGGAAGCCGAGTTCGGGGTGGAAAATGTGAATGCGAAAAGCCGCAAACTGGTTTGGCAACACGGGTGAAGAGCGCATAACGAAAATAAAAAATCAAATAAAAAAAACTTTCGGAAGGCTTCCGATGGATGCGGCCACTCCACCGGGTGCACGTCAACCAACCGGGCTCTTATCAACTCTACCACAACGACACGCGCACCGCCAACTCGGGACGACGATCTGCATCACGACTCGACCGGGGGAATATGTCATGGTCACAGCGGGACGAGGTCTACAGTCACATCAAACATACTAATGGCGAAAAAAAAAAAGGCTATTAGGATTATGTATTGCGTCTTTTCCTTTTGGCAGCAGTGTCTGGACAAGAAGATGCTTCCCCCCAAAACTCCGTTGGCAATGCGAATAAAAAACCCACTGGCAGAAACCAACGTCTCTGAAAGCGTGCCAAGTACCTATCCCAATGCAAGCCAAGGTAACGAAAAGTCATGGCGCTCAAACCGCCAGAAGCACCGCGCCCGCCACGGCGAACACAGACACGAAGGACGTGACGGAAAACCCGTCTGGCCCCCAGGACGTCGCGACGCCTCCTCGCGGCGCCGCGTTCGCGGACTCGCTCGCCGTCGGCGCCGCAGACTCGCCCGCGCCTGCCGTCGTCGTCGTCATGACCGGCGGCGACGTGGCAGCAGCGCCCCCGTCCGCCGTCCGCGCCGGGCCCGTGGTCGTCGGCAGCGCCGTCTCGTTGGCGCGGAGCTCGATGACGTAGGACCGGCTCGCGTTGAGTTTCGCCTCGGCGATGCCGACCTGCAGGTTGGCCTCGTCGTACACGACGTACGCGCTCCGCAGGAACGTGTCCCCGAGGAGGGCGAACCCGTCGCCCTCGACGCCAAAGGTCGCGCTGCTCTGGATCCCGAACAGGCACGCCCGGTCGAACGGCACGGGGCCGCCCCTGACGACGCCGCCGCCGAGGGTGTCGAGCACCATCTCCTCGAGCGGCACGCGGACCCGGACGCCCCCGCCGCCGGCGAACTCGAACTCGATGGCGTGGCCCTCGCCCTTGGGCCCCCTCCACGCGCAGTCGAGGACGCCGTACCCCCTGTCGAGGACGCCGTACTTGGCCCAGATGTCCTTGGCCAGCCGGTCAGGGAGCAGGCACACGGTCGCCCCGGAGTCGAGCACGGTCGAGGCGTTGAACGAGCCCCCCGCCGCCGCCATCTCCACCGCCTTTTGGCCGGGCGCCTCGATCGCGACGCCCGTCATGGACACGCTGTAGCTGGTGAACTTATCCGTGTGGTAGTCATTGACGAGCGGGAGCGTCGTGAGCTTGCCAATGTACTTTTCCGTGTCGACGCCCCCGAAAAGCACCATCCCCTCGGCCGAAGACAGGTCGTTCTGGAAGGGGTTTTACGGGTTAGCGAAGGGACGAGGATAAGAGAGGAGACGGGCTGTTGTCCGTACCAGCCAGATGCTGTAGGCTTTCCGGCCTATTTGGCCTTGCTTGACCATATTGTCGAGGATCGTGGGGTATCCGCGGTCCGACGTCGTGCCCTCGGTGAGTCCGAGGCCCAAGAGACCCGCGGCCCTGGTCGTCTGGACGGCCAGCCCCAGCTGCTGGTCCTTGATGGTTTTGCCGCCGAAGCTCACGACGTCCTGGATGTAGTCCCCCCGGATACGCTTGCCGTCGAGGTAGGCGACGTCAAAGTCGTTGGCCCTGACGAGCTTGAAGGTGGAGCTCATGCTCGAGTTGAAGGTCTCGGTGCACCCCGTCCCGTACTGGCGCTGCAGGGAACCGCTCGAGCACAGGTCGGCCTGGCTGTCGAGGATCCACGTGTCGCTGCTGCCCGTATCGATCTGCAGCATGGCCTTCTGGCCCGGCGTGCCGACCTGGACCGTCGAGTAGTACCCGGCGCCGGTGATGTTGTTGATGGCCGTGAGGTTGAGGGTGTCGCGGCGCGTCATCTGCACTAGGTCGGGCGGGAACTGGATTCGGTGGAAGCTGGCCGAGACAACCTTTTGCGAGGCGCCCTCGTGCGTCACGGCCAAGAGGGCTAAAACCCTGGATAGCCTCATCCTAGGTTAGGCAACTAGGTAGGCAGACAGCAGCCGATCGATGCCTCTCTCTCTTTCGTGGTTGTTCTGGCCGGCCAGTCCCTGTACCCTGTTGCTGCCCCGTCCCCCCCAGAGGAAGCTCACGATGCGAAGACTCGGGAACACGCGGGTGCGAGACCTCTCTGGCTCTGGTAACGATTACTATATAATTTGCAGCAGTACATGAACCGCGGAAACTCGACAACAACGACGACGAGGAAGAAGAAGGACGAAGAAAGCGAGAGCCTACTCCCGCCCAGAAACGAATGTTGGGACCGCACTTCCTTTTCTGCCCTCACAGGACAGGCCTCCGGGAGAGCTCGCAACCATCTCAGCCGGAAGTATGGGTCAGCGTACGTCGTCCCGTCTCGGGGATTAAATTTGGACCGTTGAAGCTAGCCTGCAGGAAATGGCTACTCCGCATGGGAGAGTGTGTCACCTCTTTGCTGAGACTGAGGACAAAACTTCCATCACGTCCAGCACGCGCCAGGCGAGCGGCGATGATCTACCAATGTCTCTCTTCGCTCATCTACGGATGCTGAGCCGGGGGCGGGGCACTCGGTGCCGTTCCAAGCAAAGGGAACACAAGGCATTTCGAATCTTGGCTCACTAAATTCATGTGGCGTTGCTTGTGTTTGTTTACCGGGAGTGATGGGTGAGTTGATAGGGGAAGGAGAGGAGAGAGAAGAAGAAGAATGGAGGTTTTGGGGGAACGAAGGGGCAAACAGTTTGTCCACAATGGAGGTGGCTTTTCTCGGCGCTGCCAAGAGTTGCTCAGCATGTACAGGTGTATATAAACATGCGAGACTTCCAATGCCTCGCGCCGGATCGACCACAGGTAGGCGTTGCTTGCATTCTCAACGCGGCGTGCCGGTGACACGGCGGGAATATTTGGATGCAGGCCTGGCAGCAAAGCAATCTTCGCGCGG
Source organism: Colletotrichum graminicola M1.001 (assembly GCF_000149035.1). NCBI lineage: Eukaryota > Fungi > Ascomycota > Sordariomycetes > Glomerellales > Glomerellaceae > Colletotrichum > Colletotrichum graminicola. The sequence goes on along the minus strand of NW_007361038.1, from coordinate 91,510 downwards.
AACCTAGCGTATGCGATGGAATGCCACGGGGATGCCGGGCTTGGCTTCCGGCCACTCAGATCGGGCCTGCTCCATCCCGACCGACGCTGGAAAGCGCCGCACGACTTGGACGCGCAACCGAGACTTGACCAGGCCAAACAGCATTCGCAGCATGCCCCCCCGCCCCTCTTCTCTTCTCGAGTCAAGGAGCTTCCTAAACACCGGAACCCGGCATGCGCTCAATTTCTCTACATTCCGCCGATGGCACCGCTCGTAAACAAGTCGTCACTGGTAGCCTGCCAAAGGGTGTATTCGGATATTGGCTGAAGTCGGCAATGCTGGGGGCGGTCTCTCTTGGGTATGATGCATGGTTGAAGGTTGGTTGTTGACAAGCAAAGGAGTGGATGACGGAACCATTTGGATTTTCCGTTTCTAAACGAGAGGCGCGGAATCATGGAATCATGGCTGCATCTGGTCCCCCGGCCTCTTTCTCCGCGTCGGACACCTTCTGCCCCGCGATGCCGTCTCGGTTCGCCCTCCACACGCCCTCTTCGCCGTGGAACTCCTCCCGCTTCCACACCTCGACCTTGGCCTTGCACTCCTCCAGGGCCTCCTCGCCCGCCCTCCAGGCCGCCTGCCTGTGCGGCGACGACACGGCGATCAGGATGCTCTCCTCGCCGATGGGCACGGTGCCGAGGCGGTGGACCATGGCGGCACCCTTGAGGCCGTGCCTCTCGAGGACGCCCTTGGCGATGGACAGCATGGTGCGCAGGGCCAGAGGGGTGTAGGCGCTGTACTGCAGCTCCTTGACGGGCTTGTCGCCGAAGCTGTCGCGCGTGGTGCCGGAGAAGAGGACGATGGCCCCGGCCTGGGGCGAGCGGACTCGGTTCATGACGGATGCGGCGTCGAGGACGTCGTAGGTGAGGGCGACGTAGCAGGAGCCCTCCGAGGCCTCCCACGGCCCTCGATCTTGCGATTCCATTGCGTGGGTTGACCTGGATGTTGGCTTCCTTCGGCTATGGTTTCGGGCTATACGGGATGGAATAATAGACGATGCTGAGGTTAGGTAGGTAGGTTGGTAGGTAGGTGTGTCTTCCTTCCCCGTGAACAGTGACTTGACGATTCCGTCACCTGGTTCGACCGACAATGGAAGGTCCGCTGCTGCCCGCTAAGAGCGGAACTGCGGGGTTTGACGTCTTTTCTTGATGGGAGGCGACGGAACGCGTTTCTGACAGGTATAACGATGACAAACTCTTGTTTACCGTTGAAATATGCTTTACCAAGTAGTGTAGGTACCTAAACCAGTTAACTCATCATCAAACTGTCCCGGCTACCTTGACTTCACCCAGCTGGTCGTTACTAAGTCCATCCCTTCCTCCACTGGCTGGCCTCTATTACATAGAGGTGCTCAGAGCGATATGTACTTTGTGCCCAGATATGGCAGAGAGGTACATACACCTACAATCCTTAGGTAATGCAGCCACCAGCCATGTGTTATCGAGAACCCTGTCCGAGACCCCGCATGACTAAGCCACACAGACAGATAAGGTAAGGTAAGGCTGTACGGATACGGATATGTGCAATGTGCGTGCATATCCGTACAGTCCACAGGGCGGACGGCATGAGGTTTGACCTTCGGCCAGCCCAGCAAACATTAATTAGATCCGTCGTATCGTATCGTCCCTTCTTCAACCTCTCCCCTCCGACACACCGAGGCGGCTCGGCATTCCTGTTCCGCCAATAAATTCACCGCCAAGTTGAAGCAACAAAAGAAAAAAAAAGAAAAAAAAGGCACACGGTCTGGCTGCTTGCCTCGGATCCAAGGGGGCTCAGCGCCGCGTGCCGCCTTGACTCGACTCGACTCGCCTCGTTTCTTCTTCCTTTTGTTTCCCGCCGAAACCGCCCAAAAAAAAACTCTATAGAGACGGTCGCATTTCACTCGAAATTCGTGTACCTACCCGCATTGCAACATCACCCCGCCTTCCTGCGACCTGCAATCATGTACGAGGGCACCCATCGTTCGACTGAGAGGGGACCTTACGATCGGCAAAGATCCCCTCTGCGAGATCATAACCACCACCACAACGACGGCCATCGGACGCGGCAGGGTAAAGAGACTAAGCTGAGCCTGCGGGGGACATGACCATCTGCAGAACGTCTGGCTGGTTTGAGCTTCCGCTAACTTCCCCACGGGACGACGAGACGCATCTAGGTCTCCCCCCAGAAACAACCTCGAGCTGTCCTACGACGACGACAACTACGCCGCCGAGGACGCCCGCCACCGCGACCCCGATCCATCTCGGGATCGCCACTGGGACCGTGACACCGCAGAGTACCGCGCCAGAGACTACGACCGCTACTATCATGGACCGACGTCCGAGGCCTACCAGTCACGTCCTGGATCGAGAGATCAAGGCGGTCCTGGGCATGACCATGTGGATCGCCGTCATGAAGACCCTTCGCTACTTGACCCACATGACGGCCACGACCGCGGACCACGTCGTCACGATCGAGGTGGCCGGGGCTACCCTCGCTCTCACTACGACAATGGCCCTCGCCGCCATGATGCCCGATATGGTTCTGACGAGGATTTTCGTCATCTTTCCACCTCTCCAGGTGGCAGCCCAGGTCGTTATCCTCGTCGCGATCGTTCTGCATCGCCTCTTCGACAAGCTGGTGCTCCCAGTGATACTGTGATCCTCGAGGGCCTACCTTCCGGCCTGTCTTTGGACGACGTCAGAGAATGCCTTCTCGGACAGGCTTATCTTTCCCGATATCCAGCCGTCGACATTCGTCTTCCTTCTGGACGAGGTAAGCACTTCCCGCCCGAAATCCCCTCCGCAGCCGCTTATGACCCTCCCTCCCATCACAGGCCAACGCCGTGCTTTCGTCCAGTTCGACAGCGTCGAAAACGCCATCGACTTCGTCAAAGACAACTACCCCAAGCTGGTGCTTGACTTTGCTGGTTTGGTCGACGGCGACGCCGATGGAATGACCTCCATCTACATCCATTACGCCAGGAACCGCGACGACGCCGAGCGGGACAGTCGTGCCGGCCTAGCACCCAACTGGAACTGTCCCACGTGCGACTTTTCAAATTACGCATCGAGAAACCGCTGCAAAAACTGCGGTGGCCCGCCTACAGGTATGCTGTCTGCGCCTTGGTCATTGCACGCATGCTTGCTGGGGAAACTTGTGCTAACCTTGGTAGATCCATCGCAATACCGGCATTTGCTGACTGGCGAAAGCGATGCGGCCGACACCCCGTCGCAGATCCTGGTCTTCTTCCCCTTGGCACCGTCGGTCAACGAGGATGTCTTCTCAGCGGGCGCCGCGAAGCTTCAACTAGTGCAGAGGCCCGCAGCCTCGAAGGGCTCTGGCGACCAGCCAAAGCTCAAGTCTACTGCGCCTACCGGTGACGCATCTGGATATGGTGCCAGGCCAGGCTCGCTGCATCGCACCTTCCTGATGCGAGACCAGGATACGAACGAGTCCTTCAACTTTGGCTTCGCCGAATTCTGGACCGTCGAGGATGCTTTGGCAGCGATGAAAAAGTTCAACATGATGCGCGAATTCACCATTGCCTCGGAACCCGTGACGGTCTCCACCATCCATCTCGGCGTCTTTGTGCCAGAACTCCGCGAGGTCACTCGTGCCATTGAGCGCGTCTCGTTCAACCCCTTGTTCAATCCGACCCTCCGCGTCAAGTACTGGGAGCCGCACGTGTACCCCAGCGAAAGAGTCATCACCGAGGCCCCTCCCGGCGGCACCGCTGCCGATGGAAACAAGACTGATGCGAATGAAGAGTCCAAGAAAAACAAGAAACGCAAGGCGGATGGAAGCCTGGCCTCCTCATCAACCAAGAAGTCTGTCCCGATGGCTGGCCAAATAGCGTTCTGGCAGAGGCGGCATGACGAAATCCACGAGGGCAAGCGGCCTGCGGACGCTGCCGCCGAGAACGACAACGGCGCCGACCCGCGACGGTCCGAAGAGCGCGCGCCTGTCAAGATCTCGCTGTCCGGTTCAAACGCGATTTCAACCGGCCCGATCAAAATCTCGCTGACGGGAGCGAGCCTGTCAAAGTCCCCGGCACTGACGCCCACGCCACCTAGCGAGGCTGCGCTGGAATCCGGAGGCCCGACATCCGTGCCCGCAGCGACGGCCGACAGCGGAACCCCAGATCCGACATCGACGGCGGAGGCAGCGGTGTCGTACGTCGACCGCGAGAAGATCTGCTGCCTGATCTGCATGATGAAATACAAGACCTTGGACGACCTCAACACGCATGAGAAATCGAGGAACCACAAGAACGCCATGGCGGACGACGACAAGGTCAAGGCCGCCAAGCCGCGCCTGGCTGCCCGAGACAAGAGGATGGCGGCGAAGCAGGCGGACGAGCAGCCCAAGGGGGGCGAGGAATCGGGACCCCAGTACCGAGACCGGGCCAAGGAGCGCAGGGAGGTCTTTAACCAGCCGGCGAAGCCCAAGGTCCCGCCGCATAGCGGCAAGCCCTCAGCAGCAGGAGCAGGAGCAGGAGCAGGAGCAACAGCCACCAAGAAGAAGGCGACGACGGCGGCGGCGGCGGCAGCGGCCGCCCCGCCGCCACCGCCGCAGTCCAAGGGCGCGGGTATGCTGGCCAAGATGGGCTGGAGCGCGGGCCAGGGCCTCGGCGCCAAGGGCGACGGGCGCACCGAGGTGATCGCGACGCACGCGTACCAGGAGGGCGTTGGACTCGGCGCCGAGGGCGGCAACCTGGGCGACGCGGCGGAGCTTGCGCAGCGCAAGACGACCAACAGCTACGCCGAGTACGTCAACACGGTGCAGGACAGGGCCAGGGAGCGGTACAACAAGCTGGGCTGAGTGGGTGGGGTGGGTGGTGGTAAAAGAACGTTGTCGGGAGATGGGGTAGACTTTCTCTTTTTTCCCCTATCACGACTTCTTTTCTATCAAAGCACATGGCAGGCAGGCTGGCAGAGAGCGAATGCCCAATGGCCAAGTGATGCAAGGCAGAAAAATATTGTTGCACCTCGCAACGCCGTGTGGCGGCGATAATGCACAATAAGATGCCCCATTTTTTTTCTTTTTGCAAACACCAACACCAACAACGAAAATAGAATAAAATGAAATATCCGGCTTTGCTTTGCTGTGCTGTGCTATGCTGTGCTATGCTGTGTAATGTGCTTCCAAACATTGTAACTGCATTGGAACTACGTGAACAAATAGTCCGTCCCCCCGCCCCCCATCTCAACCGGATGTTCAAGGTCACACAAGGGTTGGGCACGTTAACCAACTTTGCTTGCTTGCTTGCTTGCCTGCTTGCCACCCCCCTTCAGAAATCCACAATCTTGAGCCGGCTCTGCACGTCCTCGGGGAGCTCCTCCTTGCGTACGAGGCCCATGATGACGCAGTCGCCGAGGAAGAAGAATGCGCGGTCCTGGGCGTAGCTCAGGTAGTCGTACTCGTCGCCCTCATCCTCGGCGTCTGCGGCCGCCTGCACCTCGGCCTTCGCCTCCGGGTCGCCGGCGGCGGCGGCGGCCTCGCTCTTGGCCTGCTTCTCCTGCTGCTCAATCTCCTCCGGGGACTCGAACCCGGGCACCTTGGCCTGGATGATGCCCCAGGCGACCCACTGAGCGCTGTTGATACCGCGCCACAGACGCGTCTCCTCGTACAGTTCCTTGACCTCGGCCTCGATCGCCTCCTCGGCGCGGCGCTCCTCCTCCTTCCAGTGGTTCGGCGGCACGCGGGCGTCGAGCATGAACTCGACGATGGAGCTCGAGGAGCTGGTCGGCAGGAGGGCCGGGGTGGTGCTGCCGACGGGGACGTCGGCGGCGGCGAGGCGCGGGGTGGAGGCGCCACCGTGGGAGAACTGCGGGCGGTGCTCGACGTAGGCCTTGAGGAAGCGGCGCTGCTCCTGGATGGTCGGGTAGCGGACCGTGTTGCAGCGGAAGGGCAGCGTCTCGTGATGGTAGTCGTAGGCCCACTCGGTGAAGTGGTTGGCGAACTCCAGGCCGGGGACGTTGGCGGCCGCGTACTCGAAGTCGATGACGACAAGCTGCTTGTGCTCGTTGGCGGGCTGCAGCAGGGGCGACTTCTCGTCGTCGGGGCGCATGCGCAGGATGTTGCCGTATTGGGTCTGGAGGGAAGTCAGTCACTTCTGTTGTACATTTCAGGCGAGGATGGGGAAGGACATGGGGGTTGTTGCTGGACTTACGTCGTTGTGGGCAAAGACGAGACGCTCGCGGACCTCCTGGGGGCCCTTGTAGGCGTTGATGACTAGCTCGCGGTACTTGTCGTACAGTTCCTTGAACTGCTGCCACTCGACGCCGCAGACGTAGCCGGAGCCTCGGAACACGCTGTTGCCCCTCCGGACACTCTCGTCGAGGGCCAGGATCTTCTTCTCGACGTTGCGCAGCCAGGTGTCCCAGTTCTTCAACACGGCGGGGCCCTCGTCCTTCTCCCGGTCCAAGACGTCGATTCCCACGTGCAGCTCGCGCATGCGCTTGGCGATCTGCTTGGAGGTCTCGGGCTCGCGCAAGTCGCTGGGGGTGAGGGTGATGGAGTTGAAGTATTCCTCGAAGCGGCCGTTGGTGAAGCACCCGAGGAGCCTGGGGCCGATCTTCTTGCGCGCTAGTCTCCGGAGCACGGTGAGCTCGTTCTCGCGGTCGATGAGGTGCTCGAGGCCGTAGATGCGCAGAAGGAGCTTCGGCGGGGGTTTCTTGCCCGTCACCTTCTCGTCGAGGTCTTCGGGGGGGGACAAGACGTAAACGGCGTTGGTCAGGGCTCCGCTGAGGCGCTGCACAATGACGCTGTTGCCGCTGTCCAAAGGGACCCTTCTCCACCCCTTGATCTTGAGTGTGTGGGTCAGGCGCACGATCTCGTTCTTGAACGTGGCCCAGGCCTTTTCCTTGTCGTCTGCCTTGTGGCCGAGGGTCAAGTCATCGGTGCTCTTGCCGCCGCCGCTGTAGCTGAGAGTCTTTGAGTTGTCGAGGACAGCATCGCACGTGGGCACGACGACGTCGTCGCCAACGTAGTCTGTGTCAGAGCTCGCCGTTCTGTGAAGCAAGCTGCGCGACTGCGATTTCCTGAGACGGGCAGAAGGGCGCCTGCCAACCTTGGGGGCCATCTGAGGAACCGAGTTGATGCCCATGGAGGCCATGCTTTCCTCGATGATTCTCTGCAGCCTGTCGAACGAAACGTCGCTCGAGTCGGAATCGATCGAGTCGGAGCGAGAACGAGGCATCGCCGGCTCCGCTGCCGCTGCAGTGGCCGCGGGTTCGGGGACCGGTGACAGCTCCTTCTTAGGCTTGGATTGGGGCGATCGGCGACGAGATGAAGTCTTGGTCTTGCGAGAGGCCTTCTTTTTGCGCTCGTGCTCCAACCAGTCATGGAGCTGAGCGAGCAGCTTCTGGCTCTCGTAGTAGTGCTTCTGGCCATGGCGATGATGGTGGTGCTGCTGGGCGATGGCGGGGGCAGGACCTCCTGCAGGTGAAGAATCGTCGGCGGAGGATGGAGGTTGCGATGGCTCCAGGACCGGGGAGGATCGAGATGACGAGGAGGTGGTGAGACCCATACGGCCGGTCAGTCTCTTGGCCATGTTGGCGGCGTAATGCCTCTTGTGATGAGCCTGATGCTCAGCAGATGGTGGGTTCGGCGGCGGCGGGGCGATGTCAGCCTCTGGCTCGGCGATTTGGACGACTGCAACAGGGTTAGCAAAGGCATGAAGTTTCCCAGGTTTTGTAAGCCCAGCGACGATACCGGTCCATCAAGGGGCGCCCGTGACATGTTGGGTTGCAAGATTGCGCGAGGCGTCACTGAGCGACCCAGGGCAAGAAGCATACGTGGGCGAGTGGCCACGGCGGCTCGACTGCTGGCATGCGATGGCTTCTTCCAGTTTCCGAAAAATAAGGGCTTCACACCACACCGCTTGATGGGTGAGCGGGGCCTGCAGACTTCAGGTTACGATGGCGGAGCTCAAGGCGAGGACTGACCTTTCCCAGGGGCGGTGGCCGAGGATGGCTTGTCGTTATCGTCGTCGACCTTCATGGCTGATCGCAGAGGTTGGCCGTTGAGCTGGGGCGACGAGGACGACATGACAGCGAGGCGTTGGGGGGGGACTCGAACGACGTGCGCGGTATACGAGCGGGGCGAGATGCGCAGTGGTAATATTTTGGTGAAAACAGCAGACAAAACGGCGATGTCTTGAGGAGACCGAGAGTGGTCTTGGGTGAAGAATCAGGCGTGTTCCTCGTTGCGATGAGGTAAGAGAAGTGGCAGGTTGTGGTAGCGTAGCGACACGGAGGGGGGCACGATAGAAAGAAAGTCTTATCGGGCGCAAAGCCAGGACACTGACACTGACTGAGGGGTTATCGTACAGGTATATCGTGGGTACTTTGTACCAGGTACATGGTAGATCCGGACTTCTTGTGAGGGGTGGGGTAGGTGTCCTTGGGGCCAGATAGCAAGGAAGGGAAGACAATTGTTTTGGAGACGAGAGTTTACAGGTGCATCTTGTGGGATGAGAATATATTGTCGGACGAGAAAGGCGACGAATGGCAATTGGTGATGACGATGAGGGGTTGAAGACTACATGTATTCGGACGAGGAAACTTGTTCAGATTGACTGGACAGCGCAGCTCGGACCAAGACTGACTGGTGCTCGTGGGTTTGTTGACCGAGAGCCGTGGGGAACCCCGCCTGGTCATGTGCGTTGCCCCTCGTCCCTACTACATCGTACCTTGGTCTCGGTACGTACATACACGTACATCATACTAGGTATTAGGCATGCAAACACGTGTAGGGCAAGCACCGGGGGTCCCTCCTCCTGCGCCCCTTCCTTCTGAGTGAATAGTGTAGTCCCCTAAGCGTCGTCGGCTCCTTCTCTCACGAAGAACAACCGCAGAACATTTCCACCTCCTTCCAGAGAAGCTGCACATGCACATGCAGATGCAACTCGACATATCATGTACTTGTAAGTACAGACGTACAAGTACTTACTGTACGTACCCAAACCACATGTACAAGTACCTAGGTGACATCTTCCAGCGCCGCTCAAGGCGACGGTTAAAAGTCGTCCACACTGGCAGCCGGCCCCAGCACGCATCACACCTCACACCATAGGTTTAGGCAGTACCTAACTTTACGGAGTATCCGTACTATGTACAGGTATATTCGTACCGAGAAAAGACCCCCAAATGTGACGTCAAGGGCTCCCTGTCCGTCCAGTCGGGAGCTGCCGACCCTGGTTTGCCCTTATTGACATGTCTTGGGCCGCGCGACTTGCATGTGACGTACATGCATGTTTATTAGTCTCACAATGTCGAATCGCTACATCCATATCACTAGGTATCTATCTATTTATCTATCTATTTATCCATCTATCTAGCCTACCTACCTACCAAGGCACCATGTCAGACGGGCGTTTATTTTCAGCTTCGTCAACTGTGGCAAAGCAGCGCCTCATGAACAAACTCAGCCACTCCTTCATTGTGATGCCCCTCCCCCACAAAGTCGCAGCACGCCAGTTGGAACTCCACGCTCGATGCATCTCTTTTGGGAATTGTACATGTACACTGAATGCAACGCGGCCGCCCTAAATCCTCGTCGGCCGTCCCTCCCTCTCCAGCGCCCACTCGACCGCCGCCTTGACGTCGTCCACAATCATCTTGGGCGCGTGTGTCGGCGGCCCTCTCTCCTTCCTCCAGACCCCCGTCTTGACCAGCACCGACGCCCACTCCGTCTTCTCGTTGCTGTAGTCGTTGGCCCCGCGGATGTCGCTCTCTGGGTTGTCTCCTACCATGTACACCGTCTTCAGCGGTGCCACCTCCCCTTTGCCGTCACCTCCCGCCTTGCCCAGCAACGCCCGCCGGTGTGCCTCGAGCACCCCCTCGGCGTACCGGTACGTCGTCGCGAAGGGCTTGCCAAACACCGTCGTCTGCAGCGCCGCCCCGCCCGTCACCGACCTCCACACCCCCGCCACCGCCGCCTGGAACGCCCCTTGCCCGAACCGCGGCTGGTGCCACGTCGTCGGCCAGAGGAGATCCGCATTGGAGTACACGAGCGCCGGCTGCCCGTCCTGCTGCCACCCGCCGTTGGCCAGCGACCTGTCTCCGTTCTTGTCCGAGTACGTCCCCAGCACGCCCCCGCGCGAGAGCAGAAGGTCCATGATGATCTGCATGTCTAGCGCCCAGTCGCGCGGGTCGTTGAACACGAACATGGCGTCGATCTTGAGCGCCTCCGCCTCCGTCGCCGCCCCGCCCCCGACCCCGCCTGTGTAGATGGGCTTGGGGAGGGGCTCGTGCGTCCCGGCGTAGACCGACTTCATCAGCAGCTCAAAGGGGAACACGTCCGGCTGCGCGTGGATCATGTCCGCCGGCGTCACCACGTTCTTGAAGCCGTACCTAACGTCCTGGTAAGCGCATGTGCCTTTGTAGGATAAGATAGAAGGAGAGAAAAGAAAGAGACTCACTGCCTCGCAATCTCGCGACACTTTTGCGCGTTGGCGCCCGTCACGAAGATGGTCTTGTCCCCCAGACCCTCGGGCCCGTGGACCAGCTCCTGGAAGGGCGTGTGCGACTGGACAAAGTTGTCCACCGAGAGCTCCACGCCGAGCTTCTCGCTGAGGTCCCTCACGCGGACCGCCTCGGGCCTGCCCCCGCCGTTCGTCAACAGGATGAAGGGGATGTTGTTGTCGTTGAGGTAGCGGAGGGCCTCGGCGGCGCCGGGAATGGGCTTGGCCACGTGCAACAAGACGCCATCGATGCTGCGCTCCTTTCTTGTCAGTTACCGTGTCTTTTTTTCCGCCTCGCGGCCGAGAACTGTAAAGTGTTGGACGCGTCGCGTTGGCCACCGACTTCTCGCCGCATGCACGCATGCATATATCTCGCTTTTATTTTTATTTTATCAGGGGGTTGCTTGACTCACTCAAAGGCAAACGCAAATGACGGCGCCTCGCCCGCCTCGAAAACACGCTTCTTGGTGCTGAACCACCGTTGAGGTCCGGAGACCCCCAACCACGCCCGCCCCGGGACGTTGGCTGTGCTCGGAGCCGCGAATCTTCCTCCATGGAGCCCGGCGGCGGCGCTCGCGATCCGCGGCGTCGCGTGCGTTCTCGGCGTGGCGAACGGTCTCAAAAGCCGGCCGAGGCCTGTAACTCTTCCTGCCTGCCTCATCCTGACTCTAAAGCTTGAAGTTGGATAGCATGCAATATACCGCCCACATGAATTATCTAATGCTGAACCAGGTGAAATAAGTGGTGTGTCTCTCGCAAAAGACAAAGAGAGAGAGTGTGTATGTGTGTATGGTGTATGAGAGGTGAGGCGGTGATGAATTATTGTTGAGGTGGAATCGCACGGATACACTGGCTGGAACAGCTTGTTCGACTTGACGGCCGACTTGAGGCACTGAGAGCTCCCCCCCGCCATGCCTCTCCCACCCCTGCACGCATGACCAACCCCCCCCCCCATGCCACCAACGCCACTCGCTAATTTTAGCGGCGAAGCTCGTTCCCGGCTGCCGGTGCAGACGCCGGCCGTTTCTTTGCAGCTTTAATGCGACGGCTTGAAACCTGACAGCTGCCCAAGAGGGGAATCGTTGCAATGCAGACGGACTGGTTCTGGTTCCTATTCTGACTTTCTCTTGGTTCTGGCTTGTAAATCCCTCCGCGGCTGCGTGTCGCTGGCGTTGGTCCAGACGAACAGAGCTTCGTCTTCACTCCACCAGCGAACGCGGGATCCAAGAGTACATGTACAAAGTGATATTACAGTGTGATTGAGTGTGGTCACCGAGCCCGATTGCTCAAAAGGTCTATCCCATGAAACAGCCGTGGCGGTATACATATTACACAGGTCGATACAGAAACCTCCTTCCCTCCCTCAACCTTGTTCGTCTTCGTCAAACCCGCGCTTAGTCCTTCTTCCAACCGCCCTGCCAGTCGTTCATGTGGTCCAGGATGATCTTGGCCGCCGCCGTCGGGGAGTGCTGGCGCCCCAGCGCCTCGACGAAGTCGCCCTCCGGGTCCATCAGGTAAAAGTATATGCTGTGGTCGACGAGGTAGTCCTGGCCGGGCTTGACGTGCTGCGGCGTGCTGAAGTAGACGCGGTACAGCTTGCACATGGCCTTGATCTGGTCGTAGGTGCCCGTCAGGCCGATGAACTTGGGGTGGAACTCGGAGAGGTACTCCTTGACCACGGCGGGGTTGTCGCGCTCCGGGTCGCAGGTGATGAAGATGGGGAGGATCGAGCCGGGCCGCTTCTCCTCGACGAGGTCGTACATCCGCGCCATCTTGTCGAGCTCGTCGGGGCAGATGTCGGGGCAGTGCGTGAAGCCAAAGTAGACCTGCGTGAGGGGAAGGGGGGGGGGGGGTTAGGTTATGTTGTTTTTAGTCGCCACGGCCGGGTCGTATACGTCCCGACGAAAGAGATGGGGGCAAAACCAAAACGTACCAGTGCGTAGCGACCCTTCATGTCCTCGCTCGTGAACTTGTTGCCGTTCTGGTCAATCAGCTCGAACGACCCTCCGACCTTGGGCCGCCCGATACCCTTGGTCGCCTCGGCGATGCGCTTGCGCTCCATGCGCTGCTTCTCGTGCTCAAAGTACCACGTCAGGCCGACACCGGTGGCGACGAACAGAACACCGGCCTTCCATGAAAAGGGCTGATTTTTTCAAGTCCAGTCAGCGCATACGCTCCTCGATCCGAGGCTTTGCTTTCCCCAAAGCGACGACGGCTTCCCTTACCCCTGCTCTGTACCTGCTTTTTGCCTCCTCCACGGTCTTGTATGTCTTTGTCCTCCTCTGCGCCGGGGAGGGTTTCGTCTGGAACATGGTCGGCGCGGCAGTCGGCCGGGTCTGCTTAGGAACTGCTGCTTGGGAGATGCATCGTCGGCATTGTGTCGATGTCGTGGAGGAGACGGACTTCCACAGAAGCCTCGAGGCTGCGAGGGACATGGCTGCGGCAATTGAGGCCTTGAGTTGCTTGCAGTATGACAGAGAAAAACCTGAGGACCAGATACGACTGCAGGTCTTAGTTCGTCACTCGACATCCCATCCCATCGTAAGACCCAAAAAAGCTCTCGGTGAGCTTGGGCCACTTTCCACAAAAAGTGGTGTGTCGGAAGAATAGTTGATGCGGCGCAACCAAGTAGTCGCCTCTTCTTCACCTCGGCACACCGAGAGCTTCCTCACCGAAGGGAATTATGGGTCTCGTCGATGCCAGGACTTCACTTAATGTTCAACTTCACAAACCTCACACACCCCTGCACAACTAACAGAAGGTCGCTCTCAACATTTCTTTATCCAAGAATCTCATTGCATCTCACTTTTCTTTGGTTTATAAGGCTTCAAACTCACTTGCAGGGTTGCAGTTGAAAGCCCGCCGTTTGCTGGGGCTATGGATTCCGACGTGGAGCCCAAGGTGAAAGGGGACGAGGGCCGGGCGGATGAAGGCGAGGCGGAGGATCACGAAATGACAGACGCACCTGTCCAAGAGGCGACCGGCTCTCAGTCCCCGCCCCAAGCTGCATCCCAAAGTCAAATAGGCTCAAAATTGATCCCTCCTTCCTCGGATTCAGATCTTCTCCCACCATCAACCCTGACATCAACAAATCCCACCTCGTCAACAAGCAACCCAAGCAACACCATCCTAGAAACGACGGAAAAGCCCCCTGAACCGCAAAAGATGGGACCCAAGAAGAAGGGCACAGCCGCCGTCAAGAAGACTCCCAAGCGACCAAAGGGCGGCGGCCGCGGCGGCCACAGCGCTTCCAAAGGCGGCAGGCCGAAGAAGCAGGCCGGCGGCGGCGCCTCCACCAACCACCAGGAAGAGCTGGGCGGTGGCTCCGATGAGGAATCCGACAACGGACCGTATTGCATCTGTCGCGGCCCCGACGACCACCGCTTCATGATCTCGTGCGACGTCTGCGAGGACTGGTTCCACGGCGAGTGCATCGACATCTCCAAGGACGTCGGCGAGAACCTCATCGAGCGCTTCGTCTGCCCCAACTGCACCGACGTGGAGAGGAACGTCGTCAGCCTGTTCAAGAAGATCTGCTCCTACGCCAAGTGCATCAAGGCGGCCCGCCTCTACGGCGACGGCGAGAAGAGCGCCTTCTGCTCCGACGAGCACAAGCAGCTGTGGTGGGAAAAGGCCATCGCCTCGCTGCCCAAGAAGTCCTCGGCCAACAACACCCGTGACGGGCTCGTGCAAGAGGAGCTCATGGGACTCTTGACCAGCAATCTTGCTGGCGTCGATCCGGACGATGGCCTGTGGAGGGTCCAAACCCGCCCGTTTGCTCCCCCGGCCACTGGACGTATGTGAAGCTCGCGCCCCCCCTCCCCCCCCCCCAAATGTGCTGTGAAGATGGAGAGCTAACCTGCCATTTGAAGCCGAGAGCCCCGAGTCCAAGAACAAGGCTCTGGTGCCCGGGATCCTCACCGAGGAGGAGGTGGACATCCTCCAGACGTCGGCCGCCGAGCGCTACAAAATGGGCGAGGAGGTCGTCCTCTGCCAAAAGATGCTGCAGCTCCTCGACTGGGCCAACGACCGGCGCAAGTCCCTCATCGCGTCCAAGCACTTGGACGACGCCGCGTGCGGCTACGACCACCGCCTCGACCAGGTCGGCGTCGTCGGCCCCTTCGCCAACTGGCTCAACTCGGACGAGGCCAAGGAGGTCTTCAAGGCCGGGAGCCTCGACGTCGGCAGCCGCCTGGCCGGCGACTACAAGAACATCTGCGACAAGAAGCGCTGCAAGGCCCACCAGGGCTGGTTCTCCATCCACACTAGGGACGTGCGGTACCAGATGAAGCTGCTCGCCATGGACGCCAACAAGAAGCTCGACAAGGAGCGCCTCATCAAGCAGTCGGCCGCCGAGCGGAAGATGAGGAAGGAGGCCGAGAACAACTACGTCCAGGCCGTCCTCCGCGATGGCACTCTCGGCCCGCTCAAGTCTGGATGAGGGTCCCCATTCTTTGGCGAGGGGGGGGTGGTCCCAGGTCCATGAAGTTTTTCTTTTTTTTCTTCTCTTTTTCTTGGTGTGTTTATCATGGCGACAGTGGTATCGGCGTTGCGAGGGAGGTTTGGGAATGGTGAACCGGCCCGACTCTGGCTTCAAGTCGCCGGCTGCGAAGCATGGGGCGGCTCTGCATTACGGAGCTCGCTATCAGATACATAACTAGTGCTGGACGGCGAAAGAGTCGTTCCGTACCTTGGCTCTAAGACCGCATGATGCGCGGTATTACTTCCAGAAGGATCATCACATGCATCTTCACCATCTCTCATTGCCCGTGACGCTTAGCCTGGAGCGTAACGCCCTCTCTACCAGCCAAGCCAAGCAAAGCAAAGCAAAGCAAAGCGGCGGATGAACTATGCACGGCACATGGGGATTCTTTCTTGCTAGCCTTTTCATGTCGAACATGGCCGTTCCATAACCCCCAAGCGGTCTAGCCCAGTTCACCCGGTACACGAATATCGCGATACGTATAACCCGATACGCAACGTCTCTAGCTTACCACGTTTCAGTCTCTCAACACGGTACAAAATACCCGACAACCCTCTATTTTCAGCCTTTAAACTTCAATGAGCAGCTATGTTGAACCCGGCTGACGGCGCTGTATTTCCTTTCGCTCTTTGCGAAACCTCCAGAACTTCCAAAACCCTCTGCAAGTGTGCCCAAGCTGGTAGAGCTGGTTCAAAGCACACATGGCGATGACCATTTCGTTGAAATACACACACAGAAAGTAGAAGAACACGCCGGTTGCCGCAAGCGCCGCAAAGAACGCCAGCTTGATGATCCACCTCGGCGTGTCCTGGTACACGATGGCCGCCAGGCCGAATCTGGTGTCAAAGCTCCCATCGCTTTCCGCCTCTCCGAGATGCTGTTCAAAAGAAAGGACTTGTCAGCTCACAGTCCCTCCATATGGCTGGCACGTCAGAATTGGGAAGCAAACTCACTCCCGCCTCCATCACAAGGGTGTTCACTCTGTTCGGCAGCTCGACACCGCTCGCCTCCGACTCCTCGGGTATGCTCGTCGTCTGGCGATAGGCGTGCGTAGATTGCTCCCGCACGGTGTCTCCTGTTTGCCGCCTTGAAAGGCCGCCAGTCATGGTTGCTTCAATGCCCGCCTGCCGGCGGTCCTCGGAGACGGTGACCCGTCTCCTTGGGGGAACCACCCACTCGTCCGTGCCCTGTCGAGAGTTTCTCTCCGGGAGAAGGAACGTGAGCTGGCCTCTTTCTGTTCTTCTACGAGGTGGCGAGTCGTTTCTGGCCTCGCTCTGCCCATCTGTTTCTGTCGGAGAGCCTTGATGAAGAAGCGTCAGCAGACTCGTTCAGCAAGCAGAAAGGAGAGGACGCCGCCACCGTAACCTACCACTGGCCTCCATGATGTTCAACAGCAACACAATCAACATGACAAGAGGCAGGATCTGGCCAAACTTGGGCTCTAAAAGATGCGAGTAATCGACCCGCGCGTAGACCAGGACCTCCAATAGAAAATATATCCCCGTGACCGTGAAGCTAAAGTTCACACAGAGGGCAAAGATCAGTGACCGCCAGAAATCCCCGAATATGGCCTGGGCTACGATACGCGCCGTTACCCGCCAGGGAGGCTTCGGCGACCTCTTTCGGAGCTGGCGACACCTCCGGCTGTACATTGCGCGCATCTCTTGTCTCTCATATTCATTCCACGCCTCCAGGCTCCTCCTCGACGCCTCGTCTCGGTAAACAGCACTCAGCGCACAGTTCACCAGAGAGTAGACGCGTGGGAACTGGGAGCGCGCGTTACGGAGCTGGGACATGGAGTTACGGAAGCTGGAGGCGACCCACCAGCAGAGGGCGAGCCACGCGACAAAGAGGTACGGCCAGTCAGTCTTGTAGTGGCGTATGGCGCAGGAAACGGTCCTTCGCACGCTGTTGCTGTCGGTAAGATAGGTGAGGAAGCTGGTTGTGAGGATGAAGACGAGAAGGAACGCCATGAGCCAGATGCGCACCTTCGCCTGCCGCCTGTGCTCCTCGAAGTGGGACCCCAGGGCCAGGAGGCAGTCCATGTGTACGCCGGATGCGAGATAGGCGAGCGCCTCGCCGACCCTGAAGCAGAGCAGGGACATGCTGCACGTCTGCACGTAGAGGGCGATGAGGATGCCGAAGCTCGTCACCAGCAGCTGGTCGCTCAGCCCGAGGATGAGCTGCAGGTACTTTGTGCTGCGAATGGAGGCCAGAACCGACCGTTGCCGCTCCAGCCTCCCAAGGATCATATTATCGATCTCCATGTACAAACAGGCGTGGAAGGTGGTGCGAGCGATGTACGCCAGGCAGATGGCGATCGTGGATAGCAGCACCGGAACCACGAAAGCGAGAAGAACCTTGTTCGTGTGTCAGTGTAAGGTTGAACGTGCTGTTGAGGGTGTGAAATGCTGACCCCGATTCCCATGATATCTGGATCAGTAGGATCTTCATTGAACTCGTTGCAGTCTGCGTTGGAACTACACGCAGCCCCCATTTTGCCGCGTTGAGATTGTACCGTGGCAGAATGAGACGCTGCCATCGGGCCCATGAGCTAGGGGAGGCAGAATAATATACGACAGCATCGAAGCACTAGACCCAAGGCTGCAGCAGAAAGCCGTGTGTGATAGCGCCTTCAATGTGCAAGCATGCACGTAGCAGCAGGCTGTGGCCGTAAGCGGCATGGCCAGCAGCAGCTTATCATGAGCCTATCATCCTGCAGGCTGCAGACCCGGGCAGGCAACCCGAGTCTAGTCTTCTCCGATACGAAACATTAACGATGGTGTTCCGCAGCAGCTGAGTACTACACAGCAGGCTGACTTAACATAGGCGAGCTGAAGGAGGCGTAACGCCGAGATGGCCACCTCTCATGCTGCGCCTCGAGCCTGGTGCGCGGCCGAGTCCTTTTCCGACGACGCGGATGATGGCCGAAACAAATAGGTTGCTAGGTTTTGACTAATATGGTTGGCGGGCACAGAATGAAGGCTGCTGTTGGAGCAGAAGAGTCGGGACCAAAAGGTAGGTCTGAGTTTGAAGTGCTGATGATGTAGAAAATCCCTTTTGGCACTGCGCAATTCGTTCTGATTTTATGCACCCATTGGGTGCCGCTCCTTCCCACAGGCATGTCAAGATTACATGCAATCAATGGCTTCCCGCACCGGGGGCGTGCGATATTGATGTCGGGACACCGGTACCAGTATGCCTCTCTGCCACCTCGTTTGCATCGTCTCTTCTTTTCCAAACCCCCCCATCCCTCATCCCTCGAAGTAAGGAAGAAAGACGGGGCAGAAGGAGGAAAGAAGGCCCCCAGTCGTCTTGGACGACGTCTGATTAAGAAGACGGAACGAAAGGAGGGGACGGCAGCAACCGCGGTTGTCGGCCACGCCCGCTCGGCGAACCAGGAGGGCAAACAAAGGCAATGCAGCCTGCGGCCCACTGAGATGCCGGCTAGTCAAGCATGCAGACCGACAAACACTCATCGACTCTGCAACCCCCCGAGCACCCCGGCGGACGCCTTCTCTCGAGGGTGGGCAAAAAAAAGCCGTGGCCATGTCATGCTTGGAGAGGTTGCCCCCCCTGCGTGATCACTCTCTCTCTCTCTCTCTCTCTCACTCACTCTCTCTCTCTCGCTCTCTCGCTCTCTCGCTCCCTCCTCGACAGCTTCACGTGTCTGTTGTCCTACAGAGCTTGCGAGATCGGGGAGGAGACGAGGAGAGGACTGTGCAGGAAAAGAGAGGCTCTTGTCTCACCCGAAGAACTTGCGATAACATCCCCCCTTCCAACCCCCGAGGGCCTCAGGAATGTCACTCATATCCGGCCGGGTGCCGTTCACAGAACCCTCTTCCCCCTCACACCTCTGCAGCCCGTCTCGAAAAACAAAAACAAAAACCACATCGCCCAGTCAGCCGCATTCCAAATGATGGAGCAGAATTTTTAGCAGTATTTCTTTTTTGTATGCATGTGTATGTACCGCGTTCATACAATGGAATGATCTCCTACAAGAAAAAACTTTTCATAGAGTATCTCCTTCTACAAATACAAGGCTCCCGCCAGTCCTTCTCCCAACAAGGCCCATCAATAACATTATTCCCTGTGCCAAAAGAAAAAGAAAAAGAGAAAAAAAAAAAACGCTTCAACATCCTTGCCCTCTTGGCTGCCCCTCTCTCCCATTGCCTTTTCTGTCCTTCCCCTCCCCCAAACACAATGCTTTGCGATGCTCAACCCTTCATGCCATGCCCGACCGCCAACCGCCGTGCCCGCTTGCCGAACCATCTCTCAAAAGCCCATTTCTTTTTTCATCGTGCAAAAGTCGCCAAAAGTGTGATGCCAAACAAGGACGAAAATTAGCCGTCAAGTCACGCTTGAGAAAGTCCAACAATGCCAGTCTAGAGAGGGGACAGTTCCGAAACCTGCCCTTTAACCTGCAGACTTCTCTCCCTGTGCCAAAACGCGGGGGAGGAGGGTGAAGGAAGCTGCAAAATAAGTGCCTCGTTATGTATGTATGTACGTCTGCCCATGATGCTTGCTCCCATAAACGTGTGGACCGTCATGGGCGCCAGTTGTGTCGTATGTTCGTGCAGGAAGAAGTCGTAAATACTCGTTCAGTGACACTCTCATGGAGTGAAGTGGTTGTAATATGCGTTGCCAGCCCGGGGAGGGAGGAGGGTAATTAGTCTCCGTAGACATAAGCCAGAACAAGGTTCAGGACAACAGAAGTAGTATAGGTTCTTCGTGGCTGAGCCCCCTGTGTTTTGCACTGCCATTTCCAGCAGCAAGATGTGTGCGTGCAGACATGACAAGAATCAACAGCCGCACAGGCTTAGTGATGTCGGCCCGGAGAGTACTAGTGGCGAGCGCCGACTTGACTGTTGCTGGCGCGGCTACGCTCATCCTCTTCCATGACGTCGCTCAGGCGTGTGGGATGGTGGTGCCGGGGGACAGTCTCCCAGCCTGGTGCGGCATATCCTGAACCCGAGTAATCCTGAGCGCCGTACGACTGCTGCTGTTGCTCTCCAGCCGTGGTGGGATTCTGCGCGTAGCCGGCGCTGGGAGGATTGGTCGCGGGAGTCTCATACTCTTCTGTGCCTTCGTCAGAAACTGGGGAAGGCGGAGCAATGAAGGGCACCTTGTTTCCTTGGGAATCGCGAATGAATTGGCCCTGTGCGTCAATGGCGTACTCACCTTCAGAGTATCCGCCCTCGGAACCAGTACCGGTGTAAGTGACACCCTCCGATTCTGCGGCGGTGGACTGCCCGCCGGGGGTTTGCGAGTACTCCCCGGTGTAGCCGCTTTGCTGACCGCTATACTCGGGCTGGTATCCGCGCTGCTCACGAGAGCTGCCGTGACGGCTAGGGACGCCTTGGGTCATGGGAACAACTTGGACGCCGCCGACGATGGTGGGCTGGCCGCTCTGCAGAGACAGGGTCCGCTCGCGCTCCTCATGCTCACGTCGGCCGAGCTCCTCCCAGGCACGACGGGCCTCTTCCTTGGAGATCTGGAGCTCCTTCT
The DNA here is from genome assembly GCF_000149035.1 of Colletotrichum graminicola M1.001. Classification (NCBI taxonomy): domain Eukaryota; kingdom Fungi; phylum Ascomycota; class Sordariomycetes; order Glomerellales; family Glomerellaceae; genus Colletotrichum; species Colletotrichum graminicola. Next base: position 71,033 of record NW_007361038.1, on the reverse strand, counting down.
TCATCTCTTTCACGCGCTCATCGTTGGCCGAGTGTTGACGCTCCTTCTGGATGGCGGCCTGGACAGCGTTCTCTCTAGCACGTCTCTCCTCTTCAAGGGCCGCCTCCAACATGGCGTTGACCTCCTGGGCGCGCTCCAGCTCGGCTCTGGTCTCGAAGAACCATCTTTGGAACTTTCGCTCCGAGCTGGCACGGAGTCGCTGCAGCTCAACGACTGCATGAAAAAGGTTGGCGCCGGCCGCAGTAAGATCGGTGACTTGACGAGAGAGAGCCTGGTTGATGGGGTCGCGTTCGATGTCCTGATTGTTCTGCTCGAGCCGTCGAATCCAAAAGCTGGTAAGACCCTCCCAGTGAGCCGACAGGGTCTCCCAACGCTCGAACGCATGGGGAAAGGAGTTCCTAGGTCTCGATGCAACATCCTGCCCAGCCTGAACTGAGGTGTTGGGGGGTTGTTGAGCGGTGCCGGCCTGAGGGGCGGTGCTGTAGGGCTGCTGGCCGGATTGCGAAACGGATGCCGTTCGACCATGTCGGGGGTGGGCTTGGGATGTGGTAGGCTGGCGGGAGCTTCCTCCCGGGTTGGTTCGGGCCTGCGGGGTATCGGTGGCCACGGGTCGGCGTTGGGAGGCGGGGTCCTGCTGGGGCACGTTGGCAGTGCCACCAGTTGATGCTCCTCCGGCAGCGCCAGTAGCGGCGGCGGCGGCGGCGGCTCGGCGCTCCGCATTCCGTCTCTGAGTGTCCTCCAATAGACGAGCTTCTTGCTCGGCTCGCTGTCTCTCCAACTGCATCTGCTCTTGCTCAGCTCTCTGTCGGGCTGCCTCTCTAGCAGCGCGCTCCTGCATGATCATTCTAGGACCACGAATACCGGAAGGTGAGCTGGTAGGGTTGGGCGTGCCGGTCGGACGGTGGCGGGCCGAGTTGGACGCGTTGCCGTTGGAAGCGGTGCCACCGCTTCCAATGAGGTCGGCCATGGTCGCGCTTTCTTCGACTTCGTCGGGAGTGAACGGATGAGGTTGTCTGAGCGCTTCCTCGAGGGCAAAGAGGATAGCGGCGCGGGTATTTCTGGAGACGCGGTGAGGGCGATGAGACTCGCGTCGGGAATGAGCAGACGGTGATGTCGGGTCTCGGTATTGCGGAGCTTCGTCGGAGGACTCTAGATCAAAGTCGTCCTCGCTGAGATCTTGCGAGAGAACTCTTCTTGTACGTGAGTGTCGTCGGTCTTGGGGCGCGGAAATCCGGGGGTAATCGAAAGTAAACGTCGGTGCAGGCGCAAGTGCAGGTGCGGGCGCGGGCGCAGGTGCAGTCGTGAGCTGCGGTTTGGGACTGAAACCAACCGAGACGGCCTCGATATGGACCTGACGTGCGGGCTGCGGCGTAGGACTCGGGGTGGCTTCAAAGCGCGACGTACGTCGAAGGGTGCGTTGGGAGAGTTGGGACGAGGCGGGAGTGGACGGTCTCTCAGCTGGATCTGGGGTAATGTTTCGCGGGTGCCTCCGCTGGCGCTGCTGGCGCTGCGCAGAAGGGATCGTGATTTCGTGAATTTCGTGACGGTCGTTAGAAGGCGTGGGGGGGGTTTGGTCTGTCAACTTGGCAATATTGCCCAGGTCACCGGTCTGACCTGCTTGAGTAGACAAGGTGGAGCTCGCACCACCGCAGTGGTGAGGTCAGAAAGTAGGTGAGAACTAGAGCAGGCTTCGATGGGGGGAGGAGGACCTGTGAGAAAGCTGATTTTGGAGGGTCAGCAGGCCCCGAAGGATAGGCACAGCGAAGGTGAAGTGTGTGGGTTGTTCGTAGGTGACGTGGGAAAATAATGGGTGAGGTTGGAGGAGGGAACAGGGTGCGACTTACTTTGGCAGGGTGGTAGTATCTTGATGACGGGGTCCCGATACCACACCCAAAAAGGAAGACGGGAATTAAAAGCGGTCTGCGGGAACAGGCAAGATGCAGCTCGGCAGAGATGGAGTGGAATCCAAATCAGAAAAATTGGGGATCCTTAGGAATGGAGAAGACGTGGGAAAAGTGAAGCTGCTAGCCGGGTCGAAGTGAAGAAATTCGAGAGGTTGGAACGTGGTTTGAAAAAGAGGGTGGCTAGGCGAATATGCGCGCTTTGGGAGTGCGTGGGCGGAATTGAACGGTAAAAGATTGGACAAGGTGCGATTGGAGAAGATAAGCGTAATTTCTGGCTTCCTTTTCTGGTTTTCTTTTTTTGTAACAAAGCTGTTAGTTGGTTTGATTTGAGAAATTGAGTGATTGAACTGGGTATATGTCGATTGCAACCCACCACTGCATGCGCAGTACAGTACACTTTGAAGGATTGCGACAATGGTGTTGGCAGTTGACGACGATGTGGCTTTTTTGTGTCGAAGTGAGAGGAAGAAGGATGAGGGGGGTGGATTGGGTGTGAGTATGAGAGTGAGATGAGAGTGAGAGTGAGAACAACGCATGCAAGTTGGCTGAGGGAGCCTTTGCTGATTGCGCGTGGGAGAGGGGGGCGGGGGGGAAAGAAAAACAACGCAGGGTGTGAATTCTTTTTTCCTATGCAGCAAGAGCAAAGTACATATGACTTTTGGGTGAGGAAGGTGAGGAAGATGGCAAGTGAAAGGAAGGAGCGGTCAATTAGGTGGGCAATGGCCGGTTTGCAGTGCTCTTTCCTAGTTGCACCCTTAGGAAACCCCTTCTCAACTCCAAATTGAAGCGAGGGTGGAGGGCATCACGTAGGACGCGGCAAAGAAAAGAGCAGGTAGGCCCAAGAGACTTACTTGACTTGAGTGTAGCAGAAGCGGCGGCCGGTTGGGTTGCAACGGCCAGGAGGTGTGCAACACCCACTCGGTCGCCTCGGTCAGAGTCAGTGGACAGACAGACAGGCTTGAATGACCCGGCCAGAGAGACAGACGGGCAGAGCCAGCCTTCGAAAAAAGGTGTCCTTCCAGTCAGTGTCTCAATCCAGATGCTGGACACCGACAACACCCCCAATTGTCTCGGGTTGCGCCGGTGGTGTGGTTGTTGTTGGTGCTCGTCCAATTCCACCACCTCCAAGCTCAGCTCAGCTCGGTCAATACCAATGTCAACGTCAATGCTGTGCTGTGCCGTGGTCAACCGGGCTGGTTTCGTTGCCTGCTGTGCTGCTTGTCGTCTTTCGCTACTACTATCAGTAACTGAAGCCAACACGGACCTGTGGCAGCTCACCCAGCAACTCCTCCTCCATCCGACCTCGGTCAGGATGCGGACGTCGAGGACATTGATGGACGGGCGGGATTGTATGAGGTCGGTCGGTCGCCGGTCGAGCTGTTGGGTGTCGAATGCTATGCCGGGTTCGAAAAGGGCGGGATGATGGTTATGATGATGCAAGACTAGACGTGCGAAAGCATGACACAACCAAGACGGGGCATACACGCAGGCAAGGCACACAGGCACACGACGCGGCATGGGACGGACGGGCAACGGGTTTTAATTGTTTCGGCAGGGCACCGGCACCGTACCCAGCCCATCATCTCGCGTCGATTCAATCACCCGCGGCGGAGTTCTCACTTCTCGCCTGGCGGGCAGGCAGGGCAGGGCAGGGGGGACGGAAACATCCAACACAACTAGGCTTCCCGTTCAATACTGGAGCAACAGACGGACAGAGGGCGACCAAATTACCTGCCGTCGCGGGTGGGCGACATGGGTCAATTCCTGCCCGTTTCCAGTTCGGCATGGCAGAACGGATGGATACCTTGGCTCTCGACGCAACAAAGGCCGCCCCGTTTATCCATGATGTGCAGGGAATCGCAAGCTCGTTGCAGGTGGCTCCCCGTCTTGAGGTATTCTAGCCCGAAGCCATCGAGACCAGAGTTGGCCGGGGCACACTGAGATGCGCACAATGTGGATCGGCGAGCTGTCGCCTGCTGCAGTCAGCTTGGAACATAGCTGCAGTAATCAGGATCGGGTGCCTTAGCAGCGCGTTTTTAAGTGCGTTCCCAAGTATGACCCCCCTCGACTACCATGGATGGTCGCCGCCATTACATGCATGGAATACGTGTGGTTAAGGGTCGAGCCACCGATGGAGGTCGCGTGTGGACCTGTATCGGGGTCCACCCCATGTGCCCTCACTTGACAAAACTTGGGAGAAAGCGTCTACGAAAAGGAAAGAGACTCTGCTGCAATGAGCTGGCATATCGGATCTTGGGTGTCAATTGAGACGGTTGATGCGAGCCAGCCCCCAAGAAGAGACTTCGGAGCATGCTCCATAGGTGAGGACAAGAGATTGGAAGCTGCTCGCCTCACCTGGCCGACTGACCAGTGGCCTGCTGCGGCGCTGCGACGCTGCATCGCCGCTGACGACTTCAGCCAGTGGGAGAAATGAGGGGGGGAGGGGAGGGGCTGGGACATGGGAGGTGGGCGTGGTAGGTTCGACCGGCGAGGAAGTAGTACGAAGCTGGCCCAACCAGCCCCAGCGGAGGACGGCAAGGTGTTGGGCGCGAAGCAAATTTCTACCTACGGCTTGACTAGGTACGGCAATCTAGGAAAGTATGTGAGCAGGCGGTGAGAGCAGAGAATCGCGCGTGTGTGCGTTGTGTGTGTAAGCAAGAAAAGTCTAATATGTGTTGGAAGTGAGATTCGGAGTGAGAAATGAGGTGTGGATGAGTGTGAGTTGTCACTGCGCAGTGACGACACGATACGGATACCATTTGCACCCTCCTTTCTTCAGCAGTCCCGATGGACTGGGAGGCCCCCGTCTGGATTGGAGGCAAACTCGGCATCCAGCCACACGGACGCTCCGTAGAGACAGGCCATTACGAGATGATTGCGCGGTATCCGTAGCAGGCGTGGGCCTGCAACGTCGAGATGAAGATTTCAGTCCCGAGACACCTCATCAAAAATCCGGGCGAGGTTGGTAGGTTATCCGGTAGGTACTGCGGTGACGCGCCCGCCCAAATCACCGAGTCAAAGCGGCAGTTTTCCCTGTAATGTCTTGTGATGACGAGACATGCACGCACAAGAGGCGTTCGTCCGTCTCTCAATTGTGCTGCCTCCCACCCGGAATCTGACAAGCAGTGCATTGAATGATGGATGCATTGGCAGCAACCGATACAAAAGGAAGAAGGGACGAAGAACAACTCTTTTGGAAGGAAGGACAGGACGTCCAAGATTCGGTCATGGGTTTGGTTTCATGGGGGCTTTGGCCTCAGCTATGATTATCAAGGCGGAAGAGAAGTGCATGCATGGAAGGAGCCCTCGACCTCAACTTGCCCAGCATCTTGCACGGACCATGTACAGCTCTGGCCGCCCCCCATCCCAATCTCTGCCAGGAAAAGGGAAGGGGAAGCAACCAGCGATAAGGTCCGTGCACAGGCATGTGTACCTTACTACCTAATTGTACATAAATACGTACTACGGTATCCGTACCTACCTACCTACCTAGGTGCCTCCTGCCTGGGTACCTTCCTAAAGTGAGAGAGCTCGGGTCCCCAACTGGGAAACAACGTGGCCCCTGTCGCTTGATCTTTCTTTCCTGAACCAATCACATGATCCAATGGACCACACCTGCCATTAAGCTCGTAACTGCCTCGTGTGCCTGGAACTGCTCTTTCGATCAGACAAAACGATCCCGCCGCCCTGGACCTGTTCTTTGACTGATCGCTCGCAGCATGGTTGGAAATAGGACACAAAATTCGGGCCCCCAACACGGACCGCATGGTTTCAAAGATTGGCCGTATGCCACCCCGTCGTATCCAACTGCCTTGACTTAACATCTATCTAATCTTTTATCCACCGTCAGGGGTAAATCCCATCTCGGCGTCAGTCTCTCATTCTGCTGCCCAACACAAGCAGGCTGACTCCCCGTTCTGCACGTCGTGTCGAAACCCCCCAAAGTCAAGGACGCCTTTGGAGCTCCTTCGAAATCCTAGGGCAGCTCATATCGGCCGTTGAAACACTAAGAGAAATCCTCGCGTTTTCTTCACATCGCAATTCCTGACTCCCGACGTCCCCCCCGACGAACCCATCCCGGGAGGGCGGTGGTCTGTTATCAACATATAAGCTTGGGCTTACTTTGTATGCCGACGAGGACTTACTCTATCCTTGTGAAGGGAGGCGAAAGGGTGAGCAGACACTGTACGCAGCTTGGTCTAATGGCACTGCCCGCCGACGGCCATTACATCTCACGCACTCACAATGCGATGCGATCGGATCAAGTTGTACGGAGACTCTTGCCAATATCCCTTCAGAATTGCCTGCTGAGACGCGTTTGGTTCGACCAACTGCGGGTTCGGCTCGTCTGAAACAAGAACCACCACAATAACACATCGTACGGAGCAATTACGAGCTTCGTATACACGCACAACTGCTGTGTTATACTTGTGGAAAGGGGAAACACCACAGTCGCATTACAAGCCGATCGATCTTCCACGGCCCCTGCCACCTGAATCATCCAGACGGATGATGCATAAGAAGACGAGAAGAAGAAGGGAAAAAAAGTCGCTCACTTCTTCACAACCTCCCTTGCATGCTACGTCTCTCTCCACTCGTCCGTATATGTCCGGCAGCGCACAAAAACACCTAGAGCGCTCGCTGGACCATCCCTAGCCTGCAAGAAAAGCTCGGTATGCCAGGGGCGATCGTCCCCTGTCGATCGTTCAGTCACTGCTTCTCGCAATCCGATTGTTAGAGGTCGAAGAAATCCAGGGATTTCCATCTTGTCATGGGAAAGGTCTTTTCCAAGGGACAGCTTTTGCTCGAAGCCCTGAAACACCCGTCACACGCTTAGCTGAGGACGATCTCCCGCATCTTAGCATCCAGGGACCAAGACCCTCAAAGGGTTATGTCTCCTTCCTGGTGATGGTTCGAAGTTGTGCATTCGCTTGGTCAAGTGTTCTGCAACTCGCCTCGCTCCAAAACTCGTCTTTGAAGAATGACATACATGTCATGTTTTGGAATCCTGGACGCCGAATGCGGCTTTGACAGCATGGGGGCGCATGGAAAACGGCATGGCGTCCTCCGTCGCCTTGGTCAGAGTTGTTTTCCCGTTTACCGACATACCGACTGACCATCTAGATGCTAGGCAGCATCAGCCCCAACACACCAAGCAGCCAGTCGATCAGTCAAGCCATACATCAGCCCGTTTGTCTCAAGGTGGCGGCCGTTGCTTCGGAGCGCCGCATACCTGCGGGCCGTATGTTTTGATGTTGCTATTTGCAACGGTCCGCAGAACAAGATTGTCACCAAACAAACAGAGTCAGGGGGAACGTGCCTTCCGTCATCCACCCGCTGTGCTTATCAATTCTTTTCCTCCCTGCACTGAAATAACCCCCCTAAAGAAATTAGAAAAGGAGCTGCTCGCAGCCGAAACATCCACGAGTAAGCAGATCGAGATCGTGGTCGAAGCTCCGAAGGAGCAACATCACCCTGTCTTGCGGCTCGAACCACAACGAGATATTCCGTCTACGGATCGTGATCGTGGTCGTGGTCGTGGAGTCGAAGACCAAACGAACAGACAGGCTCGCCGAGGATGCCCTGTCTCACTTTTTACCGTTGCGACAACTTGCCCACAAGGGCAGATTGCTCGAAACTGGTTCACGCCGAATGTTTTGTAAGGATCGGGCTGCTTACCTGCCTCTTTTTCTTATGGCACCGCCCGTCAACGCAGAGAGTCCTAGCAGTCTAGGCCGGCCCTCACGACTTGATTATAGCGAACGCAGGTCGAGAAGGATCTCTGGAGCCACTGTGGCGCCATCGGCTCGGAGGGCAGAGTGCCGTCGCCGTGGAAGTGAGACAACCAAGAGGTCGACACATTCCAGGCCCGTGGTTCCCACATGAAAGTTTATCCCGCCTTGCTTTTTTCTGCACCCCTTCCGGCTATTATCCGAAAAGTCTGACAGCTGCAGAGAATCAGATCCAGCAGACTCTGACCCCTAATTTCTAAAAAGACCCTCGTTCTCTATTAAGGGACAAGTACTGGGGAGAGTAGGGGTCGTGGTTGAGGCTCTCCAAGTTGGCTTCTCCGCAGGGACGTGCCCTTTTCCTTGCTTCTTCCCAGAGCAGGTTGATCGACGCCATGCAATTCATGCATTCTCTTTTGCAAGAGGGCCGGTGATGAAGAGGAGATATCGTCATGGCTTGGGTATCTGATGAAGCTAACCCAAGAGAGTTTCCCATCCTCGTAACTGACGGACCAACGAGAGTTTATCAAAGCGCGTTTGCTGCCCCGAGCAATGTAGAGGCCCATGGTCATACCGTTTTGGGAAATCGTGCATTCCGCATGATGCGAAGGTTACCAGCGGGCAGCCTCCCATTCCCTCGAGAGCCGTCGAGGCGATCCATCGTCCGATGCGGACCGACTCCCCACAGTACACTGGCCACACCTCGCTCGCCTGCTCGCAAATACCCGTGATTGGCCCCCAATGTGTCTGCCACCGAGCATGCATATCCCACGAGGGATGGAGAGCCCCAGCTGAGGAATGTCTGAGGATTTGGAGGGGAGAGCCTTCTGGCCGTAATCAGCCACCGCAGTGGATTGCGAGTCCCGACCAGACCCAGAGCAAGGTGCCCAAGACACGATGCTGCATATTTGTGCGCTCATGTTGTTGCCCGCCGTTGGGTGCGAGGCATATGATTCGTGCGAGGCATATGATTCGTGCCGCTGGTAAACCATGACAGAGGAAGCATACATAAAATTTGTTTTGTGGCAGGGAGACGGCTGTTGTTCGCCGACGGCTACGTACCATGCCGTGCATATATCGTTGCCCCCCCCTCGTCCACCCCGTGGTCTTGTGCCCAATGTCTTTATCGTGACGTTAGCACCTTTAGAGTTCCAGATCCAGTACTGTTCGGAGCCGTCGTTGCAGGCGCTGACTGCAGCGATATCTGTTCCCCACGAGGACATGGTCGGTCACGCGCAAGAGCCTGATATCCCGAGGGCATCTCAAACATCATCTCGGCCGCCGAGCATGGAGCGTCAGACTAAGCTTGCGCACCTCAAGCTGGTCTCCAAGTACTACGGCTACGCCAACTTCTCGTACCCTAGAGGCGACGGCACTCCGACGAGGAACCCGTACAGGAGGGCCGGGCATACGTTTTCAACAGAGGACCTCTCCCAAGACTGCCCTAGCAAGCTATCACATCCAAGCACGCCGACAAGAAGAGACCGCACCTCCATCGGCTCACAAAGCTCAAACGGCTCAGCACCCAGCCTTATCGACGACCGGACCGACTCGGAGGTATCACTGGACGACGACTACCAGTACCATACCTCTGCCTCTCAGCTCTGGGACAGCTTCTGGCCTACTACTGAAGAGGGGCAGGCTCAGAAGACGCCCGAGAAGTCCAAGACTCGGTATCCGGCATTGATACCGTCGCCGCATATCCGGAGAGCCAAGAAGACGGGCTGCATCACCTATGACGACTGCCCTTTGCCACCGCGCCCTGTCGAGTATAATATCCAAGTCAAGCACACTCCATCACCAACCCCTCCTAGCAAAGAAAAGCCCGTGACTCTACCCCAGCCACACGCAGATATGAGGAGCTGCCAGGCCCCTCAAGCCTTGCAGAGTCCCGAGGACCCCGAAGGACCTCGCAGCCATCCGATAGCTCGCCGCACCGTTCGTGCCGTCCGTTCGTCCTACAGCATCTTCCCACGCACCCATCACCAGGCGCCGAGCTACCCTCCTCCGCCTCCCCCTCCTGCTTCACCACGCATGACTCCTTTTCCAAAACCACCAAGCTTGGCGAATCTCCGACGAGGTCATCGCCCACCGCCCATTAACCTTCATCCCATGCCCGCGGCCGCCTCAGCCGCCGCAGCCCCCCTCCACTCCCCCGCAACCGCGTCCCTCTTCTGTCCCCTCTCGTCGCCTCTCTACTCCCCCAACCCTTCCGACTACACCAGGCCTCACACTTCACATGGGAGCTACTACCCATCCACCTCGGACCTCACCCACCCGCGTTCCGCGCCGCTACCGCCGCCGTATACACCCACCCTAACCACGCCGTGCGGCACGGGCACGCCCAAGTCCTTCTTCGACTTCGACTCGGACTCGGAATCGGACGACTCGGAGCCCGAGCACGCCATCTCCCGCCTCGTCAAGACGCTGCACAAGCGCACCGCCAGCGAGACGCGGCGGAGCGGCAAGGCGGCGGCGGTGGCGGACGCGCAGCTGCGCCGGGCCCGCGCCGAGACGGAGGCCGAGAGGATCTGCGAAAACCAGATGCAGTTTGAGCGGCACAAGAGGTCCGGTGCCGTCTTCGGGCGCATGTTTGGGCGTGGGCACGGCAAGACGCCAAACATGTAAAGGCGACACGTGATGCACGCATGCATGCGTTGCCCCCATGTGTTCTCCCATCACTTGGCGCATTACGACTCGTACGGCCTAACGAACGAGAGGGAAGCGTGGGACTAGCCGGAGTATCTTGGTTTCCGACAGCGTAGCGGTCTTTTCGTTTCTTTTTTCTTTTCTTTTTTTCGTCCTTGTTTGTTGCTCTCGTGTCTATTCCTTTTGTTTTGTTGTTTCTTCTGTTTTACCGCGGTCCCGCTTCCCAGTATGATTTACGTGTCTCTTCTCCTTTTCCATGTATTTGATGGCCTTTTTCTTTTCTTTGACGCTTTTACGGGTTTTACCATTATCATTACTGCAATGCTATCAACGACGAGAAGAATCGCGGGAATTGGACCGGTGGGGAGGAGGATTTAGCCGGCAAGAGAAGGAAAGGGGGGAAGTGCAGCCCGCGGGGTTAGGTCGCAGTGGCGAAGGAGAGGGGGGGTAAGGCGGAGAGAGAGAGAGGGAAGAAAGATGGGCGTCAAGGGAGGGAGGAAATTGATGGTTCTGGTAAGGGAGAGGGGTGTTGACGAGTCAGACGGATCACAAATGTCAAAACAATGATCAACAGCAACACTGACGATACCTGGCGATGGAACCTCTCTTGGAACGAGTAAACAAAAAGGAGATGAGGCAACGGGTATTGGGGGTTGAAGGGGAGGGGACGAGTCGGAAGGGGGCCACGATGACGCGGCGCGAAGGCGGAAAAGTCAAAGTGTTGCTTTCCTCATGATGTTTGTTTTTTTATTTTTCTTATTCTCTCTATGTCTAGTCTACCAGGACTTACATGACGAGACGACTCATCATGAATACCAAGAAGGCGTGTCGGAAGACAACGATCAAGACGAGGGGCAGACAAAAAGGGAATTAGATAGAGCAACTTTAATGGCATGGCCGAATGAGGAACGAGGGAATTCACACGCTCACACGCACACACACGCACACGATATTTTGTTGACCAAAACCACGCCGTTGGGAAACCCTCACGGGGCAAAACATGCCGCCGCCACCGCCGCCGCCCTTGTCGCATTCCCTATGCGGGCAGTTGAGACTTTCTGGCGGGGGCGGATGTCGTCGCTCCGAGGCCAGACGACGGGTGGGGTTTCTCTTCTCCTTTCCTTCCGTCCCGGAATTCCAGTCAAAGTGCACTTGCACGTCATCCCATGTGAAAATAGGAAGGGGGGCAGGGGTGGCGGCCGGGCTCTAGGACTCGGCCGGGTTACCGGAGTGACGGCCGTCGGCGATATGCAGAGGGAGAGACGAAGGCACGGCACGGCGAGGTCGGATTTGTTGTACATCGTTTTTGTCACCCCCCCCCCCCCCCCTTTTTTTTTTCTTCTTCTTCCTTTTCTGAGAGACGAGAGAGGCCTGGCTGGACCAGGAACCTTTTCGGAACCCGAAAATTCCAGAGTGGCCGTCGCGAGGCGAGGGGAACCGAGAGGTCTAGAATGCGACGGAGACGCCAGTGTCCACTTGTATCGTTACCTCCCTCGATGAAGAGGGAAGGAAGGGGCAGTGTATCTATTGACAATGTATCTATTCGTCCCGCAGTTCGGGGAGGGAGAAGGCCGGCCAATAAACAACACCAGTTACAGTAAAAAAACAGAAGCAGAAATAAACTTTAATGCAAATGATGCGTGATCAATTTCACATCTGCCCCCGTCACATCATTATCGTACCATATCGTGTGAACACGTCTCATCTTCTTTCTTTCGTTCATTCGGTCTTCACATGTCGCGTAAATGCCCCCCGTGTTAAACGCCATGCCGATGCTAGATAAACCAATCCCCCCAAAACTCCTAGAAAATGACGGGGAGAGAGAGAGAGTGTGTGTGAAAGCTCTCAAGCAGCGAGGAAGCCGCGCAAACAAAATACGAACAGTAAAACTTTTTTCCGAATCGGTGATTCAGCATTAAATCATAAAAGGGCGCGACGGCGCCCTCTCGTGGAACGGCAGGCGCTCCGCGAAGTGTTTCTGCCTCCGGACGCCGAGCCGCCTCTCGTCGCGGCCGGGCCAGTACCCAAACATCCACGTGCTCTGCGCTGCCGTCTCCGTCGACCTGCGCCCCGCGCCGAGGTAGACGCGCAGCTTCTCGGCAGAACGAGGCGCGGCCTGGAACGCCGGGTCCATGGCGTTGTCCTCGTTGGCGAGGAAGGAGAAGACCTCGGCGGGGCAGGTGACGGCGTGCGGGAGGCGGTACTGGTTGCGCCCGACGAGCAGGGAAGCGAGACCGGCGAGGTAGAGGACGAGGAGGGCCAGGATGACGCCAAAAACAGGGACGCTGGGGTACATGCGGACGACCGAGGCGGTGGTGAGGGCCATGAAGAGGCCGCCGGCGAGAGCGGGGAGGAAGGCGAAGAGGGCGGCGAGAAGCGAGAGGGCGGCGACGCGCCAGTGGCCGTTGCGGATGGCGTGAAGAGTGGACTGGAGCGGCAGGCAGGCGGCGTAGTCGGCGAGGATGGAGCGGCCGGCCGGGGCACCATCCTTGGCATTGAGGTCGGCCCAGGGCTGGAGGATACGGACGTGCTGCTCGATGGACTGGAAGGCGAGGTAGAGGAGCAGGCCGATGAAGCTCGGGACGAAGCTGTAGAGGAAGTTGGCGGCGGAGAAGGCGGCGATGGTGGGGGCCACAGGGACGCCCGGCAGGAAGCCGGCGATAAGGCTGGTCCGGTTAAGGAAGGACACCACGAAGAGGGCGGCGAAGAGGACGGTGGCAGCGATAACGAAGAAAAGGACCTGGCCGGTGCGCAGGCACCATGGGAGATAGAGGGTCTGGATGTAGCCGTCGCGGCCCTCGTCGATGAGGTGCGAGGTCACGGACAGCCGGTCCGACTCGTTCTTGACGTCGTAGTGGTCCGAGGGCGTGTGTCCCTGGGAGTGCTCTGTGCCTAGGCCGTACCAGGGGGCCTCCTGGTTGTTGTTGTCCGTCATCCAGTAGCCGAGCCTATCGACAATGCGGTTCCGCAGGATCCTGCGCAGGGCGCTGCGGTTCTCAGCCACCTCCGACCCGCGGTAGGAATCGCGCGTGTTGCTCCTGCTAATCATGACGGACAGGTCGGCAATGGACCTCGGGTCCCAGACGAGCCCCGTCACGCGGTTGCGCCAGAAGAACGCCAACAGGACGACGGCGCCGATGACGAGGATATACAGGGCGACCAGCGTCCAGACGACACCCGGGACGGCGGACCAGTACCAGACCTCCTCGTTGAGGATGACGGTGAAGGATGCGCTCGCGAGGGGGATGGCGAAGGCGCCCAGCCACAGGATCGCCAAGGCCATCTTGACGTGGACGGGCCCGGCGAGGTGGGGGAGGAGGAAGGTCGTGGGGTACATGTTCTGGAAGAGGGCGTTTCGCCTCCGCAGGGGCTCGTCTTCGGACAGCGCTGCGAAAGGCAGGATGCGCAGCGTGGTGGCGGCGACGCACTGCGTGTAGACGAAGATGAGGGCGGCGACGATCTGCGGCAGGAGGCGGAACAAGAAGTACTTGGCGCTGTAGATGGTCTCGCCGTAAGTCAGCAGACCGGGCTGGATAGGCGAGTAGACGGCGGCGACGACGAGGCAAGCAGCCATGGCGACGCACATGACGACGAGGGCGGCCATGGAGGGTAGTCTGAGGATGGCGGGCAGGTAGGTAAGGCGGGGGAACATTGTGCGGTCCTCGTCGATGGTGTCGAGCTTGTTCATACCCGGGAACACGGTCTCCTTCTCGCTGATGGGCAGCCACTTAGGCGAGGACTCGCCGGTGGCGGGGCCCTGTTCCTGGTGGTGGTGGGGGTTGGCGGACTGGGGGGGTGACATGGAGAAGATGCGGGTGCCGAGGGACACGGAAGGACGGTCGGCGGCGTGGGACTGGGGCCGGGACTGACGGTGGAGCGAGTCCCGGGCGTGGCTTGGAACGGGGACGACAGGCGTGAAGCCGCTTTCGGGGTCGCCGCTGATGCGCTGGCTCGCGAGGTCGTCCGGGAGGTGGCCGGCGACGCGGTGGTAGCCGTCGTTTCCGGCAGCGGGAGAAGGCACGCTGGAGGGAGGAGAGAAGTTGTGGCCATGCTCCCGAGTCAGGGCCTCCAGAGCATAACGCAGGTAGGGGGTGTCGTCGACGCCGGGAGTGACGGAGCCGTTGGCGGCGATAGTGAGTTCATCGCGGAAGCCCTTGCTGCGGACGCGGTTCGTGATCTCGTCCACGGCGAGCTGGGCTTCGTTGAAGCGGACGGCAGGCGGTGAGACGTAAGGGTCCTCGGCGTCGAACATGTTACCGACGACGACTGGGGCAGGGAAGCTCTGGTTGGGGTAGTAGGGCTTCGCTTGTTGTTGTTGTTGTTGTTGTTGTTGTTGTTGCTGCTGTGAAGGTGGTGAGGGTGCACGGGGGACGAAGTCAGGCGGCGGGGAGATGGTTTGCTGGGGGTCCTCTAGATCATTCGCATAGTGTTGCCTGGTAGCGTGGTGAGGACGGAGAGTGTTTGGGGTGGACGACTGTTGTGATGGTGTCCTGGCAGACCAAAACTGAGGGGGATATTGACCGCCTGCGGGAAAGAGCGTCAGCAGGCACGAATCAGAAACGAGGAGTGACGATGATGGCGATGACTAGAGAAGGAGGGGAGTGTGGAAGAGTAGAAGAAAGCGTGTGGCGAGGAAGCGGACGTACGTTGTTCTTGGGCAAAAGAGTCGGGGCGGGCGTCGCGAGAATACATGACTCTGACTGACTCCTTGACCCTCGGTCTTTCAAGGGTTCTTTCAAGGGTTGTTCGTTGTTGGTGTGCGAGAATCTACCAGAGGCGGGCGTGTAAGCCTCCTCTCGGGATGAGGCAACAGAGTCAATTTGCGAGGGGGGCAGAGGGAGAAGAGAAGAGGTCGGAGATGTCTGCAATGGAACGGGTGATGCATCACACCAAAAAAAAAAAAAAAAAAAGAGGAGGGAGGGAAGACCATGCATCGTGGGTGGGTGGTAGTGCAGTTTTGCTGTTTAGGAGCATGGTACGAATTGCAAGTGGTTGGGGTTAGGAGTTTGCGACGGGCGACGGTGAATGGAGTCGGCGGTTGGCGGTGCGACGTGCGGGGTCTGGAAGCCAGAGGTTGGGAAGGCGGCACACGGCGCTTCTCCTTCCCAGCCACCGAGAAAACGCCCCACCAGGGGAGTAGGACCCTTGAAACCCGACCGGGCGCTAGGCCCCGTGGCGCCCCGGAGACAGGAACCAACGCCAAAAGGGGGACGACGATGGAACGAAAGGTAGGGGAAGACTCACCAAGTTTCTTTTTTTTTTTTTCCAATTCATCAGCCAAGGTACCGAGTTTGCATGAGAAGAGGAGAGAATGAGGTGTAGGCAGTTCATCCTGTCTTTGTATGTATCCTCGTCCGAGTCGCTGGGGGAAAAAAAGGTACGTATCCTGCAGTACAGCTGTCCTGCAGCCGCCTCCCAACCTAAAAGTGCCTGACACCACTCGCACCTGCTTCCCGGGTATGGCTATCCGTGTCCGTACTGTGCTGTGCCTGCCAAGTTGGCAATCGGCAGGAAGGAAGAACACCACCAAGAGAACGGAAGGAGGGCCCCACCAGCTGGCAGCAGACAGCCCCACACTTTCTGCCACATTGCGACAGGGTTGGGGTATGTGTGCTGCTTTCTCGGTGGCTGGGCCCGGCATGGGTTCCGGCCCCGTCCCGGCAGCTTTGGATATGCTCCTGCTTCTCCCCGACTTGTATCCGTACTCTGTACTACTTCCTATCTACCTCTGCCCTGCATGTGAAACCTGCTTCCTGGCTTGAGGATGAAAAAAAAAAAAACATCTAGCAATATCATCAAGTCTCTCTCTTCTTCTTCTTCCTCTTATTTCCCCCCCGTTTTTTTATCTCCTTCTTTAACCCCTGTTATTCAAGACTCTGGGGAAACGAGGCTAGTCGCTGTTAGCGTATATCCTGCGCAAAGAGTTGAGGGGCGCCCCTGATCACCCCGCCAACGCATGCTGAGGCTGACGCTGGAAGCTTACCGCCAGATGGCTTTTGAAAATATGAAACACGACAGCGCGGTCTGCTAGCTGTTGATGCTTAAGAAACACGAATATGGGATAGTTGGCGCACCTTTTTGAAGCATCGTCGGATACGTACGCCTCGGCGACCTGAGTAGAGCTTGTGTTGTCCGCCAATTCAACTTTATTGGGACCTGCTGGCAGAGACTCACGCAACTAAAACATGGTAAATATGGTACTATCTTACATCAAAAATCATCCAATGTCGGTGTTTGCTAGATTTTACGCGCTATTCGCTTCTTATCTAAACAATGATAACAATGCCCTTTTGAAAGAGGCTCGCTCTCGAGGCGCATAAGCGTAATAACATCATCCTTCGATCCCTGTCACGCCACTCGCCTTCATTACAATCATGGCAGACCGTCCTTTCACAGTACATCCAATCTTCATGGTATAACGGGAATAAAGGGATATGAAAGATTTCTAGCAGGTACAGCCAATCAAATATTTTCTGGATGCAACGGACACAGCGCGCTTGATATCTTTCTAGCAGCCGAGGGGCTGGCATGTATGCTGCTGGACGATGTGGACTTCAAGAGCACGAACATACCAAGCATCTTCGAAACCACATAAGCTAGACTTGACAACAAGCACCAAAACGTGCTAGAAGACTCGGGTGAAGTAGCATGTCGCGTAAGGCTCACGCTCATCTCCAACAAGGGCTTGTAGCTGTACTCTTAGTGCTCTATACCCGCGATATGTTCCGAGACTGTCGTTCAAGAAAAGAGACTATTACTGCTGCTGGTTGTAAGCTTAGTGAGTATAGGAGCAGCTAGCTGACGTGAATTACGTGCTGCAGTATGTGGCCTTGGCCTAGTCTCATTATTCTCTGCGGATGACTAGCATCTCGACAAGGAGGCTAGAGCCTCACCAGTGTCAAAGAGATAACCTGGTCTTATCTTATTCAGAGACCAACTAGAGCCAGGCTTATCGGCTACATTGGCAGATGGGAAGTTGGGTGATTGGTGGGGTTGCGTAGTCGGCAGTAACGGCATAAATATGTGCGGTCTGGCTGGCCCCATCTTATGAATCGGCATATTCCCCAGAAGTGCTTTCGTCTCCCCTCACCATCTGACGCCTGTTTCGCTGGCTACTTGGTGTATTGAGGAGAGCATCAAAGTCATTAGCACGAGTTGATACACACTCATAACCCATCCGTCATGGCAGCCTCGTCAATAGATGGCCGGGGTAACGACGAGATAATATCTACTCACGCTCCGGCTGGATGGAGAGACGACCAGAACCAAAGTACTGAAAAACAGCCAACATGCACTGAGCCGGCGTCAAAGGGAGAGACGCAGCCCTTCCAACAGTCCTCTCTCGATGCCGGAAGACGAGCATCTCGAGCGTAAGCGCCCATACACCCAGACGCATAAGCAACGGCGTATACCTGGTAAGTAGCTATAACTGTACTGATCTTTGTTCCAGTTGCAATGCCTGCCGCAAGGTGAAGGAGAAATGCGAAAACGGTCAACCCTGCCGGAGTTGTCGTCGCCTCCGACGACCATGCGAGTTTTCCCAGCTTCTCCAGAACACAGACAGGCAAGCCATACCTTGCCAAGTCTTGCCGAGGTCCTATCATGCTGAAAAGCGACCCAAGAAGGCGCTTGGAAAAGGACATGTCATCATATATTACCGAGCTTGAAAGCCGGGTCCAGTACCTCGAGTCTATAGTTAAGCACGAGCGTCCTGACCTGTCTCTGGACACGGAAGCCCTTCGCCAATATTACTACGCAAATCTGGCCGACAGCCCAGGCTCAACGAACGAGGCCAAGTTTCAAGCGGTGAGTAACGTCTGCAGCGAGGACTGTGAGCTGGAACCACGCGACCATCACACGGCCCGTAAGCAAGCAGCTGCTCCTTGGTTCCAAGATATTCGCGCTGGCCGGAACTGACCTCGATAGATTACTCCGGCGAGTTCTCGTACTGGGCTTTCTCCATGAAGGTCAAACGACATGCGCAAGCTCGTGGGTTCGCAAATGTAGGTTTGCAGCGGTCCGCTCACAGACCCAGGCTAAGTTTCTACATGAACTGACCAAGCAGAAGTCGCCCAGAAGCGATATGGTCCCGAGTCGTTGGAGGCCCTTGCGACAGCAACAGAGCGCTCAGGTCATCCGTACGGCAATTGCCAAGCTTCCACCTCGATTCGTCGCCTCCTACCTTTCCAGAGTCTTCTTCGCTTATGCGCAAAAGAACTTTTTCTTCGTCGAGAAGGAATGGTTCGATATTACGTATCAGGACCCGGGCGACCCTCGCGTCTTGGATGCATCCAAAATGTGCATCATTTTTGCCGTGCTTGCCACTGCAACGCAATACGCCCACATGGACTCGCCATCTAGTAGTAGCAAACGCCCATCCGGCGAGGGTGACGTCGGCAATTCGTTCTACGAGCGTGCCTTGAGACTGCTACCTGAAGTGATACAGTCGGCTTCTTTAGAAAGTGTACAGGCGGTTGCAATCCTCGGCTTCTACGCACAACCGTTGGACGGACCAGGGCTTTCGTACGTTTACTTCAGCTTAGCTACGAGGCTGGCTATACAGAATGGAGTGCACCGAAGGTACTCGGGCAGGAAGATGCCTCCAGTGACCATCGAGACGAGAAATCGTGTTTGGTGGACGGTTTACAGCATAGAGAAGTCCGTACCGTGCCATGTTCCGTGATCCGTCTCGTACGCCGACGGCAATGTCTACAGGAAGATTGCTATTTTCCACGGAAGACCCCCGTCAATACTCAGATCGGACGTCGACGCCGACTTGCCTCGTATAGCGCCTGATGTCATACCAGATGATGGACCGCTGCACATCGGTCGCATGGTTATCTGGATCAAACTCATTGAATATCTTGGTATATTCCTGGAACAAATGTACGCCCCCCGTACGCAATCGCGATTCCCTGCCGACTGACTAACATTTTGTGACCAGCTTGGCCTTGCGAAAAAAGTCTCCCACGGCAGATGCAGGGTTGGCCGTATTCCAGCTGGCTGCTATGAAGGCAGAGATGAAGGCTTACTGGGATACTATACCATGCGAAACCTTTGACGAGGACAGCATCAACAATAGGCAGGCAGCGCGATCTTCCGTCCACCTTCGGCTCCTCTATTGTCTAATAAGGATGTTTGTCGGGCGTCCATTCCTTATTTCTAAAAAGGACAGCCCCCCCCCCCCCCCCCAGGAGTGGCAATACTGCCATTATCCAGCCGTCCGGTTCGGGAGTGAGCCCGGCACAGGCAGAGCCATACGAGATGACCGATGATGGTTCTGGGATCATGAGCGCCTCTGAACACTCTCTGGTCGAAGACAGTATTGATGCAGCCCGTGAAGCTGTGGCGCTCTGCTGGGGACTATACAAGGGGGAAGACGGCCTGTCGAAGGGGTCTTTCATCGAACACAACTCGTGCCGCGCATCCCTGCTTGTGTTGATTGCCTATTCAATCCAGAACAGGGATGCCACTTTTCGAAGCCTGGTGCAGCAAGGCCTTCAGATGGTGCGCCATCTCTCTGATATGTGCGATCTGGCACGGGAAGAAACATCTCTCCTCGAGGACCTGAATGAAGCACTTACCTATTTGGTCCCCGTAAGATTCAGACATTTCCAAAACCAGAACGGACTCGGTCCCGACCTTGTCCCATCGCCTGGGGAAATCCCTAATTACAACTCGTTTAAGAGGTGGCTAGCAGGTTTGCATAGAAGCGATCCTGGACGACCACGCGATGGTGTAAGCAGGACACCCGCTCTGAGATAATTCATCTGCGGCTGCTAATACCCCATCGGTCTAAGGTGCGACAGATGAACACGGATGGTTTTCCTAATATCATGACCGATTCCACAACCGCTAGTTCGAGGCCACCAATGGAGAGCCCGACCACGAACTTTCCCGGCACATCTCAGGAGGCAAACTTTGCCGCAACGGTTGATGACCCGCAGCCACCGTTCTGTGCTTCGCAAGACATTGATTGGATGGATCATGCAAGCCTCATACGACCAAAGTTTTGAGCCCTTCTTCTCCCTGTCCGATACGGACATGCAGCTCTTGGGGATTTAGCGACCAGATAACACTAGCAGCCCCAAAAGAGCTCAACTTCCGACAGCTCGGGCCTATAGTAACGACTATTTGTCATCTATCAGCTGCAAACATTCGACGCCAGTTACTCTTTAGACGAACCCGAGAGCCTCTGTTGTATGTGCGTAGGACCACCCCAGGCAAAGCCCTAGCTTTCTAAGTGTGTCCATCTTCTGAGGGTTAGAGAATGGCCGACTTCGAGCCGGCCAAGAGCCGTATACAGAGCAATCCTCAGTCCACAGCTTCGGCTCGCTTTGACCTGTCCAGGCACTCCCCGCTGCGTCTCTGGCTCCCTTGCGAGCAAGAAGATCACGCTCCGCCTTGGTGATGGTAGTTCTTTGGGCGCCAGCTTGAGGTAGTACCAAGGCATCAGAATGTCACAGATGGCGGCGGAGCCAGCCAATGCGGCGACGGTGGCAAACCCCACAGTGTAGTTGGAGCTCTGGGAGCTAGGCCATATCCTGGCCCCCCAGAACGAGGCGAGAGTGCCGCACGAGTTGACATAATCAATGGCGACGGGGGGTTTCATTCGAACAGGCTAAAGGTGTTGGTGGTCCAGTTGGACATCTGTGAAACGGCGGCGAAGATGCCGCCAATGTAGAAACACAGCATGGCGTAGCGCACCTGGTCGTTACGGCCTGTTAGGCAGACGACGCAAGCCGCCATGCAGACCGACATGCAGATGATGATATGGGCGCGGTGGGCGGAGTATCGGTCCGACGCGTAAGAGGCCAAGACCATGAGGACGGCGCCGCTTGCCCAGATCGGCACCGTCGTCCACTGGGCCGAGACCGAGGTATAACCCATGTTCCTCAGCACGACGGGGATGAAGTAGATAAGGTAGGCAGGTGTCTGGTCAACTACATACAGAAATGCAAAGGGGTAGATACGCATATCGGCCGTCGAGCCTCTGGATCACGGAGCCGGCCATAATGCCCCCCTAGTGCGGGTGACACGCAGCCCGAGTTGTAGAAGAGGGCGAAGCGCTTGCTAAGCTCGGCTTTCGTATACCAACAGCTTAGTAGATAGAGACAGCCTGGAAATAGGCCGGCCTCGATGCAGCCTAGGAAGAAATGCGTAACCAGCATGTGCGAGTGGTCCTTGGCGACCGACGTAGCGCAGACGATACCGCCCCACGCGAGCACGTTCCCCAGGCAGGTAGAGCGGTGGGCGCAGCTTGTATAGCAACAGGTTGAACGGGACCCGAGGAGGAGGTAGCCGATGAAGAAGATGGTAACGAGCATGGAGTAGTCAACATCTCTCACGAGCCAGTATAAGCTTGCGAGCGCGGAGCGAGAGAGTTGCGGTTGTCTCAGTGGCGGATAGCTGCCCGGGTCCACGTCGTTGAACTCAATCTCCCGAGATGTGGCTGACAGGAAGCCTAGCAATCCATGGAGCTGCAGGGGGCGTAAGAGGCTGATATACCTCAGATTGGTTTCTAACTAGGGTTGTGACTGTGTATATTGGTATCGTCTGGGATGTAGTTCCGGATAAGGGCAGTCGCATACACGGTTAGCACTTTAGACAGATAGATAGCGAGACGGCGAGACGGTTGAATGAGGCAGTTAGACTCATTAGCTAACATCAGGGGTTTATATTACCTCCATCCCAGGAGGTACTCTTAACCTCTATAATCTGGTAATTGACATGGTAGATACTTTGCTATGTCTATAGAGTTTCTTTCAACCCGTGTATTGCGTTGAGCACTTAGAACAGCACTGAGCGTGGTGCTTTTACTGTGTTTTCATGACTGTCTATGGTTAATATTGTGTACATGTGTAATCTCAAGATAGCCCGTCTTGTATCAGTACCTCGGTTGTGCTTCATCTCCCTGGCAGCTGCAGAACCCGAACTAGTCTGCTACGCCGAGCCGATAAACAATGACAGATGGACGGAGACCATGACGGTAGAAACATCAGTGGATGTTAACGCAACCTAGGTCCGGTGAGGTTAGATTACATTCTGTGGACCCGGCCCGGGTCCGCAAAGCAGGAGATACGGCGATGCGGAGGTGCCTGCATCTGCCGGATCAGATGTAACGGAGGACGACTTTTGATAGTCACTTGTGCCAAAGGTTTCGGCCCGCCACGTTCCGTAGAGTTGCGAAGCAGCACAGCATGGTTCTGGACGTCGTGATCTCAGGCGTTGAAGGCCTTTGGGTCTCGGCCGACATCATGCATCATTATCATAGGAAAGCCAGATCCCACCAGTTTGTCACCCTCTTTCTCTCTCTTACACAAAAAAAGGACCAACTTCCCTCCGCGATCCACGCCCCTCGCATCCCTACAGCTCCTCGCTCCCGGCCCCGTCCCCGCCCTCCACGTACCGGCCTAGCCGCCTTTTGAGCCCCTGCACGCTGATCCGGCCCTCGTCCGCGGCCTCGTCCCCGTCTGCCGTTCCCCGGATCGGCGGGAGAAGAACCCCGTCCAGCACATGCACAACCCCGTCCCGCGCCGGCACGTCCCCCACCGAGACCGCCGCCCCGTTCACCCTCGCCGTCCGCGACCCGTCCCGCCCGCCAAAGTCAACCGAGACGTCCTCTCCCCCGAGCAGCGTCCCGACCCGCCGCCGGCGTCTCTCCTCCCCGTCGTCCGTGTACAGCACCTCCTCGGCGACGTGGTACCGCACTAGCGCCCTCAGATATGCCCTCCCCGCCCGGGAAAGCAGAAACCCCCGCGCCTCCGCGCCCAGCTTCTCCTCCCACGCCTCGTCCGACGGCGCGAAGAGCGTCACCCCCCGCCCGCGCCCGCGCATCTCCTCGGCCACCCTGGTCTCACGCAACGCCCGCGAAAACGTCCCCAGCCGCCCGGCCAGCGAGCCGACGAGCGCGGCGCACCGCGGCGGGGGCACCAGGACGCTGTCGATGAAGTGAACGACCCCGTTCCTCCCATTCTGCGTTGAAAAAGAAGAAGAAGAAAAGCATCAGCACAAAGGATTCTCGCACTTGAAGAATAGGAGAATATAACAAAGAAAAATAAAACTCACAGATTCGGAACCGACGACCCGTCCGTAAAAGTTCACTTCGGCCCCGGCCCTTCCCGCCGCGACCCTCACCCTCTGCTGCCGCCCGCCGAGCTCGCCCTCCGCGAGGACGGTCGGCAACGTTCCGCTCGCCTTGCCCAGCTCGTCGGCCGAGCGCCGCCCCTCGAGGACGTGGTACTCGAGCATCGCCCCCAGCAGCGCCCCCTCGCTCCTCTCGAAACCCTTGAGCTCGCGGAACGCCGCGTCGGTCGGCGCCAAGACCGTGAAGACCCCCGCTTCCTCGTCGTCGTCGCCGTCGCACATGTCCCGGAGCCGGGCGTGCGACTCCAAGAGCTGTGCAAAGTACGTGGCCTGACCGCTCTGCCGGATAATCTCGAAGACGCTCCTGTTTGCAGACGGGCCGGTCCTCTCCCTTTGACCACGCGTCGTCGGGACATCTTGTGCGAGCTGTAGGGCCCCGGTCACGGCCTCAACCGCGGCTGCTGCCCCAGAGCCGTCGTGGTACTCTGGCACCCTCCTCCCCGTCTGCACGACGGCGTCGGCAGCGTTCAACGCCGCTCGGCCCAGATGACTGATCGCGCTGTCAAGCGTGCTCGGGACGCCGTGTCGCATCGACACCTGCGGCCTCGGCGCATCCGCCGGGAGTGCCCCAGCAGCAGCCGCCAACGGTAAAAGACGGCTCGGCTTCATGACCTCGGCTTTCTCTGGACTCGGCTTTCTCTGGACTCGGTATCGGATACCCAAGGCGTAGAAGAAGAAGAAGAAGAAGAAGAAGCGCGGACGTGGCCCAAGGGCTTCGTGGCGAGACTGCGTCGTAGTGTCGTGGAGGCGTCAAAGCAAACGCGTACTCGACGTCCCGTGGAAGCAGGGAGAGAGAGAGAGAGAGAGAGAGAGAGAGCCTTAATTCCGTTTCTTGGATACTAGGACAGGACGGGCTTTGCAAACGGCTCAAAAGAGCCGAAGACGTCTGGTTTTGGTTGCAGAAACTGTAGCAAAGTTCTTTTTCACTGTTTCTCTCAGATTGAAACATACGGATGGACCTTTTTTGGGATGGAGTCATAGAGGTTCTCCCGGGGGGGGGGGGGGGCTATGGGCCATCAGGGTCCGCATCACCGGGGAGCGACTTTGCACCGCAGCACGCAGCTCTCGCGTTCCGGATTGAACGACTCGTTCCACATTGTTCTTGGTATTCATAATTGTCAGACGCCCTGGCTGGACGGGAGGCTCTTTGGAGCAGTGTATTTGTGGCCGCCGGGACAACAAGGTGGCTGTCAGCTGCCCCGAGGGCATCGTCGCCCTCTCCGGCGTCGCCAAGAAACGAGGTATGCCGTCTTTCCTCTTGCCTGACTTCGACATCGAACCCATCCCGCCGTCAATGACTTTTCGTCCCGGAGACGCCAGAGTTTTCAGTCACATTCTGTGTTGTGTGAAAGGCCTCCTCCCCTAACCTCAGACCCTCGGGCGTTCTGCTCTGCCACCTCGAACGCGTCCACCACCCTCCCGCCCTTGACATCGACGGCGGCCCACCTCTGCTCCCTCCCCTTCCGTACTTTTACCGTACTGTTGAGGATATCCCCCTCCCAGACGCCGAGCTCGTCCAGCAGAACCTCTATTACCCAGACATATCTCGCACCGCCCTTGAATCCTCCATTCTCCCCGCCGACCCCGGGCCCAGGCGCGAGGGCATAAATCTTCTCGACGTCCTCCTTGTTCCTCGGGACCCTCGTGCACAAGAGATGCAGATCGAGAAGCTGCGAAAACACCAGCCCAAAGGTCGGTCTGTTCCGCCTCGACGCCGCCTGGTTGCCGCCGTAACCTGTAGAATTCAGCGGGGGCGGGTTGAATATCGACCGTAGGGTCGGATCGAGCGGCTTGTTGCTTCTGCTACCACCGGCACCTCCGCCGTAGTTCAGGGGCGGCGGCGGGCCGTCTTGGTGGTCCGCAGGCCTCGACGCCGACGTCGGCGCCTCTTTGGAAGAGCTCGTGCCGTTTAGCAACATGATTAGTGGGCTGCTCGGCAGGTTCCTCGCCAGGTACCGTAGATGTGTGGAGAGGACCTGCAACGAGTGATGCGCGGACTGCCGGTTGTGGCGTGTGAAGAGGGCCGTCATGAGGCTTTGGAAGTGTGTGATGAGGATGATATCTGGCGGTCCCGGCTCGTTCGGTTGCTCTTCTGGCGTTTTATTCTCAGCCTGCTCCTGCGGTACCTGATGAATCTCCTCTCGCGTCTCGTCTTGAATTTCTTCCTGGGTGTCCTCGTGATGTGAGTCCTGCGAGGCCGGCTTCTCAGGGGAGTCTGCCGCGTACGGAGTTGGGGACCGAATGGAAGAAGGCGGTGACGACAACTCACTCGATAGCGACAGGGCGTCCTCCTCGTCGCTATCCGCAATCTCTGTCCTCGTGGGTTTGGCCGGTTTGAGCTCCGGTAGCACTATCCCCTCAGGTTGTTCCTCCGGCGCCGAGTGCCTAGGCAAATCCGGCAAAGGCTCTGGGACTCGCACAACCTCTCCCATGTCCTCTTTGCCTCCCCCCCTTTCCCCTCTCTGCTCCTGGTCAGGTTGCTGCTGCTGCTCATGAGGAACCGGCGATGTCTGCGAAGTCACACTCCCGGTGGGAATGTAAAAGTCGCCCAAAACCTCCCACAGGCCCTCGAGATCAAAGACCCTCGACACGGAGACCCTCTCCAGACAGCTCCTCAGCTTGCTCTTCACCTCTGCTTCGGCCGTTCCGCGCGCCCTGAGCTCCGCCCTGATCGCATCCCTCAGTGTCGGGAGGACAGTGGCAGGCGGCTGCGTCGTGACAACCATCGCCCTCGCGTCCTTTTCTTTGGATGTGTCGCCGCCACCCTCCTCGCACAGCGTGCTGGCCAACGACTGCAATGATATCTGACGAAGAGGCGGTAAGTCAGTCATCACACGCGCACACATTCCCGCTTCCTTCCCTCTCCCTCCCCCGCGTAACTACAGGCAGCAACTCACAAGAAGCCCCATCTGATCGCTCTCGGAACTGATCCCGACAACAGTCCCCCTCTCAAACCCACCCACAAGAACCTCTTCGTCCATCTCACGACACCCAACCCTCAGAGGTCCCCTCTCCTTGGCCGCATCGCGTCGCTTTGTCTCTCGGCTGCACAGGACTGCCGCGGAGATCGGCTCCAGCGCAAAGTGTGAGCTTGCCTGCGAGCCGCAGAAGACCTCACCGGCGGCCGCGTTGGCCATGAGAGTCCGTTTCTAGGCTCTCCCTTCTGTGGGGGCTTACTGACTCAGCGCAGCCCCTGCCGTCTGTACAAGTAGGAAGAAAAAGCCAACAATATTGTCAGGGCATGTCATCTCTCTCACGCCATCTTGAGTCTCGGCTATGTGGTCAAACTGAGGGCGTGTATGCCCATGCGAATTGGAGAAAGCTAGCAGGGGGCAGGAGGTTATCGCCAAGTCACGTGATGAAGACTTTTGTAGTGTATCCGTAAACTACACTGCCTTCCGTACCTAGCCAGGTACCTAGGTCCGGGCTCAGGGGGGAGCTGGGATTAATCCTCCCGCCTGAATCTCGATCCAGTCTCGGCGCTCTGGGCCAACAGGCATAGCACATGGCCCCGCCCCTCTGGAGGAGATGATTAGTCATTAGTCCAATGACATCATCCCTCTTATCTTGCATGAATATTACCCGACCTTGCTCCATGCTCAGTGTAGCCACCCGGATTTCGCAAAAAGGAAACCTTGCCAAGTCGTCCCTACCTGTTTGTGTTTGGCCTACGGAGTATTTCTGCCTCAATGAGCTGTCCCTTGTTCCAAAAATATCCTGCACACCTGTGCCATCAGGGGCAGCACCAGGAGCAAAGGGTACACAACAATATCAACAAACACTACTTCTGCTCTACTGTGCTATGCTGCCTGTGCTATGCTATGCTGTGCTGTGCTGTATTGGTCCTTCTGGGGCCTGATAGTTTCCATTTTTTTCACTAAAGCTAATTCATAACAATCTGCCAACGGACTGTTGACTGCCTGCCTGCTCTATGCATTTCCCATGTGTAATGTGGCCTCCCTCGGCTAATGGAGTACTTGTTGCAAAACCAGGCAGAATAGGAGGCTTGTTCCCCCCCCCCAAAAGAAATAACATTATTCACGAGAAAGGTATCGCCTGCGAGGCCCAGACGCACATATGTGCAACTGTTCCCCGCCCCAACAACCGTGATCCTTCTTGTCACAGCTAACTTCCCCTATAGCCCACCCCAAAACCACTTCAAAAACCTTTATTTATACCCTTCCTTCTTGGTCGATCCAGAATTCGGTATTGACCAAGCGTGGTCGCTGCCTTTGTCGCATCAGATTAACCTGACGTGTGCAATGTGACCTGCTCGGTGTAATATGGCCTCACATCGTCAGATGGTTGGCTTTTGGGTGCTCCAAGGATCCCTGCCATAGCTGACTGCCTTGCCGTACGGCGATTCAAAGAAAATAATGACCGTCTCCTGGTGATACGTTGCTGGCACCGGCAACCAGATATCCTACACTTCGGCCCAATGAGCTCGTGTCCAGATTCCTATGTTCTGCGTCTCCACTAGGCGGCAGTTCCAGGCGCCGGGGGTGGTGGTACCATAACGTCCGAAGCTTGACGTTTTCGGCCGCCACCCTTCAGACTCTTGACTCTGGCTAGAAAGCCACCAGAAGGCTTGCTAGGTCCCTCCTCGGTAGGTGAGGTAACGTCAGACGTAGCACGGCGCTCGAGGCCGTTAGCAGAGCCCCGTCGAGGAACTGGCGGTGGGGTACCAGGCGACTTGGCGTCGTTTCGTCGGACCGAAATCGTCTCTGTCTCCTTTCCGTACTCTGAAAAGAAGGGGTTCCGCTCGCCCGTGTACGAGACGCTAGTGGCAGGGCCGTGGCCGTCAGGCGATCTGCGTGAAGTGTAGGCACCTTCGGGGTTGGTGATGCGGCCAGAAGGACCGTACTCGCGCGGCTCTCGCTTGATGCCACGGATACGCTGGGCAATTGACTTGCTGCGTCCGAGACCCTCGGCAGCAGTCTGTTGAGCTTGCTCAGCCTGAGTGCGCTGGATTGCGGCACGGGCTGCAGGAGTACCTTCGAGGAACGTCGAGGCGCCGAGACCCAACGACTCCTCGCCGTACACGATAGAGCCGCGGGATCTGGGGTCGAACACAGCCGGGTCGATCTTCCGCTCGGCGTTTCGCGCGGCGGCGGTGGCATAATCAGCAGAGGCGTCGCCATCGTTGTTGCCCAAGAAAGTGGCGTGATCGGGACGCTTGTTAAGCGGACCGGAGCCGCCGAGCGACATGTTCAGCGAGTCTTTGGCGAAGGCGTGCATCGGTGCGCGTCGACTGCCCTTGCGGTTGCGGTGCGGGTTGGCCGCATCGAAGGGCCCGTCGTGATGGAATACTGTGCTCGTCAGCATCAAAGAGCGACCGGGCGGGGGTGATTTGAGAAAAACGTACATCCTGTGCCGTAGATACTGGTGGCGTCCAATTGATCAATGATGTCAAGCCTGCGACTGGGCTTCTTGGGGTCCTTATCCTTTCCTTCCCGGGCGCGGCGCTCTCTCTCACGACGTCGGGCTTCCTTTGCCTTCTTCTCTTCCTCGGTGAGGGGCTTTTCAACGTCAATCAGGACAGACGAGTCCGAGTTCCTACGCGGTCGACGTTCCCGAGGTCGACGTGGAGGCGATGCCTGTGACCCAGACGGTCGGGGAGGTCCACCGTTGCTGCCTTGGAGACGTCGCTGTCTCATGGCCTCTTCCTGGGATCTCGACGGGCGGTGTCCAGGTGGCGGAGGGCCGCGGCGGCCAGGCTGGTCAGGACGGTTCGTCGAAGATGGACCTCCACTGGGGCGCGATTGCTTTTGATCGTCGATAGTCAGGCTGTCCTGTTGGATAGAATAGTCAGCAAACCGCAAGCCCTCCAAGCCAGTACGCACGGCGGCGATCGACGGGCGACTCAAAGGCACATTCGCGCCGTCTCAACTGAGATGATCGGGAACACGTACAAACAGCTCCTCGGCGGTGGGCGAGGCCTTGGGGTCAAGTGTTGGTGCCATGTTGTCTACTCGGATCAGGTTTGGTTGACTAGACGAGTATGATGGATCGAGGAATGGGTTGCGCGAGACAGGTCGAGGGGGAGGGTCGTCAAAAGGCGAAGCGGGCGAGGTGGTATTGCTATAGGTAGGGCCGGACAGGAGTGGGGAGGCAGCACGGTTGCGAAAGGGGTTGTTGGATGAGAGATTAAGCGTCAAGCCAGAACCGGCGGACCTGCTAGGTTGATGGCCTGTTCCAAGGAAGTTAAGTCAGCAACTCGATAGGAGAGAGACATAGGCAAAGACGGCCACCCCGTGCATGCGAATGACGGCGAGGGGGGGAAGGGATGTGAAACATGAGGGAAGTATACATGACACAGCAGGTTCGACAACTGAGTGGAGCGGGTGCCGTGCTTGCGTTTGCTTGGGCGGCAGTGCAATCAGTGAAATGGGCGGCTCTCTTCCCGTTGGACAAGGCCAAAGTCAAAGGGGTGATAAACCCAGGAAGATGGTGGCAGGCATGGAAAGGGGGTGTGGGAAGATGGTGGGAAGTCAAGAAAGATACGACATGCCAGTGCATATCCGTATCAGTGCTCGATGCTTGGCTTACCTGGCTGTGCTGATTGTGCAGTCGACATTTTGGCTGTAGTTTGGGATGAGTGGGATGGTGTGGTACACCCCCGTCTTGCCGTGACGTGAGGAAGGGAAAATGGATAATGATGATGGGCGGGCGCGTAGTATTGGAAGTCAAGAGATCGGCCCGTTTTTCGCAAGAAGGGCAGCTAGCCGACCGATTTGATCAGGTAGTGACGAGCGTTGCTGGCGAACTTGATTTTCTTTGGTTGCTAAATGGCCGTTGCTAGCGTCATACCTCGCTGCATGGACGCCGAACGCAGCGAGGAACGGTTTTTTTGTTTGGGGCGGCGGGCGGGCGGGGGCCGCTTGACGGTTCCTGGGCCAGGGGCTGTGGGATGGTTGCGGTGTATGAACAAGCAAGTCGCGGTAGATGGACGACGATGGGTTGGGGGGGAGGGGGGGGGCCTGGAGGGCTCAAGCTGGGTGAGCGTGGGTCGTGGAGTGAAGGTACCGATGGTGGGTGGAGGCAGGGGAAAAAAGGGGTGAGTTGAGCCGACCGGAGGTAATATCGAGGAATCTCGACAATAATCGGGAATGCGCGTCTGTTTAGGCTGCTACACTTCGTCCTGCTTTGGCCAATGTCAGTTCAAAATAACCCGCTGGCTTTTGGTTTGGGTTGAGTCGACGGAGTGGGGGCTAATGGGAATATCGGGCTTGGGGCCAATTCAGGGGGAAATTTGGTGTGCTGGGAAGTGAATGATTTGGCTTGGAATTCTGGGTGGTAGAATGGTGGATCAGGGTCCACGGAGCAGCGGGCGAGGTTGAAGAAGGGGTTTGGCTGCTTGGTTTTGGACAGGACTGGGGATCGGGGATTTGCGAAAGGATGGCGGTGGACAACGTCGTTGAATGGACGAACGGGGGGCTACCAGCAAGGCCAAGCAGCAGCAGCAGCAGCAGCAGCAGCAGTAGCAGCGGAAGAAGAGTGGGCCGAAAAGGGAACCTGCAGACTCACTCACCCTTGACTGAGATATGTCGTTTGCCTTTTTTTTTCTCTTTAAACTTTCTTTTTGGCAAACTACCGCGTCTTTGCGCCCAGGATTGCGGGAAAACGTCGTCCCTTTTTCTCTCAGGAGGGGCGATTAGGCTGATTGATATGGTATTGCTCCGGACTCCAAGGCTATGGAATAGTGACACTCCGAGAAGGATCCAAAGTGCCGCCGCAATAATGGTGTTTGGCAGCTTGTGCACTCGTTAGATAGGCAAGTGTATTGCGCGTGTAACAAGGGCTCTGTGCGACTGCAACACGGACCGGGTCGACCCAACTTCTTGGTCGCTTTGATCAGGTCAAGTCGGACGGAGGACCCAACGGGATTGCGTCGTGGATAGGCAGGCGGCCGTGTTGCCAACTTTTTGTTTTTTTATGTCTCGGTACCAGCGAGGAGTGGCTGGGATGGGCTGGCGTGTCGGAGATGTTTCGTTCGAACTGGTTCTTTTCTCCCTTGTCGACTCCGAGCGTGTCAATGGCCTGTGCCGTATTCCCTTTCTTGGCCAAAGTGACGGTGTTTCTCCTGAGCGGTGCCTGTCGGTAAAGAACGTGCTTTGTGTGTTAATTGGATCAATGGCCCTGTCGCTGTTGCTAGTCGTGTTTGGATGCTTAGAGAATGCGGGACGGTTTGGCCGGTATGGAAATATGAAAGGTGACCTCGGACGGGTATGCGAAAGGTTGACGAGCGAGAACGGGCGAGGAGCAAGTCAAAGCGAGAGGCGAAGAGAATCTCGAGTCCGGGAAAGATTGGTGTGAGGGATGAAGTTGGGTTCAGTTCGCGACCTCGTGTACGGTTACAAGTGAGATGGAAGCGAGGTAGGTAGGTCTCGGGTTTGGCGGGTGGTGCCACTGGGGGAAGGGTCGTCGAGAAGGGAGGAAGGAAGGAAGGAGGGGGGGCTGCAAGCTATACTTGCCGTTGCTGAAAAGAACAAAGGAAGGAAGCGGGTCTCGAAAGGCGCAAAGCTAAGAGGGATCCCGAGTCGCCCGGTAAGGAAAGAAGGAGGGATGAAAGAGGAAAGAAGCGGTAGGAGCAGCAAGAGCAAGAGGCTGGCTGAGCGGGCAGGTGCGTTGGTGTGTATCAGTAGTAGTGAGTATTAGCTGATTCTTCCTCAGGAAGGAGGGAGAGGAAAGAAGAAGAAAGAGAGAGAGAGAGAGAGAGGGAGGGGATGGGGGGGAAAAAAGCAGTTCTGTTCTCCAAGGTATGAATCCAGGAAAGGGAAATCAGACCAAAAAAACTACTACAGGTAAGTAACTAAATAAAAATAATAATAATAAAGAAGCCGAGAGCGAAGCAGAGAGAAACATGCCATTGCAATCCATCCTTACGACACGGTGGCTGCCCAGTCCGTCTCCCCGATCCCCGCGCATTCCACCCGTCCTGGTCCTAGTCCCTCCCAGCTGGGTAAACTACCTAGGTAGGTACCTTCTGTCCTCCAGGTAGATACCTTGGACAGAACGAAGGTAGTACCTGGCTGATGCATCTGGCCTGGGCCACCACCCAATTTCGACCTCGCACATCCATCCACCTCGACCCAACCCGCCCTGGTCTAATTCCACCTCTATTATCTCTACGCATACGGATACTCTGTACCTCACTCGCATTGGTATTCGCCCTTAGTCCGATTCCGAGGATTTGGAACATCGCCTGCCCGATACTGTTGCCGACCAAACGCCACCGCCGCCGCCGCCTCATCCTCCATCAGCGCAGTGCCTCTTAGCTTTTGTTTGTGGCTGCATAGCGCCTAGTCATCGGGTGGTGGTGGGTGACAGTCAGTCATGGCAAGGCCTTCCAAGCTCTCTCTCTCTCTCTGTCACTGATGCTTCGACACACCTTGATTACGATACCTGAGATATCCTGGGCTTGCCTTTACCGCTTGGCGGCTGGCTTAATCAAGTCTCTTGCCGCGGCCAGAAGGCTGTCGCCTGTCGCGCAATCTCTCTTGTGTCGGACCAAATTCGGCTTGCAGATGGTAAAGATATCCACCGTCGCTCTACGCTCGAACGAGTATCGCGGCATGGGGTCTGGGAAACACTAGCCATGACCAACACTGGAGTGATGGTCCTCGGCTAACCGAGGGTTGCAAACGAGACGTACCGACGACGCTGACGACCCCAGGACCCTTGAGGATCCCGTGATCACTCTACCGTATGTAAACTACACTACGGAGTACTCCGTCCACTATACTCCACGTGCGCAGTGTAGTGTGCAGAACAGACGATACCCTTCTACCAAAGTCCCACGTTCTACAATCTGCAGCTCACCAAATTCGTCGACGGGCAAGTGACAGACAGGGTACTATGCGCCTAGATTCTCGCTTCCAATGCAACTCCGCAAAATAAGACGACCTCCCTGAGACTTGACAGGCCGCCAGTCGCTGCTATTACCAGCCTTCCGACATTTCATTCCAATCCCTATGGGTTCGCAAACAACGATGATGATGGCGGCGACGCGGAAATCCGTAGACGGGAAACCTTTGTTCGGCCCAGGCGCCATCTGGTTGAAGATGCAGTGCTTACATCCTCCCAGGGCCACATGGCGGTGTCTGTCTGCCGCATAGAGTACCGTACATAGTGCGCTGGGTATGTGTATGCACACACCGGCTACAACCGACGAGTCCTCCTCCTTGTGCCGCGCTAGGTACCTTGACTTGGCTCGCCGTCTCTTAAACTAGATACTGCCTCATGGCATGTACCTGACATCAATCAATCAAGACCCAGGCTTGTCGGACATGTACATATCAGCTCCCTCCACTTGGACCCACGGCCTTTTGATCCTTATTTACTTCTTCAGTGCTTCTCCCCCTTTGGTCTTTGGGTCTGAGATTTGCCTTGGCAGGGCCAGCTTTCCCCCGAATCCTCCGTCCGTCTTGGGGCGGACTCGTTGCATGGAAAGCTTGAGGGCTCGGCCATCAGCTGGTACTCACACCACTTCTTTTCACTCGAAATCAAGATGAGAGATGGGGCTCTACGCCTGCCCTGTCCCCCTAGTATCTTCGGTACTCAGCAATTAGAAGATGACGAGAATCGAAAAAGAACAGGGGATCCTTGTTCGTCGCCCGCTCTCTCAAATGCTGCACTGCAACCTCGTGTTGGCCCCCCCCCCCCCCCCCCCAGCTGCTCATTGCGACAAGGAAGCATGGGAACGCAGCCAGCAGCGGCAGCATTTGTGCAATGCTTCTCCTCCAGAGCGCTCTCGTTCATGGCCTTCAGCCTCGATGCGCCATCTACGCTACACCTATCCGTGTCAGCCAGCCCGGTCATCTCGGTGGCGCCCAATAGCTGCTCTGCATCGGATAACTTCACTTGGTCGCTCGATCTCAGCTGTCAACCGAGCGCAAACAGCTGTTACTCTCCTCGCCCGCCCAAAGGACACAGACCCCGTCAGCGCGTGGTGATTGCGTGATCAGGAACGATACCTGCTCCGTCCTGACACTTATTGAGCAACAAGCGTAGAAACCAGTTGCCGATTGGAGTTGCCAACAAGCTTCGGACAGGGAAAACCAAACGCGCACTGGGTGCTCCCACCCGACGAGGGAGAGGCCCTCCGATCTCAGCCTCGGACGATCTGGTCTGGGCCAGCCAGCCGCCAAACCCCCATCCCTCCTAGCATACCAATTGACCATTTAGCTAGCTAGCTAGCAATGCGTACGCAGACGCAAGGCGGCAAGGAAGCGGCAACACGAAGGCTTCGTACCTGGAAGAGGCAACCAAACAAATGCCTTTAGGTGCTTGGCACTCGAAGATGCTCGTTTGCTCGAGCCGATGAGACATTGATGGTATGACGCATTTCTGACACCGACGCCTCCCGCCTCCCCCTTTGTTCTTAGCGGTTAGTCTCTCCATCTCATGCACACTTCGTGATGGGATCGAGGAGCCGCTGTCGTCGTCACGATGTCTCGTAGAACAAGAAGGCGGAAGCAGCGTCATCCCAGGCTCACGTTGTCAATCTGAAACGTAAGCGGGCTTTCATGGACAAGAGAGGCTGGTAGCATTGAAGAAGAAGAAAGAAAGAAAAAGACTTATAATAACGGAGCTTGCTCATATTGGCAGATGATCATGGGGAATTAGATTAATATCAACAGCTGCGGCAAACCCACAAGAGCAGGGGAAACCCCAGTCGGGGAGCCGCGTGAAGAGGCAAGCGACCCCTCGAGAAGATCGTATTTGCGCGACGGAAATCTTCCATGTTCCCCACGAATCGCCAGTCGATCTGGTTTACCATCGGCGAAGCATGCGATCGTGGCCACCATCGCGTCTCCTATTCCTTTTGCTGCTCGATGTACACTATGAAGACAGCATCTCTACCACTGTAGTGGCTACGTCGGTGCTCAACCTCGCTCCATTACGGCTGCGGGAACTGCGGGGGACAATCAAGCGAATCATTTGTCTCATTTGCAGAGTTGCACACGCGAACCGCCCCCCGACTCTGCCCGGCCGCTGTCATTGTCGACGGGGACACGGAGTGTTCGACGATGACAACCTTGCTCCGTATGGGGGTTGCACGGTACGGTATAGGTGAATGGGCGGTATGCACGCTACGGTCCCTATCAACAACCGAACTGCCTCGCTCCGACTCAGCACCCATGAAGCCTGCCTGCCCGGTTCTCAAAGGGAACACCCGGTCCGAATTCTAAAGGATGGCCCCTCAGCCCCATGGCTTAGGCCGCCTTGGTTCTTCCCGGACCCCCTCCCCAACGTACCGCAGCGGCATTTCTGTCTGCCCACCACCGACCAGAGCATTCTTCAAGCCATCACCATGGAAGACGCAGCGGCGTCGAGAGGGATTTCCCGAGCACCGGCTCGGCCGTGCCAATGTCGCCTTCGACGGGGGTGTGTCAGTCAATGTCTTGTCCTCCCGAATGTGGAACCGGGACGTCGGCCACTTACCAGGCCCTCTCGGCGCCCAGTACTCGCCTGTCTTGGACATGTCGAGCTCTGACGTCCAGCCGATGAGACTCTCAGCAGCTTCGTCCGGCGTGACGGCTGCAAGCACACAGATGTTAGCGATGCACCCCCTCAGGCCGGCGCCACGGCCTTCCAGAGCGAGCACGAATGCACTCACCACCGCCGTCATCCCAGTACTTGTCGAAGCCCACGCCCTTGGTCATCTCGGTCCGCATGAAGCCCGGGTGGACGATGCTGACAACGACGCCCTTTTCTTTCAGGTCGAGGCTCAGCAACTTGCCCACCATGTTCAGGGCCGCCTTGGACGCGTGGTGGGCGTAGTTGCCACCCCCCTCCGTCTCGTGTCGGAGGGTGATGCTCCCGGACTCGGACGAGACGAGCACGACCTTGGAGTCCTTTTGGAGAAGCCCGGCGTGCACGAGCGCATGGACGATGAAGACGGGTGCGATGGAGCTCGTCGTGTACATGCGCTGCTCTTCGGCCCAGTTCGGGCCTTTGTCGGCGCTGAAGTCCTCGGTCGCGAAATAGCCTGCCGTGATGATCTACCGGGGTGAGGTGGTTAGACGACGGGGCTGGCTAAGATCCGGCGTGTAATCCACAACATACCACCGCCGACAACGGCTCTGAACCACGCAGCTGGCTGACGATGGTCTCGCCGACTTTGTCATTGGTCAAGTCGATTTCATGAAGCCATTTGACGCTCTTCGGAAAGCCTTCTGGACCTTCCTTTGATCTTGTCGTGCCGTACACCGTATCGTCGGCTTTCGCGGCGTACTGCTTGGTGAGGGAAGCCCCGAGGCCCCGAGTGGCGCCAACAATCAGGATTGGAGACATGTTTTCTCCGCTTGTCTGCTTGCGTCAAGTACTTTGTTTTTTTCTTACTATCCGCCGGGGGGATTGGTAGATTCTTTGCCTTTCTATTTCTGTTCACTCTTAAACGTTTCTGGAATGCGGCACCGTTGAAATACGAATTTGAGGGGGTATGTTGAGAGACAGTCGAGGAATGCGAGGGAGAGACCACATGGTGACGTAGGTGCTGCTGCAAGGAGCTCAACAGCGAGCGGAGGGGAGGTGAGGGGCTTACGATCACGTCTTATCGATAAAGCCAAGGTGATGAAGGTGGCGCTGACTCTCTCTCCCCCAACCTTTCTGACATCTAACCTTTGCTCCCAATCCACGATCCGTACTGAAGCCGAGCACGTTCGGTCGAGTCGGATCTCTTCTTGCATCACCCGGGACCGTGGCGATCGTCAGGACTGACGAGAGTTGGAGCACAACATCTAGGTCTCGAGTAGTCCCGAACTCGGCTCCGAGCCGGCCCTCTCTGCCCATTGTTACCGTTTCCTGTCAACGACACCCGCAAGCTGCATCTCTTGGTCGGCGTGGATCCACGGCGACGTGACCGGATTGTTATCAATTCTAACATGGCAAAACAGCCTGATGGTTCATGAAACCAACCGAGCCGTCATCATTTCAACCGTGTTGTGTGCTGTCTCCTCCAATCCAAAACCTTCCCGCAGTGACGTTGGGGTTTGCCCGACAAGGCAAACCGCTGGCCCTCGCCGTCGCCCAAGCACGGCGACGAGATTCGCGGCCCAGCCTGACTTTGGTTAATAGATGTGAAAGAAAAATAAGGACCGTGTAAAACATCCGACGGCGTTAGGTTACGGACAGTGATTCTCCATCGCAGCGAGCTAGTCTTTACCTATATGCATTTATGTTTGCCAAACCTTGGTAGCAGCTGGAGGGAGAGGGGAGGGGAGGCGGCGCAGAACTCAAGACACCTACAGCACTTCCTGCTTGGGATATACCATGTCTTCTTCCACCCGCTGCGCCGTTATTCGTAGCCGCTTCTCTGACGGTTCAGTCCGGTGCCGAAAAACCTCTCTACCTGCCCATGAGCACGTACGCCACCAAGGCGCGCGAGATCCGCGGGGGCCTACCACGGCACCGTCCGCGTAGCTCCTAACGAGTTGTCTCACGTCCAGCGGCACACATTGTCTCCGTCTCTCTTCGCGCTCGACGTCGTGGCCGATCTCACCATTGGCGGGCCGCTGAGGCTGCTCCAGAGTGGGGGGACTACATCCTCCGGATCAGCAACCTCTTCGCGGGGCCAAGGGCCCAAGAAGGATGGAGGGGAGATGCACGCCGACATGGCCATGTTCATGGCCGCAGGGACGGAGGCGACGGCGATGGTGCTGTCGAGGATGACGTCCCACCTGCTGCGGACGCCGCGGGCGCTCGCGCTGCTGACGAAGGGAATCCTGGCCCGGTTCGCGCGGAGCCAAGACGTCAGCGTCGACGGGCTCGCCGGGCTTGCCGTACCTGCAAGGGTGCTGTGGATGTATGACCCGGGGCGGGGTGACCGAGGCTGCCGAGGATCGTCCCGAGGGGTGGGGCGGAGATCTGCGGCGACGTGATCCCCGACGGCGCGAGTGTTCCGCGACCGTTCCCCCTCCCCCCTTTTTTGTACCTAATTTTTAAATGGAAGGCGATCTCGCGCGCGCGCGCGCTTATATACGGTGGCTAACTGAAACACTACGTGCAGACGCTCGTTTCTCTCAACCCGTACCTCGCCTTCACGCACCCGAACAACTGGGCCCGGCCGACCGAGTTCATCTTGGAGCGGTGGCTCCACCCGGAGGACCCGGAGTGGAAGGACGACAAGCGGGATTATGTACGAGCCCTTCTCGTACGGGCCGAGAACTTGCATCTGAAAGGAGTGAGTGTGTCCCTGGTCCCCCCCCTGTACTGTTGCAGCACTGCTTCACCCCTGGTTTCCCATTGAGTACGGTCACGCCTCAGAGAGGAAATCCTTTCCTTTTTTATATATCACTATTGTTCTTTTTTCTTTTCTTTTTTTCCGCTTCCCCCTTTTTGCTGATGCTGGCCCTACGTAGCCTGGCCGTGGCTTGAGCTCTGCCTGCTTCCGAGCAAACTCTGCGGCACTACGACCTGGAGATGTGTCCCGGGACGGAAGACTGGGCGGTGCAGAAGTGCTAGTTCACGTGGGAGAAGGGCGCCCCCGTTGATAGTGAAGCTGACGCCTGCGAAGCGAGTATGAGCGACGGAGGCTCACTAGAGTTTTACGCATAACGGAACTTACAACAGGTCAACTGGGGTCGCAGAACCCTCCGGTTGGGGATCAAGGGCTCAATCAAGTATAGCGCATACTGTGAGGCTCAAAATCGTCGGACGACGGTAAAGGATGCTCTCCCGCCAGACCTGGCCCGACGTCGTCGACACATCAGCCTGTCTTTCCGCCCAGGGGGGGGAAAGGGTGAGGGGTAAAGAGGCCATGTTGAAAAGAACCGGGTTTGTCCCGGTCTGGCAGACACGCCTTTCGTTACGAAAGCGGGCGGTTCAGGTCGAAACTTTTTCTCTCTTGCAACGTCATCCCCCCCCCCCCCCCCAACCCCCCCAACCCCGAACACGCAACAGTGGCCCTCCTTCAGACGATCGCGAAATGGGAGGAAACGTTAACCTTTTCTTTCTTTGGAGCGGGATGTGCGTTTGCTCTTCGTCATAGACAGGGGCCTGCTCCAATTCCCTCCCCCTCCCCCCCTGGTGCGCGTGTAGAAATGAGCGAGCTGCTGTCCCAACGAGGACGACTCGACGCACCGCGCGCGTCGGACGGGGTTTCACGACGGGAAAAGGGCAGGGCGGTCGGTACCAGCCGCATCGCTTGCGGAATCGAGTCTAGCTCGTTGTCTTCAACTCGCTGGTTTCGCCCTTCTGACGTACTGCGTACTCGCGAGCGTGAGCGAAAGTGTTTAGGGAGGGGGGGGGGGTTGAAAGCGAGGGGGTCGCAAATGATAACCCAGCTCAGCGCAGCTCACATGGGAAAAGGCGAACGTCGTCTCGCCGAGGCTGGGCGTAGCCCCATCCCGCGCGCGCGAGCAGAGAAGCATAAACATGATACCAGAGGCCGGCCGTGTTTTTTTTCAAGGTTTCACTCTCTTCTTTCATCCGCCGCATTTGTGAGATGAACATTTGAAGAGAGGTTTTTTTGTTTTTCTTTTTTCTAGTGTCAAAACATGCAAAGCAAGCACACCCACCGTCTTGTGAGTCTGCGCATCCACCCGAACAATATCAGTCCGTCAGGAACACCCCGTCTTTCTAGGTTTCGCGGGCCTTGTACCCTGCGTGTTGCAGAGGCAACTCTATTCTCACTCAGGCCTTCTTCGGCCGAAGGGGAGAGAGACTGCCGGCAAATTCGGCCCGTGGGGCCACCCCGTCCGCGTCCGGGGACGGGGACGTGGACTCCGACTTCTCCTGGCTCGTTCCTCATGTCGTTTTGTCTGTCTCCCCCCATCTATGCTGGAAGTCAGATTATTCTGCGTGTCCCAAAAGACTTTCCTTCGAACGGCATAGTGGCGTGACGTGTTGTCGTAGAGCTTGAACGTCTTCCGCTTTCGAGGAATGCCCGCCTGGACTAGGCACGAGTAAAGACACATGTCAAGCACGATGGGGCCAGCCACTGCTTGTTGCGTATGTACCGCATTGGAACGACCGAAGTCCGCTTCACGATGGTCCAAGAACCGAGGTGCGAAGGACGGGGGCTGTATCTATTCATTGTAGATGAATACGACTAGGACAGGACGTTAGTTCCAGAAAGCTCGCCCGTTTCCTGCTACCACTTCTGCCGCGCCATTATGCGAGTTCCTCATAACATGCAAAGTAGGCCAGGCAATCAAGTCAAATATTCAACGCGAAGGCGAGTTATGGACATGAAGAAGAAGAAAGTATACGAGTCCCTCTCGAGTTGCAGCTTTAACTACATCCCGCTTAGTATCTATACCCTGGTACACCACGATGGCCTCGCCGACGACACTCTTGGAGATTCCGTTCAGATAGATCCGTTCTATCACAGCATTGAAGTACAGTATGCTATGTAGAAATGAATAAATATGAAAAATAAACTCAAAAACTACTAAAAAACTGCGTCAGCAGGACAACGAAGTCTGATCGGGGACGGCAGTGGGGACTCACATCGGGGTCAATGTTCTTCGCCGACTGGGTCAGGACCTCTCTCATATTCTTGGACAAGTGCGGACGGCATGGGAACTCGTCAATGGGGACCTTGGCGAGGTTGTGGTCTTGTGTAGGCATGTCAGCAGCGACCCACCCCCCACGAAGAAATCGGGCCCGCCTCGCCGGCGACAGATAGTGAAAGAGGGGGCGGAGGCCTAGTCGCTCTCTCACTTCTTCTTGTTGCGCGTATACCTTGAAGTCGGGATAGATGCTGAACTTCATCCTCAAGATGACGCCCAGCAGGCCGAGAGAGGTCAAGGCGGCGAGCCACCCGTCGACGATGTCGATACTTGGCACGCCGGCGGCGACCATCGAGTCCTCGC
The DNA here is from genome assembly GCF_000149035.1 of Colletotrichum graminicola M1.001. Taxonomy (NCBI): domain Eukaryota; kingdom Fungi; phylum Ascomycota; class Sordariomycetes; order Glomerellales; family Glomerellaceae; genus Colletotrichum; species Colletotrichum graminicola. Next base: position 29,783 of record NW_007361038.1, on the reverse strand, counting down.
GGAGCGAGGACCGGTGCGCTCCTATGGCCATGCACCCGGCCAGAGGGGTGATGTTCCAGTTCGCGAGCGTGTAGCTCGCCGACGGCGTCGCGCGCGTGGAGGTGCTCGGTCAGCATCTCTGCGGCGCAGGTGATGGTACGAAGCAGCAATGATCCAGGCCCCTTGATGAGAGGGTAGGGACTCGGCATTCCTCTCCATCTCGAGAACGGAACGAAACCCGTAGCTCACTTATAGCAACACCAGCCATCGCCCGCCCCAAGAGATGGATGCAACAGGAGCGTCGTTATCTGCATCCTGGCTAGCGCTACACCACTTGTCAGCTGTCCAGTACGTAATGCCTTTAGACAGGAAGACCGTACTTAGGGACGTTGGATAGCTATACTATGTTATTCATGTTTGATACAACAGGCCCGCCCTATTACACATCAAGATCTAGGGCCTGTCTACAAGGGCTCCGATCGCGCAGAAAGGTAGGTTATGCAAGCCACCGCAAGCACTATTCTACCTTTGAAATACAGATCCTTAAGCTCGCTTTCAGGAACATCCATATTCGAGACGGCTATTTCGTCAAGGTCTTCGCAGGGATTCACTAGGGCTCAGCTCCGAGGTTTCCAAGCCCCCCCCCAAAGGGCTTGGATAATCATAAAACAGGCCGAAAATAGGGTCAACGCCGTGGTGGAAAACGTGGAGTCCTAGAAGCTAACATGGGTTAGGAAACATATATACCCATTGCCATCGCGACTTCAGCAAGTGTCTTCTCTTCGGGCACCAAGCCGAATAGGATATAAAAAACGTTAAAGCCACCAACAATCAATGGTGTGCGTGTCTCTTAACTTTGCGGGCCCTCCCAGCATGCCCCTCGGCAAAAAGATACGCTTTTCCGGCAGTGGGCTAACAAACCGGAACCTGCCTCACCGCCTCATCCCACAGGTCATCGGTTCGGTCCCATGCAGCGTTGTTGGAATCTTGTCGAGCCGCCACCGTGTCGAGAGAAGAGAGAGAGAAGACTTACCCGAGAGACGAGACGGGGGTGGACTGATGGAACAACCGCCATGAGTGTGTGTGTAGGGGGGGGAAACGATCGACGGAGATGGGCCGGCCGTTGGGAAGACGTCCGGACGAGCGCGGGTATCAGTGGGGACCGACCGGGAAGATTGGGCCTTGGGCAGCATGGTGAACCTGGTGACAGACAAAAGGACTGCCGTCTTCGTTGGTCTCAGTGCAGCAAGCAGTAGTAAGCCTGTGAGGAATTTCATCGTGGCAGGCGGGGTCGACTGATAATCTCTCTCAGACCTCAAGCCGGTTCACACTGCTCGAACACCATGTTTTTGTCTGGAACCACGTAGTAAGATGCCCTGACACAGTCAGGCCTGTAAAGGTCAGCATCTTCTTTCGAGTGACCTGGTAATCTAGCCGCAGAGGCAAGCAATCCCAAACGTACTCCCGGTTATAAGACGTTGGCAGGTATAATCCCAATTCCCACAAACCTTCTATCACGCAGCCAAAGGACAAACACCACCTGCCCAGCCCAGCCCAGCCCTCCCTCACACACACACACACACTCTCTCTCTCTCTCTCTCTCTCTCTCTCTCTCTCTCTCTCTCTCTCTCTCTCTCTCTCTCTCTCTCTCTCTCTCTCTCTCCCATTCCCCCCGAGCCATCCGGCCAAGTGTTGTTCCCTGCGTCGTCCCAGTCCGGCAACATCATGCATTTCGCCATTCCAATACCCTGTTTGTCTCAAGAGGGTTTTTATTGTAACCTATCACGCAGGCGTTGCGTGCGCCGGGACCGCTATCAGCCTTCGAACTCAACAACGCCCTTGGCATTCGCCTCGCTTCTGTTCGTGGGCTCAATGTCCACGAGCTGGCCCTCCTTGCCGTTGGCGTTGGCCCCGGCCTCGGCGTCTGCCCCGTCAAGCAGATCTCGGTCCTCACTCCGGACACTGCGTCTTTCAATGTCCGCGCTCGCACCCGCTGTGCCTCTTCTGATGCCGATTTCGACTCCAATGTCTGCGTCGTCCTCCTCTTCCTCGTCCTTTTGACCGGGCGCGGCATTCTTCTCCAACTCCTTCTGTGCCTCGTCCATCCTCCTGCGGACTTCCGCCGCGACGCGCATGCCGTCCGTGACAATGTTGTCCAGCACTCCGCGAAGGCCACGAGTGGCTCCCTGGGCAGCAGGGTTCAGAGCGGCAACTGGGGCGCGTCCAAAGTTTAGACTGGAGAAGGTCGTGAGCGTCGAGCTGGGCGTCGATACGGATGGCAGACCCTCGATGAGATGGAAGGAGATGGGAAAAGAGGACTCGAAAAATTGTTCGAGAAGCTCGTCGGCAAGGACAACCATTCGGAACGTGGGCAGCGTCATGTGAAGAGGGTTGGCCGGGTCCAGCGCGGCATTTGCCGCTTCCGATTGTGCCTTGGAGACACGTCGTTGGCCTGCGACGGGAGCCTTGTTCTTCTCCTCGGTCGGCGGCAGCGGTGACTCTGACAACGGCTTCGTCGCCGCCGAGGAGCTGGCCGTGGGCGAGTCCATGGTGAGGAGATCTTCGTCTTCCTCATCCTCGTCGTCACCGATAGCAAAGGCCTCGTTGTCTGCAGCCTTGTGCTTTTCTTCCTCGTGGATCTTGTTGTTCGGGTGGTCAGGGTCGGCGTACTCGAAGCATCTCCTGATGAATGCGCTGACGCTGCCCAGGAACCTCTCGTTGGTCGAAATGCCGGGAAGGCTGGGCTCGGGGCCGCCCTGACCATTTGGCAAGGTGAGGGTGATGGTAGAGGCGCTCGGGCTCAGAGTCCCCTCGAGTCCTCGTCTCGACAAGAACAACAGGGCCTCGGAAATACGCAGGATACCCTCGCGATCAACCTTGCCGTCGCCGTCGTCATCGTACAACTCAAAGAAGTAGGTGATGGTGCCCATAATGTCCTTCTTGCCTTTGATTCGGGCAAACCCTGAAACGACGTCGGCCAGCGTCAGCGCGCCCGTGCCGCTGACGTCCCATTTCTTGAACAGCCGTTGCATGAACTCGTGATCGGCGGGCTCTGGGCTGGAACCCCACGGAGACAGGAGACCGTTGTTCTGCCGCCGGCTCGTGTAGGCGTTCCTGTCCCGGTCTGAAAAGGTATCTCGTCGCGGCGTGGTGGGCGAGTCGGAGATGGCCCACTTGGCCATGTTGGCGAGGAATTCTCTAAAAGCATCATAGTCCATCATGCTCGTGCTGGCCCCTAGTGCCACACGCCCCTTCTCGACGTGCTCGTCGTTGACTTCGAAAACATCACGAGCCCTGGGCCGTGCGTTCTTTGCGCGACGCTGCTTCTCTTGCTGGATGATGCTCTCGCGTTGCTGTCTTTCGTATAGGATGGTGTAGAAGCGATCGTAGAGGGCGCCAAGTTCTTCTGGCGCAAGAAGCTTGCTGTCGGGGCCCAGGTTTCGGAGAGCCGTTCTCTTTGCAAAGCTCTCGATGTTGCTGAGGACGGCGTCTTTGTTCTTTAATCGCGACTCGGTAATGCTGCTGTGGGTGATTCCGGAGAATTCCTTGAACGCCACAACCATCAACTCTTGGAACTTTGTAACAGCACGCAGCTTCGGGTTTTCGGACTTGGGGTGCGCCGACTCATCGAGACGAGCAAAGTAGCCCTTGAGGATCGAGATGAAGGCGCCGTCGTCTGTGGCATCCAGGAGCTCTTCGCCGTTGATCCTTAGAATGGCGAGGCCTATCTGGAACAGGACCTTGGGCCCTTCAACGAAGAAGACATCAAGGACTCTAAAGGCGAAGACGAGAGGCATGGAGTTGATGTACAGTGATAGGAACCAAGGCAGCGATACCACAGAAAGTTGGACATCACTCTTGACCAGATGCTCCCACAGGATAGGCATCGTCTTCTCGACGAGTGATTCAAACACTTTTTGATCCAGCAGCGTTCCGTACATGGTTGTCGAGTAGTAACCCGGGACCAACCTGTCACAAAGTGACGACAAAAGGAAGAAGGCTTGGGTCTCGGACATGTAGATGAGCAGCGCCGCGACGACGATGTTCATGGCCTGGCAGTAGCCGACGTCGGGGTTCACCCAGCTGTAAGCCGTAAGCACGCGTCGGAGCCGACCAATGCCCTCTTGGCTTTGGAAGCCGGGATACTCTGGAAGACTTCGGTTCAGGTCCTTTTCGATTTCGTCAATGGCCAGAGACTCTTGACCTTCGTACTTGGCCAAGGTCTCTGCGTATAGGGTAGGATGCTCGAGGCGGAGGTAGATGGAGCCCGAGGTCAACTCCCAGGTCTCGCCTCTCAGGCGGTTGGGCAGACCGACACGGATAAGCTTATGAAAGGTGGGCTGGCGGATGAGCGTCATGTTCCGACCGTTATCGCGCAGGTATTCGGCCCAGAGACGCATCTTGGCCCGGTCGCGCAGCTTTTTCGGGTCGCCAGGGTAGCGGAACATCATGCCCAAGCCGGCGTCGGGTGGGCTCGCATTCTTCTTGTCGTCGGACCGGAGGAGGTACTCGGAGTAGCACTCGCCGACAACCTTTTTGTACTTGCTCACGTTGCCAACGCCGGCACGGAGTCCCTTCTTCAGGCCGTCGCAGAATCGCTCGCAGGACTGCCGAGTGCCGGCCAGGTGTACCGTGATCCTCTGCTCGCGACTGTCCTTCTTTTCCTTGTCGGGCGCAGCCTCTTTGTCCTTGTCCTTGTCCTTTTGCTGGGCGATGCCATTCCATGTGGTGATGGCCAAGGCAAACTAGGTGGCGGAATAGCGTGTCAGTTCGGGGTCAGACCGCTGGCAAGGTCACGGCGGGGGGGGGGGATGCATAATCAAGCTGACGAACCTGAAAGGTCTGGCTGTTCAGCCTCTCGACGCGCCGGATGGCACAGAGAGGGAAGGTGAAGCCATTCCCGCTCGGTCCTCCACCGTGTGTCTGGCCAGTAAAGGCAGAACTGGTCGAGGTGCTGGCGGACTGGACGAAGCTGGAGGGGGTGGTGGAGAAGCACATGTAGCTCTCGGAGAGATGCAGCTTGCCGGCATAGTGGTAGCCTCGATCGTGGTCCTTTCCTCCAAAAGTGGCATTGGCGGGTGGGATGGTCAGCTCGGCATTGATCTCGTACAGCGGCGTCTGGGTGCTGGGAAGGCGAAACTGGTTCTGGAACAGCGACGACTTGGACGGGTTCTTGTCGGAATTGGTCAGGTTCAGGCCCTGGGTCGGGTCGACGAACTGCTGGGCCTTCTGGACGAGGCTGGATAGAGTGAACATCCTGGAGCCGTTGCACTCAGCTTGTCATGTCGTGGGGTTATGCTGGTGCGAAAGGACCGAAGAACGAAGGTTCGGTTCACGCGGAACGGGACGGGGATCGCGAGGCAAGGTAAGGTCAGGTCGAGTCTAGTCTCGTCGGGTTGGTGGGTTTGGGGCCGGAGGAGGAGGGGGGAGGGAGTCGAGGGACAGGCCCGGAACAACGTTGCCGTCTCCCAACGGAACAGACGATCTCTGGCGTTAGAGCAGGTTGAGGTAGAGTTGCCGAGGCATCAGCCAGGTTCGAGAGACAGACGAAGGGTGGGTGAGGTTGGATTCGTAAGAGTTCGAGATCGGGGGTTGAGTGGGTGCTTCGGTGGAGGGAGAACAGACAGGTTGACGGAAGGAGGAACGATGCAGTCAGTCAGTTAGTTGCGTTGCAGCCGCGCCAGAGCAGAGCAAAGCAGTGCAGTGCAGAGCAGAGGTGGGACTGGAGCTGAATGCAGTGTAGTGGATAGTTGGAGGTTTCCCGCCCAGGTTGACTGACGTCCATTGCCCCTCGAGGGTCTTGGGTACGTACCCTCCCTGCCTCGCCCTCCCGAACAGGTCTGCCCTGCGCACTCCTGTAGGCACTGCTAGTGACCCGCATCCGTAAGTGACAGACCGCCACAGCACCCCACCCCCCCTGACTGCCTGCACCTTTTTATTCGTGAGCCGCCCATTCTTCACTAACTACCGACAGCGCCGCCCGCCACTCCACCGCATCGTCAGTCTCATTCTCTCTCTCACTTGAACGAACCAACCGTGACGACATGGCATTCATAACCCTTCAACTCATTCCAGCTCGCTCGTGTCTATAACCATGATATCAGCTTTACGAGAACACTGGCTGTCCCCCCCCCATTGCCGACTTACTACATCCGTTCTGTGAGTGCCTCTGACGTTTGAATACCCTCCCCAGGCCGTGAACAACGATGTTGCTGTTCTCGGGATCTGGATAACTCTCTACTTCTATCGAGGTCAAGGGGTGAGCCCTTTATTTCCCGTACACGGCGTGTCCAGACCCGATACCCGGACGGGCTTGGGGCGGAGAGGCCCGCGGTACTCGATGGACACTTATCGTTAAGTGAGCATGGTGTCGCGGCAATGCTCCGAACCCATGGCTATCTCGTTCCGCGTATAACAGGAGGCCGGGCACGTGACATGGCGGTGTCGTAAGATTGACAGCGCCCAGCGTACAGCTTCCATATCGCCCTCATCAGTGGCATCAAGTCGCACCGCTACTATACCCCCCCCCCCCCCCCCCCCCCCCCCACCCCTCCCCTCACTCGTACTCAACTCCTCAGTGAGTGGACTTCTCTCGGGTGACGTGAGCTTCGTCGTCGTGCTTCATCGCCCAGACAAACACCTCGTGAACATGTGCCATGCCCGTCTCGGCTAGCGGCCCCCCCAAGGAAAAGCTGAGACACTCCCCCGTGCTGCCACAGCATGGACTCTGTCTGCATTGACATGTTTCCTGCCCCCTATCGTACATTGCATTGTCGTACCGATTGTCACCCTCGACATACGACACTGCGGCAGTCGTAAGAAACGCCAACTAAACTTTGCATGTACACACACATACGCACACGCACACACACGTTGGTCGATTGAAGCCTCTTGTCTACTCCTGGTCTGACCTGCTACCCTCCCTCCTCCTCCTCCTCCTCCTCCTCCTCCAGCTTCCCATATGAGCTTCATGGACCGCCACCCTTGTGGTAGCAGACATGAAATGTCAACGCCAGTAGAACGCCTTACAGTGATCCTTTCCAATAGATGCTGATCCAAGGCTTGCTTGGCCGCCAGATTCCCCGCCCCGTCTCGGTGAGCGCCAGTTTCCTCGATCCCGAAGCCCGGAAGCCTCGTCGTCGTTCCTCAGCCCCCTCCTTCCCTTCCTTCTTCTTAAGCCTAGCGCTGGAAAAAAAAAAGGGCATTCGGTAGAGTTACATGGCGGAGTATCATGAAATGGTATGCAATGAAAAAACGGAGATGAGCATCACCCAAGGAAGAAAAAAAAAAAGAACCCATCTCATGATACAAAAAACACAAACGCACACACACACACACCCACAAGTCTGGCCAACAACTGTCGTCAAAAGTCCTTGAAATAGTGATCGTATTTCTCGACCATGTCGTCCGTGTATGGTTCCCGCTTGCCGTCGTCCTCGGGGTAAATGTCGAAACATTGCGCGTCGCCGGGATACCGAATCGGCGGGATGATGGGACCTCGTGCTCGCCGATTGTATATGTCGTCCCAGTTGACGCCCCGGAAAAAGGCATGTTCTTTGACCTTGGCGGCTCCTCCGCTGACGTTACCGAGTCGCCGAGATCTGTCCACCGTGCAAAGGGATCGGATCAAGTCTTGCGCCTCGGCCGAGACTGGCGGGTCGTGCGGGAACATGACGGGCTTCTCGACGATTCTAGGCTGGCAGTCAGTGGCTGTGGCAGCACAAAACAGGCGACGGCGCGGCGTCGGCCTCGGACAAGAAAGGACTCACTGCTTGTAGATCTCGATGGGGTTCTGGTGCCAGAATGGCGGGTAGCCCGTCAGAAACTCGTAAATCAGGATGCCGAGTGCCCACCAGTCCACCGCCGTCGTGTGGCCCTTGTTATGGATCACTTCGGGGGCGAGGTACTCGGGGGTGCCGCAGAGGGTGTACGTCTCGATGGGCTGGCCGGCGCTGTTGCTCAGCCTCTTTGCGAAGCCAAAGTCGACCAGCTTGATGTGACCCTCGCCGTCCAGCAGGAGGTTCTCGGGCTTGAGGTCGCGGTAGGCGACCCTGTTCTGTTGTTCGTGCAGGTACTCGAGCACCAGGACGATCTCTGCTGCGTAGAAGCGCGCCGTGTCCTCCTCGAACCGCCGGAACTTGCGCAAGTAGCTAAACAGCTCGCCGCCGGGGACGTAATCGAGCAGCATGTACAGGTGGTCACGGTCGGCGAAGGATGAGACGAGGTTCGTGATAAAGGGGTGGCCAGCAACGTCGCCGAGAATCATGCGCTCGTGGCGGACGTGGTCGATCTGTTTGAGCTTGATGACCTCTGTCTTGCGCAAGATCTTGAGGGCAAACACGGTATCTCGCTCTTCCTCGGTCGCATTGACCGGCCTTACGAGACAGACTCTGGCAAAGGTACCTGTACGGGGTAAGGAACGTGGTTAACAAATGGTCTCCAGAAACACGGCCGTCGCCTTGGAGATGTATGTAAGAAACTGGAGGAGACAAACCCGTGCCGAGTGTTCGTACGACGTGAAAGTCCTGGGGCGTTAATCTCCGGTTTGCGACGGGGCCAACTCCAGCGTCAGCGTGTTGGAGCTGCAGCAGCTGCTGTTGTTGCTGCCCATGACCGTTGCCGTTGCTATTACCGCCACCGCCGCCGCCACTCATCATCTTGGAGAGACCTCCTCGTCCGACCTGATTTGGTACGTGATTCGCGTGCGCAACGGTGGCCGCCATGTTGTGTAGCTTCTTGTTGATTGCTGAGAATCCCGTCATAAAGGGTTAAGGGACCGATCCAGTTCGGTTTCGGGGATATGTTTGTTCGTTTGTCGTCGTTCAGCTTGGCAGCACGCCGTCCATCACGGCCCGAATAGTTGGGTGCGCGAGGAGAGATGGGTCAAGGTAGGCGGCGAGGTACGAAAAGAAGTCGATGAGCGCAAGAGCCCGCGGGCTCTTTTCGATGGTCAATGGGGGTTGGGTAGGCGCGGAAAGGGGGTCGGCTCGGATCGAGTCTTGGTCTGGGTGCAGAGTCGTGCCTAGGCCTGGGTACGGGAAGTGGAAGGGAGAGTTTGGGTAAGCAGGCAGTTCGGTTCGTAGCGCCGAGGCGGAAGAGGTGCCGCTCTTTTTTCTTTTCTTTTTTTTCCACCTTTTTTTCTTTCTTCCTCGGGCTTGGTAATCGAGTTCGTCTGAGCGGGAGCGACAGGCGCAGAGTCGTTGAGTATGGTTGGTGTTGTTGTTGTCGTTACTGTTCAACGGGGAAGCGATATCGTTCTTGTAAGAGTGCGCGCCGAGTCGCAAGCAAGCAAGCGAGCAATGAATCTGGACCTTTGGGCAGCCGGGACGTCTAGGTAGGTAAGGCCTTTTGGGTTCAGAAGAGGAAAGCTTCAGATGAAAGGGCCGTGGCAATGACGAAAGACAGCAGAAGAGACAGCTAGATACGGTAGGATCATTTATGGGGCCCACAAGGAAGAGGGCACGACAACGGAGGGGCAGAGACAGATTCTTAATGCTGGTGGTGGTGGTACCGGGGCAGGCAGGCAGGCGCAGGCGCAGGCGCTGGGCACTGACGCTATCGGGAGCAAGATTACAAGCGCCTACCTAGTTTGTAGTGTAGTAGGTGTGTAGGAAGGGGATCTGCTTACTTACGTTGCGTTACGTTACGGTACGTGACCAAGATAGTGCCAAGTAGGTAGGCAAGTAACATGTACACGTACAGCACACTAGTGTATCCGTACTGCTGCCGGCCGCCACGTTATAGCAGGCTTTATTCGCACGCCGACAACGGGATCGCTCCTGCTTTGTACAGAAACCTATCAAAAAGGTAGTGTAGTGTAGTGTATCTAGGTACTCACTTGTGCATGCATGCCTTCTGCAGAGCGCCTCTCTTCTCTTGCCCATTTGGTAAGGAAACCAACCGCGACTTCCTCGCCATCATCTATCTACCTGCCTAGATACCGTACCTCTGGGAGGTAGGCAGGAGGAAGGTAGTCACTACGATGGTATCCGGCCGAAGTTTTTTCCCCCTGTTAGGTAACTAATGCTCACCCCCCTACTACAGAACTCCACTTTTGGTGAATATTCCCCCTCTATCATGATGTCAGCTATGGGGGATAACATCATAGGGGGAAAAAACTTACCCCTGCCATCCTGTAGGTAATACGTACCTTCCCAAAATTGCCAACCGCAAGGCACGTAATCAAGACATCCCTATTCGTAGTGCACCTCCCTACTCCGTACCGAGGTAGAGTCACGGGCACTCCGACGTCCCCTTGCCTCCTTCTGGAATAGTGTCATGTCCATCCGGTAGAAATCCGGGGCAAAGTGTCTCGCCCTGCGACACAATGCCATTCGACCCCAAAACGTTGACTTTCACTTCAGCTTCTCGCTTCTTCGCCTTTTCAGCCACGGACGCTGCCCGTCATCCCCACATCTAACGCTTCAGCTCGTCCTCAGCTGCTAGCGTAACTACTATGTAAGTACCTAACCCCCTACACGTAGCGTAGCGTATGTACCTAGGTAGGTAGGTAGGTATGCTTGCTGACCCGTCCGCTCTTACCTAGATAGTCACCCACGACAAGAACTTCGTCCCAAATCCGCATTGAGTGTGGGGGCTGATCTGTGGCTGCTTTAACCTGAGCCGAAGCTGAGCAAAGGTGAGCAGAGGGTGAGCCTAGGCTGGTCACCCTGACCCTAGCCCTTGTCAGTGTTTCAGTTCGCAGGTAAACTTGCCGTAAGCTATACTAAGAGCAGGGATAGCCATACTGCACTGCCCTAATGCAAGCGCCCAACTCCAGGAAATATGACTTTTTATGCAGTGTCTAGCGCCAACGCTCTGGTTCCTTGCGCCCAGCTCCAGGTGGCCCTGACAAATCACTTGTAATATTGCATTACAAGCTGACTAAAGATTCCATTGGTGCTGCGGGTTGGTCCTCTAGCCAGGTGTGATTAGTCCCTATCCGCGCCTTGTAAATAGTAGCACAAATACTATATATAGGTAGATAACCAGTCGCGTTGTTCTAATGTAGCGGCCTCAGCATAGTACCAGTCAAGAGGAGCATCAGTTCTATGTTTAACTAGTCTTTACAAAACCTTACCCTGCTAATTACTAGTTACGAGAAATTAGGCGCCTATTAGTTACTAGTTACTAGTTACTAAAAACCAGGTTATTACAAGAGGCTTATATATATATAGCAGTTATTATTAGCTACACTACGTGCTATATTATATAAACAAGCTTAAGGGCCCGCTTTATATAGGCCCTCTACCTAGGAGATTTATCTTCTTATAATATAAGCCTTTTTTTTACCTATTTATATCTCTTTACTTACTATATACTCTAGCTTATAAGAGTTATAAGCCTAGCTCTTATTAAATCTTATAATACTTTTATTTTATAAGACTTATATAGTATTATAATTCTTATTAGCTATATTTAGCCTTAAAGTTAATATACTTTTAGACTTTATAAAGCTTACTTACTACTATAATTAGCTTATATAGTTTAAGTATTAAAAGCGTATAGTAGTGTAGTTAGGGACTCTAGTTATAATAGTAATATATAAATAAATACACTAACACCTTATAACATAAAGTAACTTAGGTACCTAGTCTAATTATATTAAGTTTTTAAGATCTAATTAGGCTTTTAATACTAATTAGAATCCTATAAATTAATTAGATAAGGTAGATAGCTCCTTATTACCTAAGTTATTACGTATTAGCTAAATTAATTAAGGAATAAGGCACTAGTATAAAGATTTTTTTAAAAAAAATAAAGAAGAAAGTATAATTATTCTTTATTTAATATAGCTAATTAAAAGGTTTTTATACTTTTTAATACTAATTATACTTTTTTTTATAACTACTAAATAAATAAAATCCTTATTCTTACTTTAATTATCCCTTATAATTTTTTTAAGTATAATCTTAAAGAGAAAAATTATATCTTAAATCTTAATTAAGGTCTATTTTAGTCTTTATCTTTATTTATATTATTAGCTTAATCCTACTTAACTCTTATATTATATTTAGCCTAGCTCTCTTACTATTTTAGTCTTAATAGTAAATACTATAGTATATATACTTATATAGTAAATATAGCCTTTACTACTAGGTTTTTATACTAATTAACTTACTTTTACTACTTATAGTTAAGTATATACTTATTTAACTAGTAGTTTATATTACTATATCTTTTTTACTAATTAGTATAGTATTAAGTATACTAAATATATAAGGCCTTTTATTCCTTTTATTTAAATTATTATTTTTTTATTATATTCTTTTTTACTTCTTTTTATTTTTTCTAGACTCCCTTTAGTAGTAGCTTAAGAGATAAAGTGTTTTTTATAACCTTAACCTTTTTCTTTAGACTTCTATATTAAGATAAAGTATTTTTTATAAATAATAGTTTAAATAATAAATATACTATTTTTAATTAGGTGTAGTAAGTCTAATTAAGTAGACTACTAGTAACTTTAAACTATTTACTTTTTAATTATAAAGAGGAGGTATTTAAGGTATATTAAGACTTACTTTATTTTTATTTAGCTATACTAATTTACTTTATATTTTAGTAAGCCTCCTACTTATAGTAAGGTTAGTTTTTTATTTAACTTTATACTTATAGTTTATTAGGTTAAAGTTTATAGTATTAAAGTCTATATTAAGGTTAAACTTTAAGCTTTTAAAGTATAGTTCTTATATTAGTGTTTAGTTTAAGTTAATACTTTAAATAAAGCTTAATATAACACCTAGAGTTCTCTAATTATAGCCTTATTCTTAATACTTTTATTACTTTTTTTTAAGCTATATTTCTAAGAGTACACTAGGTGCTTAACGTATTATATTATAGGCGTTATTTTTAATAAACTAGAACTTTAAGCTAATTTAAGTTATTTAGTAGTGTTATACTTTTTTACTATAGTTAGTATTTTAAGAATAATTATTATTTTAAAAGTTAGTTAAGGTAAGGTATATTAAGCCTAAGTAAAGTACTAATTAAAACTATTTAGTAATATATAAGCTATATTCTTAACTACTTATTTACTAAACTATATTTACTATATAAGCACTAAAATAAATTAAGCTAAGTATATATAATAAGGCTTTAAGTTTAGTATAGAACTTTATAAAAGCTTTAATATTATTAATAAAAAAAGCCTTTAAAAGACCTTTATACTATATTAAATTATACTAATAGACTATACTATTTTTCTAATTAATAATTATTTTTATAAAGTATTAATACTTTACTAAGAAAAGTAAGAAAACTAAGATATTAGTTTTTTACTTAATATTATTATATACCTTTCTAGAGGGTATAGTTACTTTTAGCTTCTAATTAAGGTCTAATATACTCTCTTAGTAGTATAAGATAATTATAACTCTTTAGTACTAACTTAATTCTCTAATTATAATTCTTATTATAGCTATAATTTCTTTTTAAGCTATTTATATTTAAGCTATTAAGCGTTTTTATAAGTTATAGTAGTTAGTTAATATCTACTATACCTTTTTATATTTTATATCTTTTTATTAATAATAGTTATCTTATTATAATAAATCTACTTATAAAAAGTAAAAAGAACTAATTAGCGTCCTTTTAAATAATTTATTTAAGGAATTATACTTCTTACTTAATAATAAATAAAGTTCTAGTTAGTACTAAGTATAAGTTTAGTATAGTAAATTATTAGAAGTATATATAGGCGTTTAGGTTATAGAATTATAACTTCTAAGGTATATACTAATTAGTTAGAGAAGTAGTTAAAAGGCTAATATATTAATTTAAGTCCTAATTACTAAATTAATAAACTAAATTACTTATTAGGTCTTAGATTATATAGTAGTCCTAAATTTATAAGGTTTATATAGTAAGTAAGTAGGAAGGGGGCTATATAGTAAGAGAAAAACTAAAGTAAGAAGATATCTTATTTTTATCTTAATTAAAGTAACTTTAAACTAAGTAAGTAGTAAAAGTAGTAAAAGAAAAAGTAGCCTTATTAAGTTAGTAAATCTAATTATATTATTTAGTTATTAGTAAGAAAAAAAGAAGTTATATTTAAAAGAAAAAAAGATAGTTTATATAGCTACTAAGTAGTAAGGCTTATAAATTACTACTCCTAAAGGGGAAAAAACTTCTTAATTAAAAGTAAGTAAAGGTAAATAGTAAGTAGGGGATTAATTAGAGAAAGTAAAGTAAGAAAAAAAGAATAAAAAAGAAAATAAAAAGAAAAAGTATATATATATATAGAACTATTTATCTTAATATATTACTAGATCTTTCTTATATAACCTTTTAGTAAAAGATATAGTGTTTAATTAAAGATTATAAGTAATTAAGAAAAAGCTTTAATACTAAGAAATAAGTAACTATACTTAGGTTAAAGAAATATCCTCTAATAGTAGTTATTATTTTTACTATAGTTACTTTTTTTTTTAAGGGCAGATAGTATTACGTAATAAAATATCTATTCCTTAGCTAATTTACTATTACCTAGTTAGGCTAATAGCTATAGATTATACTAGCTATTTACTAACTAAAGGGTAAATAATTAGCTAATAATTCCTTACTAAAGGGCTAATAATTATCTAGGAATTACTAGATAATTACTTTACTATTTTTAGAGAATTATTACGCTATTTAGTAAAGTATTAGCTAAAGAAATTCCCTATATATTTTAAGGAAAATAGTCCTCTACTCTAGATAAAGAAAGGTATTAAATTTTATATCTTATTTTCTAGCACCTAAAGTGTAATAAATAGTAGTATAACTAATTTTTATCTAAAGAAAATTCCCTAGGTAAGTAAAAAAAGAAATAGTTAGATAATAGTTTAGACCCTCTTTAGCTTTTATATATTATACTTAGTTAAAGACACTTATTTACACTATATAACGTATATAAGTGTAGTAAAAAGGTTAAAGATATATATTTATACTTTTCTTAAGAGTATTTTCTAGCTAAAACCTAAGAACTTTTTAAGAAATTTATTTCTTAAATAAAACTACTAGTAATTAGCTAGTAGTCTAGACTAGTAGCTAAGCTTTTATATCTAAGTAATCTTAAAAAAGTAGCTTAATTAACTATATACTATTTATATAACTTAAATTATTTTTAATAAAGGCTTTTACTAAATAGATATACTTTTTTAAGGATTACTTAATAGTTACTATACACTTAGTATAACTTTTTAAAAGAATTATAAACTTACTTCTCTATATAAATTTCTTACTAAGGATATTTCTAAAGCGCTATAAAAGCCTAGTTAGCTAAAGATAAAAGCTATACTAAAGCTATTAAATTATTTATTTAATATAAAATAAAGTAATCCCTAGAGGCTTTATTATCTTTTAAGGGTAAAATACTACTTTTTAGCTAGTAGCTAGATAAATCTTTTTTTTTATAAAAAGAAGCTTACTATATAATACTTTTCTTATAAACCTTATAAGAAATAGTTATTTCTTTACCTCTTAAAATAGTTATTATAAACCTTATTAGTAGTAGTACTTACTATTATTTACCTAGCTAAGACTAAATTAGTAAAGCTTTATATAATAAAGCTTTAGTAAAAAAACTAATAAAACCTTTAAAGGAAAAGAAAGTCTTTAATAGACTACTTTTTTTTAGCTATTTATAGTACCTTTATTAAAAATAGTAAAGAAATAGTCTTATAGTGCTTATAATAAATAAGTAAGAAATAAGTACTACTACTAAGAAATAGAAAAAAGAGGATAGGTTAGTAACTTTAGCTAGCGCCTTAGCCTAAGCCTAAGTTATTAGTCTATAGACTATAAAACTAGCCTATTTAATAAAAAAAAGTAAATAAATTTAAAAAGAATTACTACTATAGCGTTATACTTAGCTTTTATTTTAAGGTAAAGGATATTAAATAGTTTAATTTACTAGCTACTTAAGAAAGGTTAGATAATAGTAAGACCTAAGGAAATAAAATAATTTAGCTTAATATCTTTTAATTTATAGACTTTATTTAATAATATATAATAATATTAAAAGACTACACTATTACTATACTAATAAATCTTTACTTATATCTTAAAGGCCTAGTAAATAAGTAGTACTTAGGAGATCTTAACTAGATAAACTAAGAACGTCTTAAAGACCTCTAGCTTAAGTTAGACTACTAAAAAGAACTTCTTATTTAATAGTTTAAATTACCTTATAAAGTTACTAAATAAAGGCTATACTAACTATATTACACCCTAGAAGATATAAAAAACTAAGTAGATATTTATTATTTGATTATATAGGTTAAAGGACTAGCTTATACTATAAAAGAACCTAAATCCTAGTATTTAATATTAGTATATAATAAGATAAATCTTAATTTAATTACTAAATATACCTAACTAATAGTATATATAAGCTATACTAAATAGCTTAAGAATTTTACCTCTTATTAAGAAGGTTAGAGAATAAATATTCTTTATAGTAAATAAAAACACTTAATAACTATAAAATCTTAAAAGCTAAAAAAGAAATCTATAGTTACTTACTAAGTAACTAGATCTAAATTACCTTTAGATTAGGAAGAAAATAAGTAAGTAAGATATTACTAAAAAGTACTTACCTATCTCTAATAAGAGAACACTATAAATACAGTAGAAGAAGCTAGTTCCTCTAAGGAAAAAGAAAATTAAAAGCTTATTTTATATCCTTTATATAAAATAAAGAACCTATAAGGAAAACCCTCTTAAGACTTTAGAAGTTTATAGCTAATATACTAATATATCTTAAATAATATTAGTAATAATACCTAAGAATATATAGACGTTTTAGTATTTAATAACTATAAAGATATTAACCTTAAGTAATACTTCTAACTATAAGAAAATAAATATACTATAGTAAATACTTTTTATTTATTAAAAGAAGACACTAGTAATTTAAAAAGCTTATTACTATTTAATTTATTAGTAGATTTACTAATAAATAAATTAATTAACTTTATTTTAGACTTATAACTAAAAAAGAGATAGTAAAATCTTAAAAGTTACCTAGATTAATACTTTTTATTAGCCTTATGCCTAGACTACTCTTAAACGTTACCTAATAAATATATACTATAATCTAAGTATCTTTCTTTATATTAAAAATAATTAAAAGAACCTCTAGGATTAGTATAATTATAAAGTATCTTATAAACTAGTACTAATTCCTACTAAGTCTCTAGCTATTTTACTTATACTAGAATCTTAGTTAGTCTTATAAGAAATCTAAATAACCTAAGCTATAAAGTGTACTTAAATACTAAATTAAGAAGATATATTATATCTTATAAAACCTTAAAGAAAATACTATATTTAAAGGTAAGACCTTTTAGAAAAAAGACCTAATATTATAACCTAATAAGTTATAGGATAGGCTGCCTTTACTATTATAGTTATTAGTATAAAATATAGCTAATAATATATAGTAAAAGTGCGTAAGGTATAAGGGACTCTTATAGTGTGGTGACTACATAGAACACTATAACTACTAAAAGTAACATAAGATTCCTTACTAATTAGTACATAATTATATTAATCTATCTAGAATTAATATTAATTATAAGTATTAAACTATAGGATTAAGTATAATTATACCCTAATTAGGTAGGTAATTACTCCTAATTATTTTATATTATTATAATTAAAGATAAATTATAAAGAAGCTCTAGTTTAATTAGAAAGTAGGTATAAGTATAAAAGATAAAGTATATATATCTATCTTTAAATCTATTAACGCTAGCTTATATCTCTATACTTAATTAGGATTAGGATCTTCTAATTAGCCTGCATACTATCTTACTTTAGGCTAATTACCTTACCCTACTCTAATTATTCCCTAATTTCTTCTTTATAAGTCCTCTTAAGGAGAAATTATCCTTAAGATTAGCCCTTATATAACTACCTTTATAGTAAATTAGCGTTAGCCCTTCTTCTTATTCTTTTTCTTAGCCTCTGCCTCTTGCTTATATACCTCCTTTATGTAATCTTATTAAAGCCTTACGTCTTTATAATCCTAGCCCTCCTAATCTTAGCTTAAAAACAGTAGTACTTAGGGCGTATATATAGGGGTTATATAAGCTAACTTATTAATTAGGTTATTATATTAATTAACTTATTCCTCTTATATATACTTATTAATTACTAGTCTCTTAAAAAGCTTATTTTAGTAATATAGTAGTTAATAATAGTAATTTATAGCCTCTTATTAAAGTAACTTACTAGCTTCTTACTAATTAAGCTTTAACTTACTAAGTATTAACTTACAATTTACTTATCCTAACTATAAGTTTAGATCTTAAGAAGTTATGTCCTTTAGCTATAAGCCTTTATATTACTTAATTAATAGGGGTTTCTAGAGTAGTTAAGCCTAAGTTAGAAGGTTCTTCTTTATAATATCTTTAATCTTAAGTAAAACCTAAGCTAGAGGCCTAGTTCTAGTAACTAATAATAAAGTTAGTCTAGATAAGATAGGAGGTAAATATAGGTTTATAAGTAAATATATAAGTCTCTTTAATTATAGCGTTACGTTAAGTGTCTAGGGGATTAGTTATAAAGTAACTAGTAATATTTAACTAAGAGGTATAGGACTTATAGGAGTGTACTTAGAATTAGAACCTCTTTTAATAGTGTTTATTACTAAGGCAGACTAATTAGATAGGTTTTAAGGTATAAAGCCTAGTAATAGTCTAAGTAGTAAGCACTATCTCTAGCTAGTAACTAATTAATAATAATATAAGCTAAAGATCTAAGGATTAGTTAGTATACTTTATTTAATTAACGCTATAAAGCCTAACCTTAAATATAGCTTCTTAATAATTATATAGTCTAATTTAGCGCCTACTAATACCTTTATATAAATATTTTTATATTAACTATAGACGTCCTTAAGATATATTCCTAAAGTATTATATATAGTATTATTAGCTTAGTTACTTTTATAGTAAAACTTATAGCTAATTTACTAAATTTAGTATATATATATCTAATTACCTAGTGTACTTTCTATTTTATTACTTTAGAAAATAAGATTCCTAGTTAGGTATAATTTACTATACTAGACTACTATTTAGAACTACTTTAAAATATAAAGACTATACTTCTATAAGCTAGGCTATTAGGCTATATTAATAATATAAGCACTAGTATTAATTAGATTCTTAATATATAGTAAGGCCCCTATATCTTAGTAAAATCTTTAGAGCGCTAGGATATTATTAATAAAGATTACCTTAGATTAGCTTACCTCTTAAAGAGGGTTATACTAATAGACTATACTATCCTATTAGTTAATAATTATTCTTATAAAGTGTTTAGGATAATTAATAAATAGTAAAAAAAGTACTAGGTGTATAGAAGTCCTAATTACTTTATAAGTAGTAGGTAACTAAGGAACTAAGACTAAAGTAATATTTAGATTAGTAAAATACTTCTAGCTAATTAGAACTACTATAATATTATAGACTAGTAGTAAGTCCTAAGTTATAACCTCTAACGCTATAGTAATTTTATCCCTCCTTATCTAATCTCTTTAGAGTAGTTAACCCTAAAGGTTATAGTAATTAAAGAAGATAGCTCTTACTTTTTAGTAGCTCTAGCCTTACTATTCTTAGTAGCTGTCCTAAATTATAAAGGCTACTAGTTACTATTATAAGAACTAATATATATCCTCTTAAAGGAGCTAGTTAGGAAAATATATATTAAGTTTAGTTAGAATAAAGTATATAAAACTATCTTAAATAGGCACTACTTATAGGTACGCCTAAGTCTAGTAGCTAAAGTAGTTATTTACGCTAGGATTAATAAATTAAGAGTTTTAAGCTTCTTTAGTTATAGCTAGTAGCGTAGTCTTAAATCTAATTAGTCTGTTTAATTACTAGCGTCCTATATAGTTATATAAGTTATTCTTAAAGTTATAAATAGTATAAGGGCGCTAGATCTAGGTAGCTATACTACTATAGTTCTATAAAAAAAGAAAAGATTAGGCTAATAGAAGATATTATAGTAGCGCTTAGTAGTAAAGAAAAAAAAGTAATTAGTCTTAGGGTTAGTAGGGTATATAGTGTAGTGTATAATTTTAAGTAGTAATTATAATAAAAAAAGAAAAATTAGGTTTAATAGTGTATAAAAAAGAAAGTAGCTTTTATAGAGAATAGCTAGATTATTACTTAAATAGTTATTATTATTAAAAAGGTAAAAAAGAAAGGATTAATTAAGAAGAAAAGAGGTAAGTTAATATAGTAATAAGTAAAAGAGGGCCTTAATTAGAGCTAGAAAGGAATAACCTAGTAAATAAAGTAAAATTAGAAGAAAAAAAAAGTAATTTACTTATTATTAGTAAGTAAAGTAGTAAATTATTCCTTTAAGCTAATTATAAATTAGTTAGTTAGTTCTTTTTCTTACCTACCTAGATTAGTTTACTATGCCTTCCCTTTTAGTAGATTAACCTTCCTAAGGATAAAAAGGAAAATCTTTTCCTTATTAACCTACTTTTAAACCCTTTTATTAATAACTACTTTTATTAATTAACTTAAATCTTTACCTTACTATCTTAGTCTTTTTAGATCTATTATTATTAATAGTTATTAGAAGTAAGAATATCTCTAAGTATTCTTATACTTCTTTATCTTATATTTCCTCTATTATAGAGGTTATATATATATAAGATATATATATTTATAATCTACTTACTTAGTAGATTAATATATATACTAGTTACGTAAGCATTTCTAATTACGTAATTAACAGAAGATTAAAGAAGGTACTAGAATGTCTAAGATCTCTTAAGATCCTACCTTCTACCTCTGTTATTCCTATAAGGTTATTGTTTTAAGTTAGGGTTATTTACTTAAGGTTATTATGTTACGTAACTAAGGGTTAATTTATAAGCAGCTTACGTAAGTATGGAATATTTTAGTAAGCTGTATAGGTCTATATAAGGGCTAGAATTATTCCTGTTTCTAGTTTCCTTTCCTTCTCTCTCTAAGCAAGCAAATAGTTAATAATCTAACTACTATACTCTCTTTTAACTATATATCCTTATCTCCTCTATTTATCTACCCTAGGTATAAGCATTTATATCTCCCTTTTATCCTATATTCTTGCTTCTATAGGATATATCTTTATATAAGAGATATACTCTCTTATATTCTCCTAAGCTAGAATTCTCTATCTAAGAGACTAGCTTACCTGTTATGCTAACAGGTTATAAGCCTAGGTAATATACCTAGGGTATCTTTATTACTATAAGAGTTATATATACTCTTAAGTAGCCTATTTATTTATCTATCTATAAAGTAGATCCCTTGTACTATCTTTTCTTTATAAGAATATTAAGGCAGAAAGAGTAAGCCCTTAGTATCTCTTATAACTAAGAGAAGTATTAAATATCTACTATAGATAAAGGCAGTATAAGTCCTACTATAGGCAGCATAAGGTCCTTTATCTAAGAGGTAGCATAAGTCTTAATAGCAGCTATAAAATCCTCTAGCCGCCTATATATCTTATATATATAAAGATATATATTTATAAAGAAGCAGAAAAAGTAAGACCTCTATAGGTTGTAAGAATACCTATTTAAATCTAGTAAAATACTAGAAAAAATGGCGGATATTATTAAGGCTACTACAGGCTGTTTATTGCCTCTAGAATAACGTCTCTAGGGTACAAAGAATTGGAATTCCTAGATTACTTCTATTTATCTCTTTTTTAAGCTATTAAAGCTTAATACTTATTTTAAAGAAGAGATAAGATATAAGGATATCTCTGAAGAATAAAAAACATAAGCCTTATTAATTATAAGGCAGAATCTTTAAAAAGATCCCTTATCTTTAGTATTTGATTTAAAGGATCTTAAGGATACTTTAAATATACTAAAATCATCCTACGAGGGAACAGGCCCTGTTCTAAGGTAACAATTATACTTAGAATTTCACGCTATTAAATTAGAGAATTATAATACTTTAAACGAGTTTATTAGCTCTTTTAAAGGTTATATCTCTAAATTAAATAACGTAGGGGCTAAAATAGAAGATATAGACTAAAAAACGGTCTTTATAGCTGCTTTAAGTAGCTATTTTTCCTGTTTGGGTAGAAAGATAGAGAAGTGCTTTAAGAACTAAAGAGCCTCCTTCTCTAGAAGCCCTTATTAACGATATATTAGACGAAAACCGGCGTGAAAATGATACGCCTATGTCTAATAATTATAGTAGAAATAATAACCCTTCTAATAAGGGTAATTCTACTAAAGAATATAAGAATCCCTTTAATAAGGATAAAAAACCTTATAAGTGGGGAAATAAAGGGTATAAAAGACCTAAAGAAAAGGTTAATAACCCAGATTTGAACCTACAGCCTTTTAAAGGCAAAGAAAGGGCAACTTTCACTATAAACCAACAAGCCAACCAGCCTCTAGAATCAGAGGGTAACCAAGAAGGTAAATATTACACTTATAAGGCCTATCTTTACCATTTAAATCAAAGAAATAAATAGTTATATAATACAGGTTCTACAGTCCATATATCAAATAGTAAGGACTTTTATTTAGACCTATTAACTAAGGAAAATATTCCTATAGTTAATACAGGTGCAGGACCTGTTAAACCTAAAGGAATAGGAACTATTTTACTTCCTATTTACTTTAAGGGGGAAATTAATTATATAAGGTTAAAAAATACCTTATATATACCAGAATTTCCTATATCTATATTTTTAGGCCTATTACACTATAAAGGAGGTGGATTCCTTATTAACTGGAATCTATGTGATAGCAATAGAGAACCTTTTGCTAATATTAATATAGCAAAAAGAGGTTTCTACTTAAATATTGCTTATACTCCTAAAAATAATCTTCTATATAATATAGAAGATAATAGCCCTTCTTTATCTCTAGAAAATACTAGAGAAAATATATCTTCTAATATAGAAGATAATACCTCTATAAATCAAGAAAAAGAAGAGGTATTTACTATAACAGAAGAATGGCATTAAAAATTAGGTTATCCTTCTTATTCTTACTTAGTTAAAACAGCTAAGTTAACTAAGGGAATTCCTTTAGAAAAATTAAAGGAAGAGGACCTATACTGTCCTAACTGTATAAGCTCTAAGTTAACTAGGTAACAGCCTAAAATTAACTATAATAGAGCTACTTTTCCCTTAGAAAAAGTATGTATAGATACTCTTAAAATCACCCCTATATCTATTAATGGATATAACTACGCTATTCTATTTACAGATAATTATTCTAGCCTTAGAGATATTGAATTCTCTAAGAATAAAGAAGATATAATTAATATCTTAAAAAATAAGCTAGAATATTATAAAAATCAGGGGTATAATTATCCTAAGCGTCTACGCTTAGATAACGGAACTGAATTTAATATAGGAGAATTATCTACCTATATTAAAGAAAGAGGGATTATATTAGAACCCTCTACGCCTTATACACCAGAGCAAAATGGAATAGCAGAAAGATCTAATAGAGCTATTCTAGATAAATCTAGGACTATTATAGCAGCAAATAACTTACCTAAGTTTCTATGGGATATTATTCTTAAAGAAACTACTAAGTTATTAAATTATACTGCTATAAGAAGACTAGAAAAGACCCCTATAGAGGCCTTTCTAGACTATTTTTATCCTAATAAGGATAATAAGCCAGATTTATCTAAACTAAAGAAAATAGGCTCTAAGGTCTTAATTTATAGACATATAAGTAATAGCCTAGCTTAGTAATAAGGACTAGGACTATATTACTATATAGTTAGATAAGCCCCTCCTTTATATATATTATAAGGTCTTTATAATATAGAAGCTTATTATCTTTACTAAGACTAAATATACTTTTAAGAAAGCCTAGATTAAGCTTTATAAAAGGTTTATTAACTAATACCTTACCTTTTAGTATCTTTATATAATATACTTACTCTTAAGAGTATAGTAAGCTTACTATTTTATTTAAAATTACTAAAACTTTAGTGTTTATATTACCTTTAGTATAAAGTTAAGTAATAATAATATTAAGGGCTATCTCTTAAATAGTCTAAGTTACTTATATTAACTTATTAATATTATATAAAATATAATTAGTAACTAAAAGTTATACTTTAAGTAAGCTTATACTAAAGATAAAGTTCTTAAAAGCTAAAAGTATATAAGGACCTACCTTAAGCTTTTTAGTAAACTTTAAATACTACTTTTTTTAAAGTGCTTAGTATTAATTAAAAAGTAATACTAGCTAGCTAAAAAGGTAATACTTTTTAGTAAAAGACTATTTCTAGCCCTTATTAGAGAATATAGTTTAGACTATATAGTTTTAACTAAGCTTAGTATTTTATACTACTATAAGTTATTTACTAAAATACTAGATTTAGTAATCTTTAGTAAGTAAGAGATATATCTTTAGTAGCGTCTTTAAGAGACGTTTTTTTTAATTTATACTAATAAATTCTTAATTTAAATACTATAATATTTCTTATAGTAAGCTAAAGAATACTATATAGCTTACTTTATTATAATTAGCTTTACTTTAAGAGGGCTAGTTAGCTAGTTAGAAATATACTTAAAGTTATAGCTAAGGTATAAATAGTAAGAAGTAAGGCTATTTACTTAAAAGTAAGAATAAGTACTTACTATTTAGGTTAATATAAAAGGTAAGTTAATAAAGTTAAAGCTATATTTTAACCTTATTTTAATACCAAATAAGAAGCTAGTTTAGTGTTCTTAGTAAAAGAAAACAATAAGGAGTTATATAAGTAAATAGCTACTTTAGCTTAGTATTTAAAAGATATAAAGTTAGTAAGAAATAGTTAGTAGTAATAATAAATTCTTATAACTATATTATAAAAAAGTAGCTAAGTAGTAAGTCTTTTTAACTATATAGCCTTATTTAGGATTTATAAAAAAAGGTAATAGATAATATATTTTTATAAAGCTTGAATAAGAAAAAGATTACTTTTTATAGCTATAGAAAAGGGCTTAATAAGAGGGCTACCCTTTATAGCTATAGAAACAGGCGTAATTAAGGGCTTCTTTTTATAGCTATAAAGGTTACTTTTTATAAAGTATATTTTCTATAGCTATAAAAAGAACCCCCTTATAGACTTTATTTCCTATAGTTATATAGGTTATTCAAATAATAGTAAAAAGAAATAGTAAAAGTGTTAGTTAAATTAGGTTTACTGCCTTTATAAAGATATACTAAATCTTTAAACTAATTATAGGTATATATAGCGGCGCCTATATAAGCGCGGCGCCTATATATTAATTTATAGCGCCTATATATTAATTCTCTATATATAAGTACTTTTACTACTTTTACTACTTATACTAAAAATTACTATTTAGCTAAAGTAGCTACTAAAGACTACTACTATAACTAAAAGAACTACTACTAAGGTAATTATAGTAGGTGCCTTAACGCCTAAGGATAACCTCTAAAGGTACCTACTAGTAGAATAAATCTTATAACTAAATTAAGAGGTTACTATACCCTCCCTATTAGCTTCTTAAGATCTAGCCTAATAAGGATAAGAACACTAGAAACTAACTAATAATAGCCTATTAACTAGAAACAGGCGCCTAATAGTGCCTTTTAAAGATAACCTATATACTTATATAATTTAAGAAGCTTATAACTAGAAGTTACTTATATACCCTAGAAAGAATAGATTAAGTAAGATTATTAAGAAATAATATTACTAGCTAAGGATAACTATAGATATTAAGTAATATATATATAACTACTATATATATTACTATATATATAATTTATATAATAAGCCTTTAAGAGAGTTAAGGCTATTACCTATTTTATACTACTTATAGTAATATATTACTATAGATTTTATAGCCTACCTAAAGAATAAAAAGAGATATAATAATATATAAGTTATAGTAAACTACTTAAAGAAGTAAGTAGTATTAATACCTTATTATAGAACTACTATAGTAAGGAATATATCTTACCTCTTTTATAAACGCTTACTAACTTTCTTTAGCTTTCTAGAGATAATTAGCTCTAACTATAGCCCCTAATTTATTTCTAAATTTTAAGATAAGCTAATAAAAGGTTATAGTATTAAGATTTAGCTTTTTACTACTAACTACTTATAAATAGATAGTTAAATAAAGATCCTTAACTAGTATATTATTTAGTAATTACACTTATTAGTAAACTACTACTAAAATAACTTAAGTAAAATACTCCTTATAGTAGATTTTACTTACGCTATACACCTTAGTAAAAGCACTAGCTTATTACTATTTAAAGTTAAATTTAGCTATATATTATAACTTAGTTTTAACTAGAACTATAGGATAGTAAAGTTAAATAGTACTTAGAAAAAGATTAACTAGACTAAAGCCTAAAGGATAGCTAACTTTATTTATAGGTATAAAGAGATTACTTAAAGAAATATAAAAGTTACTTTAAAACGCTAATAATAATATATAAATAAATATTAAAAGCTAAATAATATCTAAGTAAGGGATAACGTCTTTATTAATACTTCTTACTAAAAGAAAAGTAACCTTAATAAGCTTTAGAACCTCTAGTTAGGTCCCTAGCCTATAATTAGTATAAGCTTAGGTAGTACTTAGTAGGTTTAGCTCCTTAAGGGTATTAACACCTACTTAGTATTCTATCTTAGTAAGCTCTAAAAACCCTTAGTAAACCTACTTCTAGGCTAGCACTAAGACCTCTTACTACTAACTACTACTAAAAATAAAGAACTAAAATATAAAGGTAATATACTTATTATAGTCTAAGATTAACCTATAGAGACTATAAGATTATATAAATTAGGGCTAGCTTATATTATGGACTTTACTTTAGGAAATACTAAAGGCCTTTTACTATTTACTAAAAGTACTTAAAGGAGTTTGTAGAAATACCTGTAAACTAATACCCTACCCTAAATTATACTTATTAGTTTTAGATGTAGCTATGAATACTAAGTGACGGGAGAGCATATAATCAGGCGATGATAAGTAC